>NW_004444125.1:2670746-2783975 GCF_000243295.1 Trichechus manatus latirostris | reverse complement strand
ACCAACGTCATGAAACAACGTGTACTACTGTTTCATGAGAAACTATTTGTTCTGTAAGCCTTCACCTGAAGTACAATAAAATACAAAAAAAAAAAGAAAAAGAAAAGTCATTGTTGTTGCTGTGTGCAGTCGAGTTGACTACAACTCATAGTGACCCTATATGACAGAGTGGAGCTGCCCCATAGGGAAGGTTCTTAGGTTGTAATCTTTATGGGAAAAGATCTCCACTGTCTTCTGTGCTCTTCCACTATAGTCATGCCTCTGTCAAGCTCTGTGAGAAGATTTAAAGTCACTTAGACACACGTACACACACACACAAAATTGCTAAAGAAATGCAATATAGAAACTTAATGTGTAATGTGTACTTAATGTGTAATGGTGCTATCAGTGGCTTTTATCTTAATTCCAAGGCTCAGGGGCTTGAAGTTTGGAAATAACACCACTGGGTGCCAACTTGTGGGTAGTGGTGTTGGGACTGGCATCAAGTCTTGTCACATTTCAAAGAATTGGACTGTTAATGATGTCATTTCATATATAAACTAGAAGGCCAATGGAAGGAGCCGTTACGGTTTCCCATAAATCCTAAAAATTCCACTATCCTGTCTTCTCTCAGCTAACGCAGCTTCTCTGGACCTCTGAGCACTGCCTATAAAACATCAGAAACTATTCCTGGGACAGGGGCCCTCAGAGGTCCTCCCTCTCCTTGCTCCTCCTCCTTAGCCATTTCATACCCCACCCTCATGCAGCACAACACTCATCCTTAGTTCTCCTAATTTCTCTTCATTGCCATGGAGTTTTCATCTTTCTAATTAATAAAATCTTCTTTCACAAGTCACTCACTTGCCTTTGTGAAAAGTGTGCATTGCTGTGTTCCTCTTTCCTAGTGGCAGGAAAGCCACGGCCCTCTTTGGAGAGCTTTCAACACCGAATTCTTAGAGTTCTTGGGTGGGGCCCCTTCTAGTGCCTCAGAAATCAAATCATGTGACGGTGTCCTGGCAATAAGCATGTCAGGGGGCCTGTGCTTGCACAGACACCAGCCTTCCCCACCCCTTCCTCTGGTGTGAGATGATGCCCAGACCCTAGATAATCCCCCTACTTGTTCCTGCTGGCTCTTCCCCAAAAGGTGTGGCCCTCAATTTCCAGGAGCTTGCTCTCCATGACCCACAGGGGAGGCTCTGAGATAAATGCACTAGGGTGGCCTCTCCACCAACAAAGACTCATCTTCTCCCCTTCCTCTGATGATGTTGGGAAGGGAGAGGCTCCCGGGTCCTTTTACAATCCTGTGGGTAATCTATAAGCGATGGAAACACCCACTGAGTGGATGATTGTTTATGTGAAGATGAATATTTTCTCCACATTTTAAAAAAGTATCATAATGGTGATTTTTTCTTTTTTTCAGCATTGAGTTTCTCAAGGCTGGAGTGCTTAAAGAGCAGTTGGGACCATTATCCCCTTAGGCCAGTGTCCCAGCTGCTGGGAGGAGGGGGCGATTAGTACACTTCTATTTATAGCAGCTGGAGAAATCAGAACAGGGCTACAGCAAGGAGAGAAGAGCAGAAGAATGTTCCTCAGACTCAGGGAACAGGGATGTCTGAGAGTCTTTAGGAAGGGTCCCATCCCTCCATCTGGGCTTTCCTAGGAGAGGACAGCTTCTGGGATAGAAGTAAAGTCTGGGCTCTGCTCTGGAGAGCTTTCGGCATCCAAAGATGACCAAACTCTCTTTCTGCTTGAGTGAAGTGTTTCCCTGGAGCAAGCTAGACTTCTGTTTCTTTGAACTTAGGAACGGGAGAGACCATGAGCCTTGCTCAGTGCTGTTTCCATGGTGAGTCTAGCCCTGAGACTAGATTGGAGGGTGGTTGCCTGCCAAACAAGAGATGACTCTGCACCCACCATGGATTGGCCACTCAAAGGCAATCCCAATGCTTGGCTTAGGATGTTGAGTTTGCTAAGGATGCCTTTAAATGGGGGATGGGGATTGGTGGAGTCCTGGCAATAAGAGGGTTTTGTCTCCCGCAGGTGGTTGAGAGTACCTGTAGAAGTTTTCTTGTCTGCAGAAGACAGACCATTGTCCTGTCTGTAGGCCCATTTGTTTTAAACTCTTTCAAAGGAACTGAAAAGTCATAATGTATTTTAACAAGTTTTAAAAAGCAATGGATTCAGTGAAAATCATTCCTCCAAAGTGGTCGAGGCTGTCTGTCTTGCTGAATGGGTGTTTATATCTTGTGGTATGAAAAAGAAATGTGATCACCAATGCCCAAACCACTTCCTTGCCTAGTGGGTGCCTGGATTTTCTGCCAACTAGGATACTGGATGAGGCATTGGTGATTCAGTGGTAGAATTGTCAACTTCCGTGCAAGAGACCCAGGTAAGATTTCCAGCCAATGCACCTCAGGGGAAGCCACCAGCGGTCTGCCACTGGAGACTTGGTGTTGCTATGATGCTGAACAGGTTTCAGTGGATCTTTCAGAATAAGATGAACTAGGGAGAAAGGCCTGGCAATCTACTTCTGAAAAATCAGCCAATAAAAACTCTACGGATCATAAATGTCCAAACCACAACCAATCATGGAGATGGCGCAGGACCAGGCAGCATTTCATTTCATTGTACATGGGGTCACTATGAGTCAGGGGCCGACTCATTTGACCCCATTTTGTGTTTGACCTCGGAATCCTTTTATTTTTTTTTCCCCATCCAGCTCTGTTCTTCCTTGCAGCCTAAACTTTCCCACATTTCCCTCCTGGGAAGTTGTAGTCCAGCTCATGGATTTCTGGGATTCAGATGGCACATGGGCATGAACTCACCAAGGTCTCAGGAGGAGAGTCTGGGACTTGGGCTTTACCTCCTATGGTTCCTGGCTCCAGGCCTGGTGCACAGTGGGTGTTTATAATGCTTATTGAAGTTGGTGGAATGAATACAGAAACCCATCGTCCTGTTGAGCTCGTTTTCAAGGACTAGGTCTCTCAATTAGGAGACATGAAGTCTTCCTCTGACCTTCACCTGATTTCCTAAGGAGGCACTGCAGTAAATTAGGTATTGATCACTTATCACAAGGATACCTCTCAAGACATTTGGCAGTGCAGGAAGGAGACAGAGGGCAGGAGCTGAAGGAGATGATGGTGGAGCAAAGAGAACAGCTCAGAGTCATTAGAAAGATTCAACGAGAGAATATTTGTAAAGCTCTTAGAAAAATGCCTGGCAAATAGTAAGTGATATCTTGTACCCTCTTGGGGTTTGTTAAATAAATAAAATCTGGAGTCAGAGAGATTTGAGTTCAACTGTAGGCTCCATTTCTTAACAGCTGGGGACTTGGTAAATTGCTTAACCTCTCCGTGTCTCAAATTTTTCATCTGCACAATAGTGCTAATAATCACTTTTCTTAACTCTAAAGTTGGGTGCAGAGTTCAGCAAGAGCTAATGAATATTTGTGAAAGTGCTTTGTGAACTCTTATGTGCTGTGCATGTTGAGGAATAATAGAAATATTCTCCTCTTGATTATTGTTGCTGCAAATATGTGGTTGGCCACTAAGTTATTAGCCTCACTCCTAAGTTTTTCTGGCCATCAGTTTCTACTTCTTCCATCACTGCTTTCCTTATTATCCCTGACCTTTCCTCTTCTGTATTTCTCCCAACAACCATAATTAAATTTATTCCCTAATACTTCCCCAAGCTCTTCCAGAGAGTCGCTGTTGGGGAGGACAAGGGGAGTCAGAACACATTGCTTTTGTCATGGACAAAGGCAGGAAGGAGAAGACAGTGGTTGCATCAAATATAGGTCCCTTCTGCATGGAGAGAGGTGCTCACATGCTGCCGGTAGGCAGTGATGCTGGTGTTTTGACACATGTCAGGTGGTTTTGATTCCAGGAATTACATGTCAGAGCAGTGGGGCATGTATGCATAAATTAGAATCAGCCTGAACCTGAACTCTTTCATTCAACAAACAATGGAACTTGCTCTTCTTTTGTTTCTTCCTATGCTTCACATCTGCCTGCTCACCAGGGTCAGAGCACTCAAGTTATCTTTTTCTCCAGACAATGAGTGTCTCCACTGGGCCTCCCCAGAGGGCGTGTTGGAGTGGAACAGGCTTTACGCTGGTGTGGGGTTGAGGTGGCAATTCGTTCCTGGGGTGCTGAGTGCAAGCACCATCATTTCTGAGACTTCAGCACAGAAAGAATGTTATGAATTCTGCATGCCTCTTCCCCTTATTCTTCCTCTCTCAGAACCGCTTCATGAAAAGACCCATGATCTAACATCCCTAGAGATCTTGAAGGAGGGCATTTGGGATTCCAGTGAGCTTAAAAAAACATTAGCAGAGGGGTTTGGGTGAAATTTGTACCTACAGACCTTGTAGGGACCATGAGTTTCAAGTACAGCAATTGCTTGTAGTCAAGCTCACTGACTGTGAGACTGCAGGTACAACTCATTTCTGAATTTTTTAACTGCAAAATTATTTCTGGGATAGAACTGGCAACCACCTTCTCAGCAGAGAGTACACTGCAGCTTACCCATAAGCATCTCTTATTTGATTTGCCCATTTATTGAACAAACACTAATTGAGCCCCTATTTCTTGTCAGGCTCTAGGGCCCTAGAGGTGGATCTTGGTCTCAACATTCAGAAGTTCATTGTCTAGTAAAAGACAATAATAAATAAACAGGTCATTTCAATATAGGCAGATCTGTCAGGATGGAGGCAGGCACAAGAATATGATAGGACAGAGGAAATACATTTATGTGCACACTGGGTAGTCTTGGGTTCTCAGAAGAGACAAGAAGCTCATTTGTGAAAGGTGAATAAGCATTAACAGGAAGTGGGAGCAGCAAGGGGCAGTGGTAGAATGGCCAACCATCACTATTGATTTGGGACTGAGGGGTTTCCTCAGAGGTGGGACTTTCAGTGCTAAAACTGAGGCAGTTGTGGGAAAACTAGAATGGTTGGTCACCTTAGGTAGTGAAAGGGCTAGGACATTGGGTTGAAAAGACTTGGGTTTTAATCCCAGCTCTGCTACTTAAAAGCTGGGCAAATTTTTAGCAGTTGTGAATGCTAATTTTCTTATCTAAAATATGAGGATATATATGCCATCTTCATAGGATTTTGCCTAGCCCCGTGGTATCAATAAGCGGTAGTTATTATTTTAGAGGGAGAAAACTCAGTGGTGTCGATAAGTTGTTGATGTTAGCTGCTGTTGAGTTGATTCCAACTCACGGTGGACCCCATGTGTGTAGTGTAGAACTGCTCCATAGCGTTTTCAAGGCTGTGATCTTTCAGAAGCAGATCACCAGACCTGTCTTCCAAGGCACCTCTGGGTGAGTTCAAATTGCCAATCAGTCAAGCACTTAACCATTTAGGCCATCCAGGGACTCCTTATCAATAAGTGGTAGTTATTATTTAGATGAAGAAAGCAGCGTTTTTAAATTCCAGGCAGAATATGATTGTAGGAGAGTAGAAAGAAGGGCATGGTAAGAGGTTAGGCTAGAAATAGGAGCAGGGCCCAGATATAAAGAGTCTGAATAACAACCTAAGAATTTAAATTCCCCCCACCAGGACAATGATTAATCACTGAAGGAGCTGTAGAAGATGAGTAAGGCAGTCACATTTTTGCCTTAAAGAGATGGCCCTGGAAGCTGGGGGGAGAGCTGATTAGAAGGAGCTGAATCTGAAGCAGGCAGGGAAGGTAAAGATGACGTTGTGAAATGATTGAGAGGAAATGGGAAGGCAGAGTTGAGAATTCCAGGGGGAGGTCTTCAGCCAGCCCAGGGTCAGGCTGGGAGCCCCAGAGGTTAAAAGGGACAAGGACCTCATCATCTGAGTTTCAGGACTGTCTCTGAGTTGTAGCCACATGCTGGGCTGGGCTGGAGGGTTATGAGATTTCCAAACAGTGTATATAAGGATGACTTCATGAACTTTTTGGTATATAGTGTGAGAGTCCTGGCTATGGGACAAGTCTTTCCTCTCTTCCTTCCATCTTCTCCCTTGGCTTCATCCTGCAAAGGAGGTTTCTTGCCAGTGCTTTGACATCTCACCATCTCCATGGTGATGGAACAGCGGTGTCCTAAACACATGACCTCACTGGGTTTTTTTATGCAAAAGAGGGAATGAGTGAGCTGGGAGGGGAGCTTTGTGGTTTGGTGATCCTGATAGGAAAGGGAAACCCTTTGGATCAGATGCCTACAAACCAGGTCCCTGGAGCCCTGGGAGACAACGGACTAGTCCGGAACTTGAAGTGACTTGGACCGCTGAGGGTGGTGTGACAGCCTCCTTAGCTCTTTGGGATTGTGAAGGACATTTTTAAAATAATAACAATTGGAAGAAGTTATAAAAGATAATTGATAGAATTGATTAACCTCATATAAATTTTTTTTGTATGTAAAAATACAAACAAATTAAAAAAAGACAAATTTGAGGAATTATTTGTTAGGAATATAATGTACCTTATCTTTAATGTGTAATTTAAAAAAAAAAAATCATAATAACTAATGAAAACTCACACACACACACACACACACACACACACAATACCCTAGTTGCAAATGTGACAATGTAACCAGGACATTTATAAAGGAAAAAAAGATTCATTCACTCAATCATCTTTTCAGTAAATTTATTGAGCCGTTACAATGTGGCCAGTACTGTCATACCTGCTGGAGGTACAGGAGTAAACAAAACAAAAATCTCTGCCCTTGTGGAGATTCAATGCTTTCTACTTACTATTTTCTTTCAATTAGTTTTTTATATTAATTTAATTCCAGATAAACTATTTTTCTGAAATTATTTTCATATAAAATCTAATTGAGTATTTATTCCCTCACCCCCAAGCGTAAACCACTTGCCCTAACCATTAATTACTTCCTCTCCTCACTAACATATGATGCAATCTTTACCAAATAATAAATTCTTATTTTCTTGTTTTTGAGGCTGTTCTGTCCTAGTGATTTATTTATCAGCTCTTATGGCAATTCCATACTGTCTTTATCCTTGTGGCTTTAAACCATGTCGGACACCACAGGCTTTACATGGTTGGGAAGGATTGTGACAGAGGTAACTTGGATATCATAATGGTTGGTTTTTCCATGAGATGGCACCCACAGTATTATTTAATTTCCTATCTTGATGAATAATTAGGGACTTTTGAACAGTCACAGAACAAAGAGAACTTATGTTTCACAATTTCCAAGGCTGATTTCAACTCTCCTCATGGTTCATGTTCTATCCTGTTTCTAAAACTTACATATTTTGCCCTGGCTAGGACATTAGCTCACTATACATTGGCATGCAGAGTGGGGGCCGTGCTCCTCAATGTCACCTAACACCCTCATCAGGAGGACGGGCAGGATCTGTTAGGACACGTGTTGCAAACCTTGTTCTTCTCCTCCTGCCATATATTACTTTTCTTTTTAAAAATGTTTGGCAACGACTTTGAAAAAAAATCAGTTTTCCCATTGGTAACATGACAAGTCTGCTTTTATGTCTCATAGTAGATTTTTTAAAGTGTTTTAATAGACTTTTCATGTTTTTCCATTGATATGATGATGATTCCACTGCTAATTTGACTAGAATCTTTTTTTCCACTGTATTGTCTAACTAGTTATGTCTGGTGTATAACTAACCTATAAATTAGTGCATTTTTAGCTTGTAACTGGTCACCTTACTAAACTCTTACTAGTTTTCAGTTTTGGTAGTTTTCCAGTTGATTGTGTTGGAAATTTTAATTTTTTTTTTTTTGGTAGACTATAGTATCTTTTGCAAATGGTATTTTGGCCTCCTTTTTTTTTTTTGACATATATTTCTGTTTCCTGTTATTGGCTAGAAATGAAAAATGTTAAATCGTGGTAGTCATAAAAGTCTTAATTGCCTTGCCTGTACTTATTGTTTCACCATGAATGGATGTTAATTACAGGTGTAAGTACAGGTTAATTACAGGTGTTAATTACAGGTGTAAGTAGGCAGTTTGAAACCACCAGCCACTCCTTGGAAACCCTATGGGGCAGTTCTACTCTGTCCTATAGGGTTGCTATGAGTTGGAATTGACTCAATAGCAATGGTTTGGTTTGAATCTTTCTCGGAGCAGATCGCCAGGTCTTTCTCCCACGGAGCCACAGGGTAGATTTGAACCGCTTACCTTTCTGTTAGCAGCTGAGTGAGTGCCCACTCTGTCACCAGGGCTCTTTATACACAATATTGTATATATTATATAACATATAATTTTTGGCAAGCTTCATTATAAAATTATGTTAGCCTTGTAGAAGGAATTGGGAAACTTCCCATCTTTTGCTCTGCTCTAGACCAGTCTGAAGAATTCATCCATAAAACTGTCTGAGCTAAGAGCCTTTTATAGAGATAATTCTTCCACAGTTTTTAAAATTTATTTCATTGTTAATGGCCTGTTCAGATAATATTATTCTTGGGTCAATTTTGGTAATTTTTATCTTCCTAGAAAATTGTCTACGTATTTCATCAAAATGCTCATGGTAATAAACATAGCTGTTCCTTCTTAGCACCTTCCCCATGGAATGGACCTTAATTAAGTTTACCCTGATTTTTCTTAGAGCAGCTGAGGCAGACCAGAAATTTTGAAAGATAGCAACTGATTGCTGAAAAAGAACTACAGGGAAAAACAACACAGAGGATTCAAGGAGCTCCCATAGCACGTTCTCAAGGGTCATAGTATCTGACCTGGAATATCTATAGTCTAGTCCCAAAGGGCTCGCAGTTTTTCAGACACCTTGCCTGAGATTTTTAGTTTTTATTTGTAGGTGGACTCCAATGAGAAGGCTCCATTTTAATACTAGAATTTCCTCCTAGACATCTCGACATTGTTATGGCCAAAGTCATATGTGCTAGAGGCAATCTGATCCTCTCCTTGGCCCTCCCTCCTTTCTTTCTTATGTTCACTGTAAGGACCCTCTCCTGGTAGGTGAGACCAGTCCCTTACATCTGGAGGAGGTTGTGTCCCAGCACAGATCCAATCCTATTAACAGTTATGTAACCACATAATGCAGTAGCAGGAAGGCTGTTCTTTCACAGCAAAGGAGAATGCTAATATATTTCTACAACCAACTGTTGACCACCTTAAGAAAATAAACTTTGATTAAAAACTCAAAATATTTCAATCCACTGTAAAAGCTTATACACAAAGGAGCAAGTGTTTCAGATGATCAGAACAACCCAGAAGATTTTAGATGACAAACATTTCTAGTCTATGTTCAAATCTCAAAAAATGGACCTTCATCATTCAGTTGTCAGTTCATATCACCTCAATCTGGAGAGACGGGAGATGAAAGTGTTCCAGAGCTAGACAGGTTGTAAAAACACTGTTGAAATGGAAGTTTTTCTCAGAGCTGGCAGAGGTAGAGGTACGATATGGGACGAGAACTTTGACTTATATATGGACAGTTCTGCTTGCTGGGAACCCACAGAAAGCATAAATCAAGAATGTCAAGTTCAGGCAGCCCCCACAGCTGACTAGTGTTGCTGGAGTGTCAGGGATGTCACATTAGGAGGAGTCCGTTCTTGGTGCCTGGTCTTTACCCAGAAGGTGAACCTGGAGGTATTTCTGTCCTCATCCTTCATAGTGCTGCCACCAAACCTTCAGGGATGCTGGGAGAGAGTGAAGAATTCAAATAGTCCAGTAACCATGTTCAGACTCCAAGCCACCATGGAAAAGAGCTAGCCAAGGCCAGTGAGCTTCACTTTGGAAAGGTAGCTTGATCTTCTCATTCAGATTATGAACTCCTTGTAGGCAAGTCATGCATTTTCTTTTTCTACCACCTCTCCCCTGGACAGGCACTTGCCTGTGTCCAATACTGTGGACAATGTCCCAAAGCAGCTTGGACTTAGGGAACAAATTCAGTGACATGGTGGAAACCTGGAGCTGCCCCTGCCAATGGCTAACTCATGTTTTAGCCTCTCAGAAAGCTGCCTCTCATTAGCAGGTCCCAAGGAATCTCGTTTTTTCTTAATCTTCTGGAGCATTGACTTTATGCGGGATCTCTGGATCTCACTCACTCAGAAAACATAACTAACTCGAGCTGGATGTGGAAATGAGATGTCTAGCCACAGATACCTGAGAACAGACCTTTTCTGCCTTCACCGGGCTGCAAAGCCAAGCTGGACCATGACAGACAGTGGGGGAGCCTGGGTGCTGCTTTCAGTGGAAATTGGTTCCACTATTGTGGGCATGGGCTAATTCATGACAAAGTCTTTAAGCTAGTCTGACCCCATTTAGGCCATGGAGAAGAGAAGCATAATCATACCCAGTCCAGGGATTGGATCCAAGAACAATGGCCAGCACCTTCTGGGCCGTTGTTCAAGTATATGTGTGAATGAGACAGAGAGAGAGAGAGAGTGATATTAGGTGATTTACACACAGAATGGGGATGATAGGGGCATGGGGGAGGTTCTCCTGGGTATCACCTTCCCCAGGATATCTCAGGTTTGACTTGCCACTGAGAGCTAAAGTAGGTCCAAACCTAGGACTTCTCTCCCTGGATCTTAGCATTTGTCTTTGGTTAGCAGTGATGAAATGCCGGTGAGCACAGACTCAAGTGCCAATTTTATGTGTTTCGCTGCTTGACACATTCTGTGTCCATCACAGGGAGGGCTGCAATGTGAAGGTAAGTTGGGACCATGTAGGCACAGCCCTTTGAAGGCATCTGGTAGCTGGAACTTGTGTTGTCAGGGGCAGACGCAGGGCAAGGGAGCTCTGAACCAGCCTGTGAGAGAGCATATCTCTGGCTGGCTGGCTTAGCTGGAGCCCGTATTGGCAGTACAAGGGTTTTAATGTGGCCAAGGTATGCGTGTAGCTGGGCTGAGAACTGAGTCAAAGGGATTGAAGATCCAAAATATCATTTGACAGTTATTGTGTTATTTTTTTGTGTCTATTCATCTACTTAGTAATATAGTAACTATGTCATCTTTAATTGATTATAAATAGTTTTATGTTTTATTTATATGAACTAGGGGACTAATTGAATCCCCAGCATCTTAAAATGTTGGCGCCAAGAGGTCTTTCAGAGATCATCTAGTCCCAGTTCCCCCTTTTGATTTATTGGAAAATTGGGGCCTTGAAAATAGAGGTGACTAACCCAGGATCACCAGTGAGGCTGCAGATGGGACACGAGTCTCCTGCCTCTGCGTATGCTGGAGTGTGTGAGAACTCTGTGCATGGCTGGTGTGGATGTGAGGTTGCCCATGTGGTGGCTCATCAGGGAGTTCAGCCTCACTGGCAGAAACCAGAGGCAATGGATTCTCTAAGTACCCCAAACAGTGGTGACCATCACATGTGCAGGCAGCTTTACAGCTGGTACCATGTTAGCATGCATACATCATCCTCTCTGATCTTCCCCCACAACCCTGTGCTGTAAGAGTTACCCCTATTTTATAGATGTGGAAACCCACACTCTTGGAGGCCAATCCTAGGGGCTCCTGAACTTCCCTGTTTCCTCTGTGTTGATCATCTTTGTATCTATTTTCTCCCTCTACCCCTGCTATCAGAACCAAGATCCCCCCCTCTCTTGTTCTGTGCTCTCCCACCTCTGCCAGTCTCAGCTTCCGTCCCCTTGGTCTGTTCTTAGAGTGAGTGTGGCACAAGGAAAGGAAAACATTGCAGGAGGCCCAGTGCCTATCTCCTCCTCCTTCCCAGTGGGATAGAGAAATAATGATCTTGGACAAGTCAGATCACCATTCATATTACCCACTTATTTCTTCTCTTAGACATAAAAGCTTAAGCCTTTCCTCTACTGGCTCTCATGTTACCCCACTTCTTTTCTGTTATTCCCCGAGATATTGAAAAGAGAAGTCTTGATTTTCTGTCTTCAGTATTTCATTACTTTATGCCTTGCTGTCTGGCTCTTGCTCCTATAACCCAAGCTTGAAGATCACTGATATTCATTTGTTGGCCAACTCAACTACCTTTCCCAGTCCCCATCCTCCTTGCACCATTCATCACTATTGGCTACCATCTTTTTTTTTCCTTCTAGAAACTTCTCCCTTCCTGTATCAGCTAGGAGAGGCTAAATTGTGCTGCAGTTACAAACAGTAACTGGGTTAAAGCAACCAAGATTCATTTCTTACTCCTTGTTGTATCTCTTATGAGTTAGCTATGGTTTTACTCAATGTCGTCTTCATTCATGGATGCTTTCTGGAACAGGTACAGTCATCATAGCAGAATGAAAGAGAGCTCTGCCATGTTTCATTTTAACCTTAAATGTCCAGCCTGAAAGTGATACATCACTTTCACTCACAACATATTGGCCAGAGTAAGTCTTATGTTTGTACTAACTACAGAGGGGAGTCAGGAACTACATTTGTACCATGTGCCTAGAAAGGAAGACAGGACTATTGGATGAACATGACTAATGATGAACAGAGCTACTCTGACTCTTCTTACCTCTCTGAATAACCCTCCTTTGCTTACTTCCCTGGATACTCTGCCTCCTCTCAACTCTCAACACTGAAATGCAGACATTCCCCAATATAATCCAATATGCCCTTTAGATTTTTCTCCTTCATCCACTTCAATCCTTCTCCTACATCTCCCAAATCTGTCTCTCCACCCCAACCTCTTTCCTGACTTCTGGTCTGGCATTTCTACCAGCCTGTTGGATAGTTTCACTTGGATTTTTCACTGGAACCCTAAAGATCAGGCACATCCAAAACCAGACTTCATTTTTCCCATCCAGCATCGGTCCCTTCCATTATTTTTCCTATTTCAGTTAACAGAGATGCTGGTTGTCTAGAATGGCATCTATACTGCAGTTGCTTTTCCATTAACCCTCTTTCACTTGGAGTTAACTCCTTGATTTTACCTTCTCAACTCAGAGCTGTGCTCTTGGTGCTCCTGACAATTGAATTTCTAAGTTGCTCAGTCTCCTGTAGTTGACCCCAGTGAATGCAGAGTGCCAGGTCTCCAGGGTGAGAGAGGCACCTGGGACTCCAATCTCTCTTCCCATTCTTTGGCATGGATATCCCCCCTACTTGCATTCCCAGCCCCAATTTCAGACCTTTATTTCAGTCCCAGATTCTTTCCCCACTGGAAGTGTAAACCCAAAGGTGATCCTAGAAGTGTCTATCCCTTTCTCAGCTCCTCTTTTCTTTCAGCAATTTCTGAACAGCAATATGAATCTAGGCCTCTGAATCCCTTCATTTCTTCCCTGTAATTGAAAGCCCTTTTATGCTCTCAAAGAAGAGCACTAAATTGTCTCTCTAATCACATAGTTGTAATGGCCCCTACGGATGAGTACACTTCAGCCCTATTATTTTATGGGGGGCGGGGGAAGTGGGGCCCAGAGAGGAAGGGAAACTGGGGCCCAGAGAGAGCCAGTGATGTTGCCATCATCTTCCACTTAGCCTCTTGCCTCTTAGAGTTTGCTTAAGGCACTGAAGTTGCACATGCGCGTCCGTGCGTAGGTGCGTGCTTGTGTGTATGTGTGTGTGTGTGTGTGTGTGTGTGTGAGAGGGAGAGACAGAGTGAGAGAAAGAGAGGAAATGGGGGTGCTGAAAGATGGCAGCAAGCTTGGTGTCTGCAGACTGAATGTGGCCACTTGTCACTGCTGATTTAGGTTAACCACCACTGGGCCAGCCAAGCTAAAAAATTAGATCTCAATAAATAGAGCCATTTAGCTCTAACATGCTGAGCCCAAAGAGAGGGTGAGGCCTGGAAGAGTGGATCCAAGGAGCTCTTGGCATGGCTAGAGATTGGTAATGCTCTCTTTTTCCTCTTCACCAAGGCTTGATTCAGTTACGCCTGAGTGAGCAGCTGGGGAGCATTGCCTCAGATGCCTCCTGCCCGCTGCCCTGGCAGCCCTGGTGTCGGCCCTGCTTACTATCTGATTGGCTGTGGGAAGCCTGGCCAGATTGCCGCTGGGCCCTGGCTGTGTGGAAGGTGAGAACTCCATGTCCTGGGTCTGGCTTGCCCTTGCCTTGCAAGTGCCAGCTTTTAACTGGGAGATCCCAGGAGCTTGGATCTGTAATCTGGGATTTCTGATCTTGGGTTGATGGCAAGGAGAGAGAGGGCCTCTGATTACATGTGAGTCTTGTAATTCAGTTTTTTATGATCGTCAGGTCTCCTGCCAGTGGGACACAAGCAGGGGCTGAAGGTGAGGTGGAATGGCTTTCACAGGGGACCCAGAGGGAGTAGCCAATGGGTACTGCCCTTCTGTGGTGTGGTAGCCAGGTACTGGGTCTACTGGCCTGGAAATGGGGACTGAAGGCAGGAAGATGGACACTGGGAGCAGATGGCCTGTCTCCCTTGAAGCTGAGGGGGAGAACCTGGGGCTCACAGGGAAAGCTTTGTCTTCAGCCTGAGCTACCCACTGACTCAGGAGGTGTCCTGCCTCTCTGGCCTCTGGTTTCTTGACTGATAGGGCAGTGTGTTCCCCTCTAGCCTTCTTTCCAGCACCCTCCCCCTTGCTCACTCTTTTCCACTCACAGTAGCCTCCTTGCTGCTCCTCACAGGTGCCAGGCATACTCCTACCTCAGGGCCTTTGTTCTGCCTCTTCCCTCCTCCTGTGCCACTGCTCCCCCTATATTCACCTGGCTAACTCCCTCACTTCCTTCTAGTCTTTGCTCAGATCTTACCTTTGCTATGAGGTCTACACTGACCACCCTGTTTGACTCTGCAAACTGTCCCCACCCCCCTTAACACACTTGATTCCCCTACCCTTCCTTTCTCCTTCTTTTTTTCCCATAACACCTATTACCTTTTAATATACTACAAAAGTTATACTACGTATCTATTATGCTCATTTTTTTAATATCTTTCTTCTTCCATTAGAATGTAAGCCTCCTGAGGACAGGGATCTTTGTTCTGTTCACCACTAGACCAGTGCCTGGTATATAGTAGGTGCTCAAAAAATAATTCAATCTGTCAAAAGAGGGTTATGATGGCAGCCAATCCCACCTAAGGGGGATGAGTCTAGTGGGTAGTGCCTGGGAACAGACTTTCCAATACACAACGATCAACTTCAAATTCACTCTCCAAGGCTGAAGACCTAGTGCCAAGGGTGGATTATCCAATAGGCAAGGTAAGCACAGTGATTACCTTGCTCACCAGATCATCTGTAGTGAACAATTTCACATTTTTTCACCACATCAAAGATTCTGCTTCTAGGTATGGCTGGCATCTGTCTCTCAACTCCATAGCATCTTCCTACAGAATCAAAGCCTATTTTCAAATTTACAATCCCTGACAGGGGCAGATGACCCAGTAAGCAAGGTAAGTGCCAGCTTATTCATGCTTACTTACTAATCTGTAGTGAACAATTTCACATGGGTTTCACAACATCTTTGAACCCACATGAAACCCATGTGAAATTGTTCACTACAGATGATCTGGTAAGGGGGGGTAAGCACCGCGCTTACCTTGTCTGTTGGATAACCCACCCCTGAGAACTACCACCAAGGAAGCAATGTTAAAGACAGCTCTGAAGGCCATACCAGTGGAGGCCTTGGGCATCTGTAGATGGCAGAAGCCTGTGCCATGGGCTCGTTAAGTCAGCAGCCCAAATGGTGAGTTCTGCCATATTAGGGTTCTGGATCTACTGTGAGATAAGCCACAGGTGGTTTGTTAATAAAGATAGTTAATGAGCTGGAGTATACAGTAGCTTTCTGGGGTAGAATGAAAATGGATAGAGTTACAGCTACATGCTGGGAGATGAGTACAGCCATAGTGATGTCTGCGGACTGAGTGTGCCACTTGTGACTGCTGGTTGGGTGTCTGCAGCCTGTAGCCCACTGAAGTGTCCATGAAAATGAATAACATGTTTAGAAACTGAAAGAAGGTTGAAAATCATCATTCCCCTCACCTGAGTCAAGCCTCATAGGTAGGTTGTAATGGGTTCAAAGTCTGGAATGAGAAATGCCTGGAGCTTGGTGGATATCAGAGAGCATGTCCCAGATGGGCTGCTTGTAGATTCATCCTTTCCTTCTGCTCCTGCAACTTTGAACTTCTTCCTCACTTCGCCCTGTTCTGCATAAAGTCTTCCCTTCTCAGACCCCTGCTCTCTGAGCCCTGTGTTCTACAGAGGCCTAGAATGTACGTAATCAGACCAAACTGTGAGTGTGGGCTGGTGTGCTCAGTGTTGCTAATTGTCTCAAATGCAATCCCAGTTATCTTGGAAGACAAGGTCCTACAGGCCGAGGTTGACCTAATCTCTGCAATTGGGGGGATTTGCAGTGATTAAAGAGAGATTTCCTGCTGACATATTGATACTATCGGCTTCCAAGTCATAGGAAGGAGGAGCTGATAGGCAGGGCCCTGGGAGAGTGACGGTGTTGACCAGGACAGTGTCTGAAGGTCGTCTGCAACGAGCATGCAGCTAGCTTGTGAGATCATCCTGGTGTGTCCCTCTGAGTGCGTGCACACCTCAGTCATTGTCTGCTGTCATGTTTCAGTGTTGGGGAGGCAGATTGGAGTCTGAGCAGATACAACTGCGTGTGTGAGCTGTGGTTACTTTCCAATTGTTTCCAGACCTTGGGAGGACTGGAGGACCAGGAAGAAGAAAGCAGCCTTCCCTCTCCACACAGGACTGCCTAGTGACAGAGGATGGACTTATATATTTCAAAGGGTCCTCCCTTCTATAGGGTGGAGAAGGTCCATAGGAGGCCAGACCCAAGGTGGAAACAAAGAGCTTGGGGAGAAAAGCGTACCTTGCAGCTGGGAGACATTTTTGCTCATTTCCTTCCACTGCCCTCAGGACAAATGCCTTACTGGGCTGGCAAGGCTGCACATGATCTGGCTAACCTCACCTGCAGCCTTCCAGAACAGCTGGTGGTTCCACGAATGCACTATGACTTTTTTTGCCTCTTGGGTCTTGGCTGATGCTGTTCCTTCTGTTAGAAACACTACTTCTCTGCTCTCCTTCCTTATCCCCCTCTACCTCCTCCCACTGGGAAACACACACACTCTCCTGTCCCACATATACCCATCTCCATCTAGCCTATGCAACTCTCAAATTTCCATTAAGAAGCCCCCTTCCTTGTCCCTTCCCTTATCATGGCATTTATCTCACTCTTTTGTAATTGTAATTGGTTGCTGGTTCATTCTAGATTGTGAACTCTCTGAAGGTAAGGACTGTGGCTCATGTCTGCTCCTGGCTTTGTCTGTCTTGTCTCCCTCACCAGCCTGGGACCTCCTATAGGCAGAACAGACTTTCTCTTTATACCCATTGGGATGGGCACCCAGTAGGGGTCCAAAGAGCTTGTCTATGACTGATAAGTCATTCAGAGGCTTCATAATCTTTGAATTGGTCAGTCTAACATACTGAACAAGAGTGTGGTTTCTGGAATCAGTAAAATACTCATAGCTCTTTGGTGTAGCAGACATGGACTGGGCTGCTTGGACTTCCCTTCAAGAAAGAAGTTATTGAAGATTTGTGAGGAGTACAGTTAGCTGACTGCCTCCAGCTGCAGTATCTTTGGGATCCACTGCAGTGTTTGATCCAAGGTCGCTCTCTCCTTGGGCTCCTCTCAGTCACTGGCCTAGCATAGCAGGGGAAAATGGGGCCTGGACATTTCTACTCGATGTGCAATGCCTCTGCAGGCAATCTTTGCACTGAAGCTACTTATTGGGTTAGGTGAGATGTTCTCAGATATACACTGCAGTCTGAGCTCTTCCTAGCCAATCTTTCTTCTTCCCTCCTCTCCTTTCACAGGGTTTAGACCAGCACTGCAGGCTGAAGGATCCCTTTACTACTCCCACTCCCTCTCCCCCTTTATCTTTCTCAGGCATTACACTAATAAATCTCTTCCACTTCTAACTCTGTCTTGTCATCTGTTTTCCAGAGCACCTACTGACACATTGTGTGATATTAGACAAGTTTCTTAACCAGTCTATGTCTCAGTTTTTTCATCTGTAAAATGGGTGTTGTAACAGCAACTATTTCTTAGTATTTAAGTCAAATAAAACAATACGTTAGGTGCTTATGGTGGTTTCTATCACACCATAAATGCTAAAAAAAATTAAAAGTAAGCTACAGCTATATATAAAATCTAGTACCCATTACTCTTCAGATTTGATGGTTCCCAGAGCATGCCTTCCTTATCTGTCTACTCCTAGCACCCTGAACCCAGCTCAAGGCCTGGTACATGGTAGATACTTGGTCAAAGCGTAGTGAGTGGATGAAGGTCAGTGAGACTAAGTGAGGTTTCTCAGCTGGAGCAGTAAATGCAGCCCTGAACAAGTCCCTATGAATTGACCTGCTTCCAGAGTCAGAGTGCACCTGGGTGAAGGCTCCTACAAGCTGGGCCAGATGAAGAATCCCCCAGGAGGCCACCATCAGGACTCCTTTGCCATGGTCAGTCTTGCCAGCAACAGTTTCCAGAGGCCAGAGATGCCCCATCCTGTGACAGGGAGAAGAGAGAGTGGGGGGAATCCCTGTCCCTCTCTGTGGAAAGTTGTTCCACATGTTCCTCCTGGAAAAGGTCAAGCTCTTGGCTCACCTTCGCCTGTGCTGGGTTGAGGCTGCTGGCTAGTCTCAGGGGCCATGGCCAGGGGCACAGGCCTAAGGACAATGCCTGACCCTGACTCGGATCCCTTCTGTGGCCAGAAAGTAGCTATTCTCAGGGCCTGGCTTTTCAAGAAGATAAAAGGAAGCAGTGGAGGGTGGTAGAGGCCAGGAGAAACACTCTGGTTTGCGGGGTCACAGGTGGTGCACTGTGTGATGAGTTTCGTGATCCAGGATCACCGAGCTGAGACAATTGCCCTGATGGAGGCCCACATGCTGTTGGAGATCATACATGCATCTACCCAGCCTAGGCCTGCGGGCAGAAAGTGCTGCCAACCTAAGTGGCTTCAATTAGTTGTTCTTTGGACAGTTCCTTTTATGAGTTGAGTATTTGGAGATAACCTTCGTTGAGTGTACATGTTGCAAAAGCAATTTTTGCCAGGGAATTTTTGCTGGCTCAAGGGACTCAGAACATGTCTAAGCTGACCTTTACGGCTTAGAGAAAGATATTTTCTTCTTTGGTTTCCTTGGAACTGGGGCTGGGTCTCAGAGGGTCAAGCACTCAACAGTCATGTTTACCGAACACTTCCTATGTGTGGGGCGCTGTATTAAGGGCTTCATAGACATCCTTTTCAATGAATACTCACAACAACTCTGTGGGAGATCATTATGACCTCCATTTTACAGACAAGGAACTAACTGAGGCTCAGAGATGAAATGACTTGCCTAGGTTGCACCGCTAGTGGAGCCAGGATTTAAATCCCTATGCACCTGTCCTCAATGCCTGATGTCCTAACCACTGAGTGCACTGCCTCTCAATCTAATCAGAGGCAAGGGAGCCAGGAATCAGAGCATCTTATAGACCTTGAAAATAAAGGGCTTCTTTTAAAGCCCGCTGGTAGATTCTCCCTTTAATCGTTCAGTAAAGTACTTTTCCTGAACTGAATCACACGACCCCCGCCGCTTCCACCCCTGGTTCCATCTACGAGAAAACTCTAAGAGATCTAAGCCTGATCTCTTTCCCAGTCTGCAAAAAATCATTTCAGGCCCATTTAAATATGTTCTCTCTTAAGATGAAGTTGTGAGCCCAGAGGTACTGTCTGGTGGTGTTGACGTGTAAGACCAGATGTAGTTTACAGCAGTCTGAAGGTGATTAGACCATGGGTGGCCGAGGTACACACCATGAGAAGGGCTGCAAGTGTAAGGGCCAGGCAGGACTGCCTTCACGTGGTGGGACCAGTGAAGTTGCACAGGGCCTCATGCTCAGAAAAGCCCATGCTTGGGGTTTATGCTCTGATTCACCATCTTACTAATTTGATCTTTGAAGTTGTGCTTTGTAAGAGAAGTCTGTGGGACAATGGAGCATGTGCCAGAGGCTTGGAACCTTGGCTCATTCAAGCCGCTGGCTCACCACTAATCCAAGTACCTAGTGGGTCCTGGTGCCAACTGCAATATCCCAGGGTTGTCATTGTGCTGTGGGTTGGAGCATTGGGCCCATGGAAAGGGAAGATGCCTGGCTTGACTTGCTCATTCTTGGCTGGGGCATTGTGTATGGGTCCAGCAGCTGGTTGGAGAGGGAATCCAGGGGCTGATGGGCTTCATGCACACTGACTCATGGGTCAGAGCCTCTGGGCACCTATGAAGGTCTGCACTTGCAAGTATCCATGAACCTAAGGAGTGTGACATAAAATAGCAAATAAAAACACAATGACAGGGTTAACAATTCTGATAGTGCTATACACGTATGAAATTGAACAATTGTATGGGATTAAGTAAATGGATGGTGGATGGTGGGAGCCAGGTTTCTCATTGTTAGAGAGGGACATTTCAGAGAAGTGAAGGGAAAGAGACTAAAATAATCCATGTGGTGATAGATTAGGGTTTGAGACATCATTACAAACTCATGTTCAGCTTAATGTAGATACAGATGCATATCTATATAGAAATATCTATAGGTATACAGGTTACTATGTGTTATGAATTGAATAGTGTCCCCTCAAAAGATATGATGAAGTCCAAACTCAGTACCTGTGAATGTGACCTTGATTGGAAATAGTGTTTTTCTTTGAAGATGTTATCAGTTAAGTGTACACGAGGTCATACCGGAGTAGTGTGGTTCCCAATCCCTTCTGAGTGATGTCTTATTAAAGAGGAGAACAGACACAGAGGCACACAGGGGAAAGAAACTATGTGAAGATTCATTTACAAGCCAAGGAATGTCAAGGATTGATGACAGCCACCAGAAACTAGGAGAGAGGCATGGGAAAATTCCTTTCTCAGAGCCCTCGGAAGGAATCGACATGGCTGATACCCTAATTTGGATTTCCAGCCTCTAGAACTGTGAGATGATTAATTTCTGTTCTTTAAAGCCACCTACTTTGTGGTATTTTGTTACAGCAGTACTAGGAAACTAAGACACTATGCATACATATATTTCCTTGCTCTGTCAACTGATAGGGCCTAGAAACAAGGACACCTCAGCAGCAGTGAGCATATCTAGTACCGAGATCTTGGTTTCTAATACCATTCTCCACTAAAAGGAACCAGGATTTCTTGGAGAGATGAATGTTTCTAAGACTGGAACAGGGACTATACAAAATGAGCATGGAGCATTTTGTAGTGCCAGAAAGTAAAGAAACACTCAAAACAAACAAACACATAAACAAACATAAAATCCAAATGATAAAGATGTGTCAAAAGAATACAGAAGTCTACTGAAAGAGCTTCTAATGATCAAAGCTTTGAGCAACAAAAATAAAATTATATTGGATTATGTGATCGTTAAGGTTCTGTGTCAACTTTGCTGGGCCATGATTCTCAGTGGTTTGGCAGTTATCATATAGTTTGGCAGTTGTATAATGATGTGATCACCTCCATGATGAGATCTGCTGTGAATAGCTAGTCAGTTGAAAGGGAGATTCCTCAGGGGTGTGGCCTGCATCCATTGTATGTGGACTTTCTGGCAAGGCTTGTGGGCTTTTACTTGCTCTGGATCCTGCAGCTGGCTTCTGTTTGTCTGATCTCTGGTTCTTGGGACTTGAGCTAGCAACTTACCTGCTGTTTTGCTTGCCTTTCTTGGAATTCATTGGTCTCCGCAGCCTGTGAGCCAGAGCCCTGCTGTCTGACCTGCCTATCTTGGGTTTGCCAGCCGCTACAGCTACTTGAATCAGGAGAAGCCTCCAGCCTGACCCACGGACTTAGGATATTCCAGCCTCTACAACCCTGTGAGCCATTTCCTTGATATAAATCTCTCTGTATATGTATTTATATGCTTTACTGGTTTTGCCTCTCTAGAGAACCCAGACTAAGACAGATTACAACCCAAAGTATAAAATAAATATTTATGAGTCAATACTGATATAAATGAATGATCAAATAAATAAATAATTGGAGAACAGACAAATCTCTCATGTAGAAAAAATCCAAATAATTTACTTTCAAGGAGGTGGAACATAACTCCTTACCCCTTAAGTGTGGGTTGTACATAGTGACTTCCTTCCAAAGAACACAATATGGAAAGTAACACACAGTGGAGAAATCTGACAAACACTACCTCAGCCAGGTGATCAAGGTCAACATCAACAGTGATAAGTCATGTTGATGGTATGTGATGAAAATGGCACCTCACCTCCATTAATCTTCCTCCCTAAAAGCCATAATTTGGGTCTAATGACAAAAACATCAGACAAATCTTAGTAAAGGGACATCTACAAAATACCTGACCAGTACTCCTTAAAACTATCAAAGTTATCAAAAACAAGGAAAGTCTGAGAAACTCTTACAGCCAAGAGTTGCTTAAGGAGACATGACAGCTAAATGTAATGTGGTACCCTGGATACGATTCTGGAACAGAAAAAGGGCATTAGATAAAAACCAAGGGGATCCAAACAAAGTATGGACTTTAGTTAATGACAATGTATCATATTTATGTTAGAAGTTAATACCAGGGGAAGCTGGTTGCAGAATATATGGGAACTCTCTATACTACTACCTTACCATTTATTCTGTAAATCTAAATTTTTAGAAAAAATAAAATTTATTCAAACAAACAAATAGCCCACCACAGGTTGAGAGAGAGCTTGCAGAAGCAGGTAACATGCTTTATATTTTAGTACTTTTAACAACATTTTTTTTTTTTTGCTTTTGGAACAAGTGTCTACATTTTCATCTTGCACTGGGCCCAGGAATTTGTGTAGCTGGTCTCAGTGCCTGGCATCCAGGGCTGTCTTGGTCCTGGAGTGCCTGTGGGATCTTCCATGCTAATAATATTCTCTCCAGGGCTTTTCTTAGCTGAGACTACGGCCACAGCATAGCAGGATTGTTCTGATGGAGGGTGACATTTCTCTCCAAGAGGCTATAAACTGAGGGTCTTGCTAAGTAGTTAAGAATATCCTAAGGCTTCATAATCGTGGCATCAAAGCCCAAACTAAGCATATGTAGCAGGTGCAGGACACTGTGTTAGACCCTGTGTGGGTGAGTGCCCAGCAGTTAGGAGTTAGGCTTTGCCGTCTGGTTTGCTATAGTCTCAATGGGAAAGGAAAAGACATCCCTGCAGGCAAAGATAATCCATGACACAGGCTGTGCAGGTGAAGAGAAGTGGCAGAGCTCAGCAGTTGTCAAAAGGAAACTCATCCCAAAGAGGGGTTAGAGAAGCCTCCAGGAGAAGGGGGAGGGGAAGTTGCTGAGCCTTGAAGAAGGAGCAGGATCTAAGCAGTTCAGAGAGTGAGAAAAGTTCAGGCTCAGGCAATAGTTCATACAA
Source organism: Trichechus manatus latirostris (assembly GCF_000243295.1). Classification (NCBI taxonomy): domain Eukaryota; kingdom Metazoa; phylum Chordata; class Mammalia; order Sirenia; family Trichechidae; genus Trichechus; species Trichechus manatus. Next base: position 2,760,778 of record NW_004444125.1, on the reverse strand, counting down.
GAGTAGGGGAACTTTGAGTAGGAAAAGGCTGGAGAATTAGGACTGGGACAGAAAAGTCTTAAAAATCCAGCGAAGCAATTGGGACTGGAAGACACCAGGGTGTTTGCACAGGGTTATGATCTCGTCATGTCTGAGGTTTGGAAGGCTCACTGTGGCTGCAGTGTGGAGTGTTCAATTGGTGGAGGAAGTTGCAGTGAGAATACTGAAGTACTCCAGGCCTGATGGGAGAGAGGCTGAGACCTGAGTTAGGGTCATTTGAACCTTCTACATTAATGCATGTAGGTACTCGGTGACATACCAAGGCTGGGGTGGTGGTGAGAGCAGTCTGCTCTGCCAGGGAAGTGTATTTATCACTGACTTTGCTGGCGGTGTAGTGGTTAAGTTCTATGGCTGCTAACCAAATGGTTGGCAGTTCGAATCCACCAGGCGCTCCTTGGAAACTCTATGGGGCAGTTCTACCCTGTCCTACTGGGTCACTATGAGTCAGAATCCTTGTAATGGCAATGGTTTAGTTTTTTTTGAGCTGAGAGCAGGGTGATGAGAAAAGGCAGATAGTTTTACTATTGTTTTTAAATTCTCTACAAATAATGCATGTACTTCTTGCCTGCACCCAGGGTTGGACACTCTTTAACAATCCCCCCTCCTACCTTCCCTTGGTACTTTGCTGTACATGAGGAGCCCTGGTGGCACAGTAGTTAAGAGCTCTGTTGCTAACCAAGAGGTTGGCAGTTCGAATCCACCAGCTGCTCGTTGGAAACCCTACGGGGCAGTTCTACTCTGTCCTATATAGTCGTTATCAAAATCAACTCGACGGCAATGAGTTTTGTTTTTTGATGGTACGTGCACGTACCCTGAACACATGTACACACACACACACACACACACACACACACACACACACACACACACACTGGATGCAAGCAGATATACACACCTACATCAAATCTAATCCTGTACAAATATGCATGTGCCTATGTAGATTGCCACTCATGTACACACAAAACACGTAGGCTGACATGGTCACACACATTTCCTTATATCAGCAGGCACTGACACTCCCATATGTACATGGGCATGTGTCTTAGTTATCTAGCACTGCTATAACAGAAATACCACAGAGAGAAATTTATTCTCTCACAGTCTAGGAGGCTAGAAGTCCAAATTCAGGGTGCGAACCCCAGGTGAAGTCTTTCTCTCTCTGTCCGTTCTGGGGGAAGGTCCTTGTCATCAATCTTCCCCAGTCTAGGAGTTTCTCAGGGCAGGGACCCCAGTCCAAAGGACGCACTCCACTGCTGCTGCTTCTTTCTTAGTGGCATAAGGTCCCTCTCTTCTCTGCTTGCTTCTCTCTTTCATATCTCAAAAGAGATTGACTCAACATACAACCTAATCCTGTAGATTGACTCCTGCCTCATTAACATAACTGCCTCTAACCCTGCCTCATTAACATCATAGAGGTTAGGATTTATAAGAAAGACATAGGATAATCACATCCGATCACAAAATGGTGGACAACCACACAATACTGGGAATCATGGTCTAGCCAAGTTGACACACATTTTTGGGGAACACAGTTCAATCCATAACAGCATGTCTACATACCAAATCTTTTTACACACAAACCCCAGGCATGATCACACAATCACAGTGCCTGCTTTGCTCATATGACACAACCTTTATTTTTCCTTGGACTGAATTACTCAGGCTGCTATTAAATTCTAGATTCTGTGCTGGGTGCTAATCCCTCAGGGGACAGCCGGGATACAAAGACCAAGGATATGAATGCCATGGAACGTGGTCTTCTTGAGGGTATTGGCTGACTTAACGGCATATTTAAAGAGTGCCTTTCTGGTTCTTCCCAACTCCACATGCACAGTTGTACATATTCCCTGCATATGGAGCACTTGTGTCTCTGTGACCAGCATATTTTCTTATGAATTGACACAGCCAATCTGGTGGCTGTATAGATAAAGATCAGTTTTCTGATCTGTTTGCTGAGCGGAAACTGCTTGGTAAAGGTAGAAAGTTACTGTTCTGGTTGCCTGCCCTGGTCCAGCCTACCCCACTTTCTAGAGCCATCCCTCCCCATGACTGGTCTGGGGAGAGTCACGGTGGACTTGATTTCGGCCAGGCCGGCCAATCTAATTTAGATTTTGCCATAGAGCCGTTAGCAGTTGGATCCGGAAATGGGATTATTGACACTAAGCATGGGACAAAAAAGTACAACCATTCACAGGACATTCCCGAAAGAGCCCTGATGGGAGCAGCCCCAGGGTTTAATGAGCTCTTGGTACTTAATGCAGTTCCAGAGTCACTCCATACGGGCTGCCAGCTCGTCAGGCAACACAGTCCTTCCAGGCATTGCAGGGCCTCTCCAGCTTCCTCTCTCTTAGCATCTTCCTGCCTGCCCAAACCCTACTTCACTTACCAGGGTTTCTTCTCCACCTGGCATTCTTTTCTCCTAAATCCTGCCCACCAACCAAGATCCAGAACTGAATCCTCCTTTTAGGAAGCCTCACCTGACCCCAGACCACAGGGCCCTCTGCCTGAGGAGTCCCCAAAGCGATATCTGTCTGTATCTCACTAGTTATTGCTTGTTGAGTTTAAACTCATGTGAATTTTAGATTGGGAGCTCCCAGAGAGGATACAGGGTGGGACAAGATCTTCTCATCTCCTTATCTGTTCATCTCTTACGGCTGTGAGTCCCGGATGGGTGGACTGCAGCAATTCACAAGTGTTCTTCACTAGTTCATTTGTGCTCCTGGGAATTTCATTAAGGAAGGGAGGTGTTGGAGTCAGAGTCCTGAGGTATTTGACTGATGAGAAGGTTTTGGCTTTGGCTTCCTTCTACATCCTGGGCTTCCCTGGGCTTATCTCCCTCCCTCTCTCTTTTCCTGTCTTGTGCTGCTTCTCTCGCTCTCTTATCAGGTACCTGCTAACTGTTAACTGTCCCTGCCAGGCAGGAAACACTAAAGCTACTCAATTCTCTCCCTCCCCTCTCATATGCCATGGGATCGATTCCTTCTTGTTACTTTCATGCATCAGGGAGCTTCTGGAACTTTCCCTGAGGCCTTCTGGGGTGAGTTCCCTAGAGGATATGATTTTGACTTGTTGTGGTGAGACTTTAATATTCCTTAAAACGTTCTTTTCTACATCTGTTTATTCAACAAACACTGTTTGAGTTTTTATCTCATGCCAGACATTAAGAATATAGCAGTAAAGAAGACAGAGTCTCTACCTTCAAGGTGCTTATATCCTAATAGGGTAGAAGGGAAAGTAAACAGATCATTTTAAAACAAGGCCCAGGTATTATTTTAGGTGTTTTCAGAGCACAGAATCATAGCCTCTGATCTAGTCTTGGCGGGGACAGGAAGTGCTTCCCTACAGAAGTCATAGCTGTGACCTGTAGTGATGTTCCTTTGACTAAGGGATGCCAGCCCAGACCCAAGTCTCTTTCCTCTGGAGAACATATTAGAGAGGACTGGAAATGATGACGGGCCCCAGGCTTAGAAGAAACAGAATGTAGGGAAGGAATTTTGGTTTAAGGGATCATTCCAGGGCTCAGGACAGAATGGGGCAAGTGGCCCAGCTGACTGAGCGCTGAGACTGTGTTCTGTAGGGTTGGGGTACCCAGCCTTCCTTTTGTTGCCTCAGCATAAGAACTGGGCTTAGGTAGGGGCCTGAGTGACCCTAGCTTGTCCTGGAGGGCTTCAGGGCCCTGAGCCATCAGCTTGGCCTTGGCCATCAGCTCCTTGGCTGGAGGGCAGAGCTGGTTGTTCCTTCTTAGCTGGGACAGAATGGGAGTGGTGCTGGCCTGCCAGATCAGGCTCTCTCTACTTTCCTCTCTGGATCTGAGCAAGTGAGAATAAACACATAAGTGTTTTGATCAAGCCCTGAGGGGCTTCGGTTTTGACCTGCCAAGGCCATTCCTGGGCACTCTCCGTTGCAATCTTTAGCCAGACCTCACTGTGTCTGTCCAAAAAGAGGTTGAGCTCATTGAAGATCCAGTGTGGATACCCTGACCTCAGCTCTGGGGAACGTTCTAGAGGCACTATGCCAGAGTGCTGTGTGTACTGTTGGGGCTCCATAAATGTTCAAGAGCTATAGACTTGCAAGACCAGAGGGATCTTTGGGAGCTTCCTGTCCAATTCTTTTTCATGAGGATTCTCAACAGAGGCACCTCCCGCACTGGTGGACCAAATCATTTGGGGGAACACTTTCAAATGACACCCCTCAGAGATTTGGATCATCCCCTCCCCAGGTGTGTGTACATGGAGGTGTGGAGATGATGGGTGTGTCCTACACCATGGTTGTGTTGGAGAAAACTCGTGATTACAAATCATGGTCCACTAAAACCCCTGTGACCAGTCCCTGTCCGGATGCATCTAGTTATAGGACATTCTGCCACACATGGTATTCATTTGCATTGCTAGACAGCTTGATCATTAGAGGGGAAACCTACCTCCCTGGAACTTATCCCCTTGGTTCAAGTTGGAGGGAAGAGCATAAGCTCTGGATTCAGACAGACCTGGGCTTTAACCTCAGTTCTTATTAAACATACACCCTCGCCAAGGTACTTAAAACCTCTAAGTCCTATTTTCCTCATGTGTAAAATAAGGGTGATTATGCCTACTTCCAAGAGTTGTTGTGGGACCTACAGGATAGTGAGTGTAAACAGCTTACCCTAATGCCTGGCACTTCACTCAATATCTGTGCTTTCCTCAATCCTCTTAAGCTATGGAGAACAATGAGTTCGCTCCCTCTTTCGTGAGAGAGTGCTTTAGATATCTGAAGGTGGCTCTCCCAGCCCCTCTGCTTCCTTATAACACACGAGAGCCTCCATCCTTTTTTATTAAGCCCACAGGGCAAGTAGAGCAGGTGCCACGGGAAAATACAGATGCTTCTGGCAGTTTAGGGGAGGAGTTAAGCTGAATATTATTCTTTAAAAAATTTTTTTTATTGTGGTAAGTATATGGGTAACAAAATATTTGCCATTTCAACAATCTTCACATGTACAGTTCAGTGATATTAAATACGTTTATCATGTTGTTCACTCATTATCATTAATCATTCCTGAATTTTTCCATCACCCTTAACAGAAGCTCAGGATCCTCTAAGCATTGCGTCTTCCTTTCCCTCTCCTTCCTCCTGCCCCTGGTAACTACTAATGAACTTTGGTGTCTATACACTTGCCTAAAATATCTAGAAGAGGTAAGTGTATGATTCATTTTTGCTTGCTCTTTATTGAATTGCCTGGTGGTCCTGACCCGAGGCCCAGAGGCTGGAAGCTGTTAGCTCTGGGCCTGGGCTGCTGGCGGAGCTCAGCAGTGTATGGGCAGCTCTGCCCTCTCTACTGAGTGGCCATGGAGTGAGTTTCCATTGCTGATACCTTGAAATGTTTTATCGGGCTAATTCCTGCTTGTCAGCAGCCATGTTTCCTAATCTTCTGCTCATTCATTTCCCTAAAGTCTTCTGACACTGGTAAGTAGCTTTAGACAGTTTGGTGTGGGCCTGGACATCCACGTGCAGGTGGGTCCAAGGGCGCTCACACCCTGTGACTCTGCCAGAATCCCCACTTTCTTCCATTATTCTTAGCCTTGAAATGGTGGGAGCAGGCATTTCAAAACCAGATCTGAGTTTTTGGAAACATTATTTTGGCCTTCCTGCCTACCTATTTTTACTTCCTGCATATTTGGAAAGAGAAAATTCCCAGCCACCGGCCTGGGGTCAGGCTGTTCTCAGGTTGGCCCTTAGCTCCAGTGTCCCACATCTTGCCTCTGCAGAGAAAGTGTTGCTTCAGCTATCTGCACTGTGGTTTCCCACCTATGCATCGGACGATCAGCACCACCCAGTGAAGGGCCTGGCAGGGATATCCGTAGCTCCAGCAACTGTTCCCATGGTCTTAAACTTGTGGGCCCCTTTCAGATAGGTGCAGGAGCAGGGCTGTTGACACAGCTGCCTGGGCGAACTGAATGTCTGGACCTGAGGCATATCCCATTGTTTCTGTTGGAACCATGCTTCCTGAGGACCTGTACATTCTACTAGGCTCTACAAAGCAGGAGGCTGGTACCTGCTAACTTCATCCAGGTTGTGGATCAGGAAAGTGGGTAATACTCATCTCCACTGGTCATTCCTGCTTTTCTCTTTACCTCATTGATTACCCACTGGCCTAGTACATTGGAACACCGGATGACTCCACCTCTTTAAGCTACTTACTGCAGGGGACATGAACCCAGCAGTTTCCTTGATGTGGTGTGTGTTTCTTGGGATGCAAAGACTGGAGCCTCTGGCCCCTCTTTGGTAGTACCTAGGGTGAGGTCATCTGTGGCAGGGGCAGAGGGTCATTTATCTTTCTCACTATAAGGAGACAGCTTTGGTGGTAGTGGCTGCTTAGATGAAGACTAACCCCCAGCTGGGGGAGTTCCTGTAACCCTCATCCATCAGCAAGAGTGCTTGGGTGTGAGTGAGAATAAGACAGCCCAAAACATTTGTTTGGCTTTTACAGACATTTGTTTGAACATTATTTTTTTCTCTCTCTCCTGCTGTGCCTTTTCTAGTGACAGGCAATGAAGCTAATTTGTTTTCATTCCTCTAGCTGTTTGCAATGGTGGTATGTTCAAGAATAATCATGCATTTATTTAATGAATCCTAATGAATCAGAATTGACTAGATGGCAATGGATTTGGTTGGGGGTTTGGAAATATTAATTTTATTATCAGAAAAAAAAAATCACTAAAATGCCCATCTTCTTTCCCCTGACCAAATTCAATGTAATGAGCACTTTGCCAACCTTGATGGGAGTAGAGGCCAGTAGCAAGCCTTGTACCTGGGAGAGGATGAGGATTGACATTAGGGACTGTGCCCATCTAAAACTTTTTCAGAAGATGGCCAACAGGATGGTGATTTTCTCTTAATCCATGTAGACAAGGCCAGGTGAAAGAGCCCAGGTGAGTGTAACCTGGAGGAACCTGGTGAGGTGGGCAGAAAAAGTGTCTTCAGTTATCTGAGGGGCTGTCTTATGACCTCTTCTCTGTGGCTCCAGTGGGAAGAAGTAGGATCACTCTTTCCCTCCTCATTATCCCCATTGGGAAGGAACTCTCTGAGACAGAGCTGAAGAAAGGCACAATTGCAAGATGGAATAAGTTAATGTTTGGTGTCCCATGTTGTTTTTAGTGGGTTCCCCTCCTCTCATCTCCCCAGCCTAGGCCTCAAGTTGGACCATAGGCCTCACCTGCAGCAGTCATGGGCTGTGGTCTTGCCTGGCCCTCCCTAAGGGATAGCAGATAAGCAACAAACCACGTGCACCACCTTCCAAGGTGGCTTCGGTGAGGCAGTGTTTCATCCACAGAGATGGACAGGCTGGTGAGGGTGGGGTGAGGGGGCATTTAGGGCAGGTGGCACCCCCTTCTTCTCCCTCCAGTTCTCTTGAGGAATCAGGTTGCCATGCTTAGTTTAAAAAATCCGGGTCAGAATTATCTGTCACCTCAATCAGCACCTCCAAAAGCTGAGAATAGGGGAAGTTTGTATTCTTCTACCTACACATGCAACTTCAATTCATCTTGACATCTTAGGTATTTTCCAAAAGCGAGTAATTACGTGGGGAACCAAAACTTCTTCTGTGGCTGCTCTTCCTTTTTCAGTCTTAGCCTCACCACCTTCTCCTCTACCCTTCATCTTCCACGCTCCTTCCTTTTGCAGCCCTCTCTAGGACAAAGCAGGGTTTGTCAGACAAGACCTCAGACAAGACCTCAGAGGACTCTGAATTCTGGCAAGGCCGTTATCAGGCTCAGTGGTAGCCTCATCTGCAGTTTGGGTATCACTTGTAGTCTTTACAGAATACACAATGTAGTACTGAGGTTGGAGCTAGGAGACATTATGGCCCTAAGGGAGAGACAGCAGTATTTTGGGTCTCCCAGATCACAGGACTCTGTGATCGGAAATAAGCCTGGATTAATAGGCTTAGTACCTTGCCCCCAAGTTCTAGCTGCAAGACTTCACATTCTGTAGGACAGCAGAACACAGTGAGACTTTGGGAGAGTCAGCTGGCCCTGGCTAAGGCAGAGTCAGACCAGCCATGCATGGCATGTGACTGAGAAGATCATTGACCAGGGAAGACTGGGTGAGAGCCAAGCTATGAATGACCATGACTCCTCATTCCCGTGGGAGCTCTATCGTCCAGTGAGAAGAGCTGGCTTAGAGGGTTCTGGAAGAACTTAGACAACCTAGAGAAGATTGGGATGACACAGGGGCCAGGGTCGACCCAGAGACAGCAAGAAACAAATAAATCCTAAAACTCTTTGCAGATCCATTTCCTAGGTCCTTTCATACTTCATGGTGTTCTCTTCTTGAGATGAACGTCAGAGGCCAGTGAGGGGCAAAGCATGTGGGGTTAGGGATGTGGTCGGGATGGAAGTACAGTCGGAGAAGGATTAAAATGTTTATGTAGTCCCAATTACATGTGCATGGTGATCATGTCCTTCACCATTAGGTGGCCTGAATGAATTGCTTAGAATTTCTCTTTTCTATTTTGAGGAACACTATGATTTTTATACTGTCCCAGATGAAAATAATAAAACCTCAAGTTATATTTCACAATTTATGTAACTGATTTCACATGCATTTTATACTTCTGTTTCTAACATTTATATATAATTTTAGGGGGGCTATCTAGGGAGCATGCTCTCCTATACCTTCTGATTCTGCATTTATGAAGAAGGGAAGTCATCAAGGTGGCATTTAGCTGATGGGATAAAGAATGACTTTCTCTAATGGAATTAGAACTGACCTAAATTTCAGACCTTGACCCTGGCATTCTAAGGGCTCAGTGAAACCATTGGACAGAGTAGAACTTCCCCATAGGGTTTCCAAGGAGCACCTGGTAGATTCAAACTGCCGACACTTTGGTTAGCAGCTGAACTCTTAACAACAGAGTAGATCTGCCCCATAGGGTATCCAAGGAGCGGCTGGTGGATTCGAACTGCCAACCTCTGGTTAGTAGCTGAGCTCTTAACCACTGTGCCACCAGGCCTTGGACATAGGGATCAAGAGCCTGTGAAGTAGAATTGATGTAAGAAGACAATAGATAATGGGATAAGAAGAAGAGGAGGGCTGAGCTGTAGGGAGCTATGATCTGGGAACCAGAAGGGCGTAGTTCTGAGGTGGGGATGAGACCATATTCATGGATGCTGGCATCCTGCTGATGGCTGTTTGTGAGAAATGCCAAACAGGGAAAGGCAAAATGACTCTTTAGGATGAGGTAAAAGGAAACTGAGTAGAGGAACACTGGGTACAGGTACACAGACAACAATAAAGACATAGACAAGCAGAGTAGGATGTGATGATAATGGACTTCTTTTATGGAGTTCCTGTCCTATGCCAGGAGTTTTACAATAACATCTCCAGTCCTCACCACTGCCCTGAGGGTATGTGTTATAATTCCCAATTTCTAATCCAGTGTTATTCACTGGTAAGCAACAGAGCTGGGATTTGAAGCCAGATGTATTTGATTTTAAAGTTCTTGATTATTTCATGCAGTCTCTCATAGAAATGCAAGATTTCCAAGGAGGAGTTCTCAGAAGCAAATGAACTCAAGTCTCTCATTTTATAGATAAGGGACCTGAGGCCCCAAAGAGGGAGGAAAATTTCCTAAAGCCATCATGTCAGACAGTAAAAGAGAAGAAATTAGAACCTAGTCCTCCTGATTTGTGGTCTAGTGTAATGTCAGGATCTCAGCCTTAAAACAGAATGTTCCAGATTACCACACCTGTTGTGTGCTATTTTTGATGTTTATTAACTTCGACAGCTCTACATTGAAATGAATTAATTCTACATGAATTTTGAAGTTATTTTCTAATATATTTTATACATTATTCATAACATATATTTATATAGCTCACTTTAAAGCCAAGAGAAACACAGAGCAATAGATTCTACTTTTTTGGCCATGACCTTTCATTTTACATTATGTCCCATTATACACATATTTATGTATATATGTATATTATATATATAACTGAAACATACATTTTCTGAAATAATACTTATCCATACTATGTGTGATACACTTTGATATTTTCTATTTTTGTCTACTCTATTTTATTTTGTTAAAAAAAATGCTGGTTGTGAACCATCTAAATGGATTTTATAACAAATTAATGGTTCATGACCTGCAGTTTGAGACACCATGACCTAAATAATGTCTTAATCAGACACGGTTTAAGAAAAAAGTCATTGCAGAGGAGATGTAAAGTTGTCAGTTATCTTTGGTTGTAAATGTTAAGACACTAAGCTTTGGGTTTTATAGCATTAAAAAAGGGAATTGCATACATGTAAAAAAAATAAAATGGTATAGTCTTGGATTCTCTCCAGACCTCAGCAGATCTGTGATGCTCCTGGTGATATGTGATGCTGGGTTTTATTCAGAACTCTGAACTAACTGGATATAGCTAAATATGTGGACTAGAATCGTTGCTAGAGTCACAAGGCAGCAGACCCAGGCCTACTCCTCCCTAACCTAAGCAGACAACCTTTAGTCTGAAGCTTTAGGAGGAGACCAATGTGTGTGTACACTTGACATTCATTCCATATGCTGGAATGGAATTAGAGTCTGATGCTTTATATGTTCCTGAGAACATGATCTTAGGGATCTGACCCTCTAACACTCTCCCGAGAGCTTGCAGTAATTCACTTGATATTTCCAACTCCCTTATTCTTTCCATTAGTCTCTCTTCTTCTTTAGCCTTCTTTCTCTGACATGGGCATGCAATGGCTGCTCCCACTGACACCTGGCTCCTTTTCCTCTTTAATGGCTCCTTCCATTGGTACACTGGCCTTCTATCTCACTGTAGCCAACTCTCCTTTCATTTCTTTTAGGGTCTACATTTCATCCATCCATCTATCCATCCATCCATCCATCCATCCATCCATCCATCCATCCATCCATCCATACGTCCAGAAGTGACTGGCATCAGGACAGTCCTCTCTTACAGGTTAACGTTTAAGTCAAGACCTGAATGATAAGAAGAATGTAGTCATGTACAGACCTGGCATAACAACGTCTCAAGCAGAAGTGAATGGCAAGTGCAAAGTCCTAAGACAGAAATGAATCTGGCATGTTTGAAGAATTAAACAGGGCTAGACTGGTGGGATCAAGGTGGATATAGGGAGAATGGTACATGATGAGGATAGAGAAGTGGATGATAAAATATTAAACAACCAGCATGACATAGAAGTTGACAAATCAGAATAGAGATGGCTGGGTAGAGGCCAAATAGTGCCTTATGAGTCATAGTAAGGAGTCTGGAATTTGCAATTATTGTAACAAGAAATCATTGGAAAGCTTTAAAAGGGTGAGTTCTAAATCAGGTTTAATATTCAAAAAGGCCATTCTAGTTGTGTTGAGAGTAGATTGTATGGGGTCAAAAGAGGAGGTTAGAAGACCCGTTATAAGAACTAGTTAGTAGATCAGGTAAGAGATGTCAGTGGCTTAGACTAGAATTTTGATGATAAAGATGGTTAGAAGTAGTCAAATTCAGGATATGTTTGGAGGTAATACCACCAGAATTTGCTGATGAATTAAATGAGGACCATCAGGGAAAGAGAGTAATCAACGGTGAATTTAAGATCACTGGTTTCAACAATTGCATGAATGATACTGTTATTGACTAATATGAAGACTTGGGAAAAGGCAAATTTCACAATTATATATATGTGTGTGCGCGTAAGGGAGAGAGGGAGAAAGAGAGAGAGAGATTAATAGATACCAGTAAATCTTTTGGGAACATATTAGATTTGCAATGCTTATAACCATTCATGTAGAGGAAGTTTGAGATATATGTTTGGAATTCAGGGGAGTTGTATGAATGAGTGATATAGATTTGGGATCATCAAAATAATGATGCTGCTTAGAACCACGAGACTGCTTGAGATCACCTAGAGAGAAAAAGTAGATAGAGACGAAATGAAGGCTAAGGACAGAACCCTAGGTTGGACATAGGAGGAGGTTGTAGCGAAAGAGAAAGAGCAGTTGGTGGGATAGATGGAAGACCAGACATGTGTGGCACTTCAGCAACCTAGAGAAGAACGTGTTTCCATTTCCTGCTACTGAGAGTTTGAGTATGGTGAAGACAGAAAATTTATCATTGGCTCTGGCAAAATACAAGTCATTGCAAAAACCTTGATAAAAGCCGTTTTTGGTGGGCAGCAGAGATACAAGCCCAGACAGAGAGAGTTGAAGATACAATGGGAGTAGGGAATAATAGTAGGAGGAAAGTCCTGACAATCTGAGAGGAAATGGATTCCAAAGAAGAGGAAATGGTTTTGCTTTTCTCAGGGCCAAACCATATGTACTTTTGCCATGACAATGTGGAAAGAGTCAGGGTTATCTGCTGACAGTGAGGGAGTTGCAGATGTTTGAGGGGAGTACAGAAGATCGGAAATAGTTACTTAGAGAATTGGAAAGTGAATTGACTAGGCAAGAAAGTAGGATTATTGGCAGTGTTGACTGCCCATTTTAGCAAAGTATTTTTTTTATTTTATCTTTTATTTTTTTTTATTGTACTTCAGGTGAAGGCTTACAGAACAAATAGTTTCTCATGAAACAGAAGTACACATGTTGTTTTATAACACTGGTTAACAACCCCACAACATATCAACCCTCTAACTTCTCAACCTCTTTTTTTTTTTTGGTGAAAATACACATAGCCAAAGATACACCATTTCAAAAATTTCTACATGTACATACAGTTCAGTGACATTGACTACGCTTTTCCAATTGTGCTGTTATTCTCACTTAAGATGAAGGCTTACAGCACAAAATAGTTTCTCATTTAACAGTTACTACAAATGTTGCCCTATGACAATGGTTAACAATCTCACAACACATCAACAATGTTCTTACTCAACCTTGGGTTCCCTATCACCAGCTTCCTTGTCCCCTTCTGCTTTCTGGCCCTTGTCACTGGACTCCTGTACCTCATTAGTCTCATTTGGTTTTACGGGGCTTGGACTGCCCATTTTAGATTTGTGATTATATATTTAAAGCAAATCTAATAAGCATGACTATGACATGATCTTTCCCAACAGTGTTCAGCTGGTTGGGTAAAGACTCAGAGTAAGCAGATAGCTGGGTTTATCCAGGTTCAGGTTGTTCCAGATAGTGCGATATGGAGACATAAAGGGGCAATGCATGCAAAGGTGTGGATATGGTGCTGATTAAGGGACCTGTGATGGATAAGGAGGAGGGTGAGAATGTATATGTCTGTGTTTGGTGGGGAGGGGGAGGGTACTAAGGAAGGAGAGGACAATGGATTGAGCACCTCAATGAGGTCAGAGCTGCTGGAATAGCTGCTCTATAACAAGTTAAATGGAAGGATGGGAAGAGGTGATCAGAGAGTGAAAATGCTTGAAATTTCAGAGGTAGTGTAGTTATTGGTTGAAATAACTGAAAAGATGTAAAGTATAACTATGAGACTTGGTGGCTGAGGTGGGATGGAGGAAAGATCATTGAATCTGCTGGAGTCAAGGAAGGAAGAGACCAGAGTATTGGGAATGGATCATCCATGTGGTGGTGGAGATTAAGACAGTGAGCCAAGTGCTAAAATCATCAATGGCTAGGGAGAATTTCAGGGAAGTCTGTAAACGACAACTACAATAAGGCAGGATAGTGGATGGTAAAGACTTGCGCTTCAGACGCAAGAGCTTTGAAGAAGGAGAAAGAAATGGCTTGGACGCAGCAATGGGAAGAAAAGTGGACAGCTACCTCCCTTCTAGACCCTTTAGGTCTCTGGGAGAAACAAAACAAAACAAACAAACAAAACAAGCCTCTACCTGAGAAGATATCAGGGGAAGCAATGTCTTTGGAGACTGCCAGGACAACATGAGGGAGAAAAGGTTTCCAAAGGAGGTGATGACTGAGCACACTCTGGGGATGAGGAGATGAGGTCATTAACTAGGTAGACAAGACAAGGAAGAGCTTTCTAGTCAGAAGTAATCCCATCTGCAAATTGTTCAGAAACAAGAAAAAGTATAACATAACTGAGAAAAATGTAAAGAGCTTTTTAGGGTGAAGATTCAGGATGGATATAGGGAATGGGAGTGGCAGGGGCTAAGACATAGAGAGCCTAGAGTGCCATCTTAAAGAGTTGGGACTTGGAGAGCCATTGCAGGGTTTTAAACAGGGAAAAACATTGTCAAATATGTGTTTCAGAAAGATAACTTTGGCTTTAGTGTGGAGGATGAGGGGATGGAGGAAACACTGGGGTTGTGGAGATTGGTTAGGAGGTTGTTGCAATAGTCTATAAAGACAACTAGGAAGGCTTATCTCTCTGGATGGGAATATTTGGACTCCCTGTGCCTGTCTCAGTCGATTCTGGGGTAAATTCCAAGGCTGACTATTCCCATACGTATTTAAAGGATGGAGTAACTCTAATTTCCTGCTGAGAAGTGGGCTACCCTTTGTACTCAGGAAAGGAGATGAGTGTGTCTGCTTTCAAAGAAAGAGAAAACAAAGGGGAAAGGAAAGTGCAAGAGTGCATAGTCCTTTTCATTCTATCTCCTGGGTGGGACTTAGTGCCACCAGAAGACAAGCACACAGCATAAAAGAACAATGGACTTGAGGTGGGGGAGAGAAGAGGAGAGGGCCAGAAGGAGGGTGGGTGGCATCTCTTTGGGCAGAGCCATGAGCATGGTTCAGTTCTGTCATTAAGGGGTTTTTCCAGGTATTTCAGTAGCGCCCCATCCAGAACTGTGGTCTGCCATTGTGCCCCTGACAAGGCTGCCACTTCCCTGTGGCTCCATAGTCCCTTGCCTGTGTGTTCTTGATGCCCATTGTGGAAAGTGTCTTGAGTTATTTGCTCTTGTCAGCAATTTTTCAGAAGACTTTCCTGCCTCATGACTCCCTATCTGGAGTCATCTTGGTTAGTAAACTGTTTGAAACAATCTATCATGTTGGAGTTTTAAAGACAGAGCCAATTACAAACAGCTTTCCTGAGCATTTAAAAATATTGGACAAGAATTCAATATTAAGTGCCATTTCAAAAGTTCTGACGCTCTGTATCCTGCCCATCCATCAGAGTTCAGCTTCAGTCACATCTTCTGAACTCTTTCCAGAGACCCCTCCCTGTTGCAACTTTTGGGCAAGGACTCTGAACTACATGTGGAGTCATGAACATTGAGGATTGCTTTCTTGCCTTAGGTTGGCTGGAGTGGGGTAAAATATGGAGAGTATATAAGATTAGCTGAGAGAGCAGGACAAGATACTTGACGGCCTTAAAGGCCAGACCATTGAGCTTAGATTTTAAAGATAAGGAGAGTCACTGAAGGAGTCATATATATAAGGGAGGCAATGTGCCCTACTGGCACCTCTTATGGGATGGCCCCTAGAGTAGAGAGACCAATATATGTACGGGCTCATGGGCTGCCTGCTGTGGCACTGCCTTCTCTGGGCCTTGGGGATGGGCTGTCTATTGGTTAAGAAAATGAACTAAGTCTCTGCTGGGCTGAAGTCATTATTGGTGATAATACAGCTCCAGGGACTGACGCCACACGTGATCCAGCAGCAAACATTGCTCAGGCCAAGGTCTCCAGTGGCCTCCCCAGGCCCTTGGATCACAAACAGCAAAATGATGTTTTCTCATTTGCTTTCTTTTAGTCTCCTTGGGCACGGGCATCTGATGACAGATACTGGACTTCCCCAACAACAAAGTCCAGCTCTGTAGACTCAAGGCTGGATTTGAACCTTGGCATGGAGGCTGCTCTGCCAAGAACAGTCATACTGGCCTTTCCTAGCATGGACAACTCTCCTGCCTCCTAAAGATGGCTGCAAGCCAAGGCCTCGCCCCCACTTGTAGTGCTTTCTAATAGCTAAGATATCATTTTGCTACACACCTTCCCTGCCCCCTCCTTATCTACCGCAACACCCACTACTCCAGGCCACCTATCACTCACCACAACACTCAGACACTAATACATCCCATCTAATGTACACCACATGGTTTCTCAAACACACAGGCATACCAACGTCACACACTTACACATAAACTAAATACCTCACCCACACCATACATATGTCCCACTCCCGCATGCATACACACACACACACACACATGTCTTCCAGTCATTCATATCTCATGGAACACATAGACCTCACATAAAGTCTCAGGTGCCCCACACATCATACCACAACATGTGTCCCTAACACACCATACTCTCCACATGTGCTCCCATGTACACAGTGTCTCCCTTCTCAATCTCCCAAATTCTAACCAATCTGCACCTCACATGCAGTCTTATAAGACGTATTCTTCACATGACAGCACACACCACTCCCTCAAGTGCACCATATATTGAGGTACCATGGCATAACAACCTCCCCTAACCCGACACACACCTAAGATGGGACAAAGCTTCTGACAGTGGTGTCTGCCAGCAGCCCCCGCCCCAGACAAGCATGCCCAGCTGCTGCCAGGGCCAGGGCAGCCATGACTGCCTGCTGCAGGCCCTGCCAGAATTGTCAGGAGGTTGATGATGTGTCTAAAGAGGAAAAAAAAAAGACACAGTTTGGAAAATATTTCCAGGATTTGAAAACAAACGTATGATATTTGATCTGTTCGTGATCCATTTGTAGCACTCATGTTGCTAAATACTGCTTGATGGATAAAACATTTGGCAAAAACTGAAAACTTTATTTAGAGGTTTGGGAAAACAAAACAAAACAAAAAAAAGAAAACCCCAAAACAAACAAAACACTCCTGGTATGGCCAGGAGAGCTAAAAAGGGGTGTGCATGGAAATTGGAAACCAGGACCCTGAGCAGATCCATCAAAGAGCACCATCTCACTTAAAACAGTTACTGTGGCGTCAGTTTCGATTTATTGTGAGCCCATGTGTATCAGAGAAGAGCTATATTCCATAGGGTTTTCAATGGCTGATTTTTCAGAAGTGGATCACCATGTCTTCCTTCCCTGGCACCTCTGGGTGGACTCAAACCCCCAACCTTTTGGTTAGCAGCTGAGCGCATTAACTGTTTGCACCACCCAGGGACTACATTCACTTAAAGAAAGGCCTAAACTTTGTTCAAGTGAGCTTCTCCAGACCTGCCCTGTTCCCGTACTTTGTCCGCACTCACCTACAGGTGGCGTCTTCCTGCTGACTACTCCAGGACAGGGCCACCATTACTGTCACTCTCATCAAAGAGGCACTGGGGGACGGAGCCATGGGGTACATGAGCCCCTCCTTTATGTCTCCAAATGCTGCTTGGTTTTAAAGTCCAACTCCAGGCCACCTCCCAGGATGCTTTCCTTGACCTCTCTGTTCTCACTGCACCTCCTCAGAACCTGCATCCCATAAATTTTTATCCAGCAATATTCTTTAAGCATCACCATGTACTGGGTACTGTGCTGGGGGTAGAGAAGAAAGTAGTACCTAAGACAGACATGTTTCTTTCTACTGTGGATCTGTTAGTCTAGGTGGGGACAGAGATATTAAATAATAATAATAAATTACAGTTTGAAATACTGCAAAGGAGAAGGGAAAGGTCATTGCAAGGGAATGATTGGATGCAGTGGGACATGAGGCCATGACCGGAGTCAGAGTGTTCAGTAATGAGAGGACTAGTATTGGTTAGATTATTTTCTGCACCAAGAAAGCTACTCTGTGTCCAGTTCTGCAACTAGAATGAAAAGGTGACCTCCGAGGGGTCTTGTGATGGTGAGAGTGTGCAGAATTTGCAGACTACTTCAGCTCAATAGAACTTCTATGATTTCAGGCTCTTCACAAACCATCACTATCTTTAAGAACCTGCTCAGCAAGCTTAAAAGCCTTTTCTCTCCTGATTGCCTGGCTTGGAATGAAAACCCCTGGGGCGGGAGCACCTCAGAGTCACCAGGCATGTGTATTTGTATGTGGCAACTCCAGAGTGGAGCCCTAGGCTTCGATCCATGGGGAAAACTCAGAGACTTATAGGGAGAGTGGGATAGTGTTTAAGAACACAGAGTCAAGCACAGGCTTAAATGACAGCACTACCACTTACTAGCTGTGTGACCTTAGTCAAGTAGTTTAACCTCTCTGAGGGTCAGTTTCATATTCTCTAGTAATACCTATATTATGGCAAATACATGGTGGGCGCTCTATAAATGGGGGCTGTTATTATTCATCATGGGTTGTTATTACTCATCATATTCAACGGATGCTAAAATCATTCCCCTAGTGGCATCTGTTCTTTGGAGAAAGGCCCTGGGAAACTTGCAGCCTGGTCATCTGAACCCTAATTAAAAAAATTCAGGCTCTGGTCATGTGCAGCATGTCTTGCTGGCTCTGGAACAGGCAGGAGGTCTTGTTACTTTGTTTCAGTTAGTACAGAACTGGACTGGAACCTGGGCATCTTGACACCACTATTTTTGTAGTAACTCTCAAGGAACAGGGACTGTTATGGGAGGAAGAATAAAAAGTGAATTGTACACCTGGGAAAGAAGTGCCATTTTTTTTTTTTTTCCTGAATTGGTTTAGGAAATCCAAATGTCATATCTGCAGATATCAGCTCCCAGTGAAAATGTGGTTCTTTCCCTGATTCTGCAGTAGCTCTCTGTAATGGATGCCCGGGATTGGGTCTTCCTGAAGGCAAATGCAGTTGTAAAGTGGTACCAAACTAACACCAGCCTGTGGGTGCCAGGATGCTAACTCGAAGCAAAGTAACAAGATCTACTATCTCTTCCAAATCCCAAAAGACATGCCACTCATGACTGGAATCTGAACTTCATCAGTTGGGGTAGAGATGACCAGGGAGCAGGGCTGGCTTTTACCCAAAGAACAGATACCACTAGAAGGTAGATCTTTGCATTAGCTGAGGAGTAGGAAGAACCCCCAGGGAACTTTCAGGGTGAGTGGTGATCTTTCTCCTTCTTACCCACCTGAGTAAGGCTTACGGTGAGAAAGAATGAGTTCAATGTGAAGCTAAATGCTGAGAGGACAAAAGCAGGGTCACTTTGCCATAATCCTGTCTTGTATCCTATACTTCATCTATTGCAGGGTAAGCATCCCTCACCACCAGACTTCTGAGTGCTACTGATTTTGGAGTATATGTGTATATATTGGAAAAATGTCCGCTAATCTTTAGAATCTAAGAATCATAGAATTTTGGGTCTGGAAGTATCCTTAGAGATTATAAATTCCACACCTTTATTTTACATAAATGCTGAATCAGCCCCAGAGAGGAGAAGGAACTTGCCCAAGGTCACACAGCGAGTTAACAGCAGAGATAGGACTCAGTTCTTTTACCTCTCAGGACAGGGCTCACTGACTTGGCCTAATTACCCACATACATCCCAGTCTGGAATCAGAGACTCTGGCCACAGCGCTAACAGCATTCCGGAACCAAATCGTAAATCCCCGAGCCCTGCAGCCACTCTGTTCTGACATTTGTTGTGTTTTCCTGCCAAATGCTGCTGCTCAGAGATGCCATCTCCGGAGGCAGAAATTCTTGAAAGAGACAACCCCTTCCCAAATTAGGAGCTAATTAGTACCAAAATGTGCACAGGGAGGGGGTAAAGGGAACACACCGACTGGCCTTCCACTGGCTTCCCAAAGCGGAGAAGGGTCTCATTTGGAAAGTGCCTAATTGTGCCTGCATCTCTGTTTGGAGAAGGGAGTCTCTAGGTCTGGGCCAGGCACCCTCAGGGACAGATCTGTTAACTTGCTGTCACCTTCTTTTGAGATACCATCATCTTGTAACTCTGAGCAATAAAAAGTGTAATTGTGGGCCTTTTGAAGCAAGGCTGTGGGCCCTGGCTCGTTTGTTTACCTGAAAGGCCTTGAGTCTGACTGGGTGGGGGGGGCCCCCATCACCCGGTCATCCACCTACTCATAGAGTTCCTCCAGCTCGTCTTCCTCGCTTTAAGGTCATAAGAAGCCCCCATCCTCCTCCTACCCAATTTTTTTTTTTCTCCCAGAGCTCCATATTTCAGAAATAATTCTTTTTACCCCAAAGTCTAGCTGTTTGGGCAAACAAGGCTTTCTTTCCTTTGAGGTGTTAGAAGACGGGCTGGCTCTCTCTGTCTGTTGGAACGCGAACTTCCCAGAAAAGCTGTGGGCCCCCACATTCCATCCTTGGTTCCTTCCCAGCATTCTCCAGGCCCGTGCATCCGGCCTGGAACTCCGTGAGTGTTGTCCGGGCCGGGAGGTCACGAGCCGAGGGCGGCACACCCGGGGCGGGAGGGCGGCCATGCCTCCCTCACTCTGCACAGAATGGCATTCTGTATTACTCAGAATTTAAATGAAGGTCTCAAAAGACAAAACTAATTAAGATTTACTAAGGCTGCCATTGTATGATAATTCAATACCAGCTCATTATTAGAACCACATTTATTGAGGTTTAATCACTATGAAGCAGACTGCTCTGGCATAGCTGTCAAACCGCACAAAATGTGTTCTTAATAATTAATCAGTACAGTATCTTGTCGTTCTAGCATTTGTCTTGGGCTTGGGTGTGTTTTTAAAGGGGCACTGTCAATGTACTTTTGAAACTTCATCGTCTTTTGTTTTTAATAACTCTTCAGATTGTTTAAGCACGGGGAAAGCGGGAAAAAAGATTCCTCAACGAATTCCATCCCTGAGCCCCCTCATGATGAACAAGCCCTGGAATGTGATTGAAGCCTTCCTTGGGATAGAGTACTGAGCTGCTGACATTTTGTTTTTCAAAGGAAGAAAGAAAAAAACAAAACAAAACAAAACAAAAAAAACCCAGCATGCATTCAGTATTTGTTTTCCTTGCGTGGAATCTGCAGGCATCATGGGGGATGGCGGGTCAGGTCTGGAGCTGGAGGCTCCCTCTGTCCTCATGGCTGGCAAGCGAGTAGCTCACTTCCAGACACCAAGGCAAAGAGTTTTGGGGCAAGCTTCTATCTCTGCCCACATAGTCAGAAAAGCTGTTTTCTTAGATAAAGAACCCTCTTTTGAGGAGGCTAATTGAGTGAAACCTGGATTTTGACTATTTCCCCGCGCAAGGATGAAGATCGGGGAAGAGCCGACCTAAGCCCCCTCAGTGTCCCCACTCGCACCTTAGCTACCTCCCCGGGTTGTGAGGATCAAATGAAATCCTCTATGTGCAATCACTTCTCACTCTGTTCAGTGTCTTCCCTAAGTCCACACCTGAGAGGTTATCATTTTTATCATTAAGATGGTCATTGTGTTGTTGCTTATGAGGGCAGGCTCCAGAGTCTGTCTGTTTGAGCTCAAATCATGGCTTCAATAGCTGCCTGCGTTTGATCTTAAGTTAGCTATTTGTCCTTTGTAAGTCTCAGTTTCCTTACCTACAACGTAGCTCACAGGGCTTTTGTGAAGGGTCAATGAGATGATTCATGTTAAGGGCTCAGCACACTGCCTGGTACATGGGAACCTTCAAGAAATGTGAATCCTTACTACTGTCAATGGAGTAGGGTGAGTCTGTCCTTGGAACCCTGTGGGCCCCACTCTCCTTCTTTCCCTGGGCTTCAGGGATTCATGGGTGTGAGCACCTGCTAAGTTTACAGTTCCTGGGCAACTGTGCCATGGTCAGATGAGGCCCTGAGGGCAGCAAGCCCCTCTTTCTCAGTGCCATCCCTTGTTACCATCTGTTCTTGTCTAGGATAGTGATTCTCATCCAGGGGTGATTTTCCCCAGGGGACATTTAACAATGTCTGGAGACATTTCTGGTTGCCACAACTGGGCATCTAGTGGGTAGAGGCCAGGGATGCTGCTAAACATGCAATGCAGAGGTCAGCACCCACAACTCAACAAAGAATTATCAGGCCCAAAATGTCAATAGTGCCGGGATTGAGAAACTCTGTTCTAAGGGGTTCAGACTTCTTGCTGGGAGGTTTTGTGTTGGTGATCTTCTCAGGAGGGATCACAGAAGGTTAAATAATTCACAGGCAACAAGACCCTGGTGCAGTAGAACTAGACAGAAAGCATCGTTCTGTGCCTATTAATTCCACAACCTTCTTTTAGCTACAAAGTATCCATAAAAAAAAAAAAAAAAAAAACAAGGACACTGTCTTCTACTCCCAGCTGGGGCTGGACTATCTGGCCAGGTGTCAGGACCTTACTGAGCTTTGCTAGAGTGTGGCCCTGTTCCCCAGTTTCCTCATGAGGCCCACTGGAAAGTCAGAAGCTGTGTCCTTGGCTCTGCACCATGCCCAAACCAACTTCCTGGAATTCCTGACCTGTGTCACCCTCTCCATTTGCCTTTTATAGGTACTCAGATTCTTGGTGTGAGTTCTGACCTTGATAAATGGCTCCATTTCCACTGGCTACCCTTATAAACAGCCTTCCTTAGAGAGAACATTGGACTGGGGGCTGGGGGGACAGTTAAGTATTCTCAGTACTTTCACTCTTGTAGGGTTGACAGCCTCCAGAAGCTGTGCTCCCCAAGGTTCAAATTTCTCACAAGAGACAATGGTCTCCTGCCCAACCGGGTTAACTGTGGAGGGTATTTCCTGTAGCAAAGAAGACCCATTGGAAGTCTAAAAGATGATGACCAGTCCTGCTGCCTTTGAGAGGTTTGCAAATAGACAAATTAGAGCTAACCTCCTCTCTGCCTTGGAGGGATGTGCCTAGTCAGTTCCCAGAGGGAAAATCCAAAATATAGGCTCCCAGACCCCTGAATTTATTACCACATGGCTCTTATAGGGGCCAGCCCAGAGTCAGAAAAGCTCTGGTAGGAGTTAGGTTGAAGAGATCAACTGCTCAGGTTGGAACTCAGTGCAAAGGTGAGAAAGTGATGGTTGTGTTCCCTATCCTCAATCTACTCCCAGAACCTACCTTCTTTCAACTAGGCATGTTCCACCCAGTTTGCAAAGCCCCTTATGACCCTGTGAGTCTCATGAGATCTATGTGAGGTAGATGGTTAAACACTCTCTACAGATAAGGAGACAGACTCCGAAAGATCAAATGCTTTACCCGAGGCCATACAGCTAGTGAGGGACAGAGTTAAGACTCAAAGCTAGGCCTGCCAATTCCACCTGCAGGGACTTGGAAGGAGCGCAGAGCAGCCTGAACTAAGACAGCTCATCTCTAGCCAGTGCCACCCTGTCCTGGGCAGTCCATTTTAGAGGACTCCACTTGGGCTCTTATCTGGCCACTCATGGCCCCACAGGACCAGGAGTCAAAGGAACACATCTATCCCAATCTGTGGCCTTCTCCACTCTTCCATGCTTTGGGTTCCTAAGACATCAAAATTCCTTGCCTCAACAGCCTGGAGCCGGTCTCCAGGCCTGCGTGAGCCTCCTCTCCGGGAAGGCAGACCAAACTGCCAGTGTGTGCACCCTTAGGCCCAGGAATGGTCAAGGGTGGTGTTTGTGGGGATGCAGTTGGAGCTGAATGTATGGGCCACTACCTGTGGGGGTCTTAACCAAGGATAGCAAGAGAAGGTGGGCAGGCCACGGGTTTGAGGCCAAACGATGGCTTTCCTCACATTGCCATGTTCTGGGGCAGAACCCTAATAAGTCAGAATTCTAAAGGTGAGCCTGGTCATCAGGTTGTTTTAAAAGTATATTTGTCAAGGTAGGGGAATAGGATTTATTTATCCAACGGTTTGTGGGCTCGATTCACAGCTTTTAAATATTTATGCTGTGATAAATGGCCTCGTTTTGTATTCTGGGCCCCACAAATGTTAGGGGTGGACTTGGCTCCAGCTACAGACCTCAAGGCTCCGTGGTCTTTGGGCTGCACGTGGTTTAAGCCTGCACCATGAGGAAACTTCCTCACACCCTTGCCCCCTCCCACTCCAGCCTCATCTTTGCCTGTCTGGGCATCACAGCAGACTTCAGACTGCTCAGCCTGCTTCCAATCAAGCTGCTTTTGGAAGAGTACCCTCTACTTCCCTTACCTGCAGCTCTCAGGGGCTTTTCTGGCTTGATGGCATGCAGGAAAAGTGGCTTGTGGTGTTCTCATGAGAAATACTTTCAAACGAATCTTGCTCGAGTTTCCAAATCCGAAGCCCAGGCCCCCAGAGAAGTCCCTCCTCCGACCCTCTCCTCCACAGCTTGAAATGCGTTTCCTGCCCTCTGGGCTAGGTCCTGGACTGTGCCTTCTATCTGCCTGCCTACAGGGACATTGCTGACCGAGTGTGATGGAGCTAGAGTGACCAAAGCCTGGGGTGCCCAGGACCAAGGGGCTTCCTGGGATGCAGAGTGTCAGTGCTAGCACCAGCAAGTCCCAGGCAAACCTGGCGGGCATGTACCTCCTCAACAGTCATCCACCTATTAGGTGCCAGGATTGGGTGGGCAGCTTTAAAAGGTTGCCTCTGAACTTGGTGCCACCAATTATCCCCCTAGATAAAGATCAGACCATGCTATTTCCCTGCTTACAAACTACTTTAGTCCAAAGTACAACTCCTTATGGGAGGCATATGTGTTCTTCAGCAATTTGGGGCCCAGCTCACTTTACAGTTGCACATCTCACCTTTGTACCTCTGAACTTTTTGCCCTTTCCTGAACTCACCTGACTCCTTCATGTCTCCATCTCTCCATGTAGTATTGCTGCTGCCAAGGATGCCTTCTATGCCTGGCATGCTCCCACTCGTCCCTCAAAGCTCGTTCAAGTGTGACCTCCTTTTGAAGCATTTATTAATACTGCCCTCCCCAGGCCTTGGCATAAAGAATTGTTCTCTTTTTTCCCAGCTCCCATTGCACTTCGTACAACTCCAACCAATGTTGATTGTGTGAGCTTGGAACTGTGCTAGGCACACACTTCTCTTTAAAAAGCTCTTTATGTATTATAATTATTTGTTGAATACACTGTTTTTTTCTGCTAGACTAGCAACTTCTAACTTTTTGTGGCTACACAGCCCATTGAGAGACTAGTGAGAGCTACAGCCCCTCTGCCCAGGGACGGATTACCCAGTAAGCAAGGTACACACAGGCTTACTTACTAATCTATAGTGCACAACTTCACCTATGTGAAATTGAGCACTACAAATTGCAAGTAATCTCAATTAAGCCCATGCCTACCTTGCTTACTATAAACCTTGCTTACTGTAAGGCTGTGCGTACCTTGCTTACTGGTTAATCCGCACCTGCCTCTGCCTAAAGACCACAGGAGTGCACAATTGTGAATATCATTTTAGGGAGCTCAGAGCCTCCCAGCAGCCCTGCAGAACCAGGGTATGTATGGAATGCTGCATCACGCTGGACATTGCTGGGATCCCTGTCTGATTTATCATTGTGTTCCCAATGCCCAGCGAAGTGCTTTCCACAGAGGAGACGCCCCAGGAATACGTGCAGAATGAAGGAATATTTTTTCCCCAAGTGACCTAGCTCTACTTTTCCTCGGAGCTCTGAAGTCTGAAAGATATTCTAATATTTCAGGACGGAGTCCTATAAACCACACCACAAACAATCTAGAAAGGCAGGGAGGAGTGTGATGGCTCCTGCCTGGTGCGGGAAGAGGAGCTGGGCCACAGTGGGTTACCTGGGGGAATACATTGTGAAATATGCTTGTGAAATAAATCAGAGATGGGGATGCAGGCGTACTGTTGGCGTCAAAAGAATAGGAACGCTTTTGGAACCTAACTGAAACCTTATGTAGCCACATATTGTTTTTTACAGAAAAGGATCCTAATTAGGTCAATTCCATACTGTTCTTATGGTATTGGACACACAGTAAAACCTCAGGAGGATGCACACAGCCTGCATTTCGGAAAGGAGCGATGAGACCACCTCGGGAAAGGCCCCACATATTAAAATCGATCAGTTAGTCACAAGCCCTGAGCGCTGGTGAGCAGCATTCAAGACTGACTTATTTATTACCAAGCATTCAAACTCAGAATCCTTAACCCCATCAGTGCCCTGCCAATGCCCATCTCAAACAGGGCAGATATTTTGGTTTTTGTATCCCATGCGCTATCAGGGACAAGGGGCTATTTTCCTAACTTGTGACCTGGCTCTTCTTCCTCCTCTTCCATTTGAGCTCTTCATGCATCTCCGGGTGGGCACAGGGGCTTCCAGCAGCAGGTGTCCTGGAAGCCTAGTTTGGTTTCAAGATCTAGGTAAGCAGTGTTTTCCTGCGAAGGGAACAATTACGCTCCCCCAAACACACAGAAGCATCAGAATTCACAGCATGCACTTTACAAGGGCTATAAAGTTTTATATGCAGCTCAGTGAAATACCTAATACAGCCAATTATCCACCAAAATAAACTGATGGGAGACGGAATGGCTATATTTGGCTCAGACTTAATTATTTTGCATTTGAACTTCTTAATTCCATGTAATAAAATCCCATTCTGCCCTTATTTCCTGGTTAGGTTACTTAATCTCGACTCCAGTAACTGAGCCCTTGAATTGAGTAGACTGTCCAATGTCAGTGGTAAGAAAATGTGAAAGGTTTGACATCAATTACAACATTACACACAACATAAAATTTAACAACTTGAATCACACTTTCATTGGTCTTTAAAAAGACCGTACAGCTTTTTAAGATCTAAAAATTAATCAGTTTCTGGGAGTCATACCTTTTTGGAAGCCTCAGATTGTACACTTAGCTTGAATGTGAAGGACTGATTCGTCTCTGTCTCTCTCCCTCCCTCTCTGTCTTATCTTTAAAAATTCCCTTCTTCTTTCATTTTAAAAATGGAGTTTAAGTTCTTCAGTTTGTATGTTTCTAGGGAAGCAATTTTGTTTAAAACAAAACCAAGATGCAGAAGTTGAGTTGTTCTCCTGGGAAGGCAAAATTCTGGGAGGACCAAGGTCAAAACACACTGGTTTTACGTTTGGAGGGGCAGTAGGACCGCTGGTCAGCAGCATGAGCAGCTCGCTGGGAAGGTCCGAGGCCCCTCCTCTGGGCTTGGAGTCCGAATCTCCGTGGCGACCCCCACGCCATCTCTCCGTGACACTTGATCGTCTCATAAAACACCACATGGAATTCAGTGGTTTCGGCCCCTAATAGGCCAACACACAGCCAGAACAGGGGGAAATGACCTCTCTCCTTTAATAAGTGTGGTCTCTGCAGGTCAGCTCTGAGGTCAAAGGCAGGGCAGCGGGGCCAGACCCGGCAGCAGCTGTGCCTTCAGCAAAGCCCTGGGCGGCCCCTGGTGAAGGACCCCTGACTTTTCAGGTGGGCAGTGAGTAGCCAGGGAGATTTGTCTGCTTTCTTTCAGCTTCTCCCAAGGTGGAAGTTGTACAAAGAAAGATTGTGAGCTGATTCAGGACGGTGTCTATGTATTTTTTTTTTTTTGTATTTGTGTCCCCACCCTAACTCAGAGTATAGACACCTTGAATAAATGAATGAGTGAATGAATCCATCAATTATTGAAGGATATAGTATAGCATCACCTCATTGCTTTGGCAGCCCTGATCTGGTCAAGGAAAAGCGCATGTCAGGAAGCTTCTGTTAACTGAGGGCAGAGCCCTGTGTGCTCCCTGGGGAAAGAGGGTGCAGGCTGGTGAGTGTGGTGCTTAAGAGGCCAGAGCAGGGTCCTGCTCAGAGTCCAGCCTGACCTGTCTTATCCCCAGAGCCGCCCTCTACCCTCTGCACACTTTGGAAGAAATATTTTCCTTGTATGAGTGCCCTTCCTGCTAAGTACCACCCACCTTGGCACAAGGGTTTGCCCTGTTGATCAGTGACGCCCAAAATACACCAGACTTTATTCTGCCCTAACCTGCTCACTGGCCTTAGACAAGGAGTGTTCTGGAAATCCTAGTAATAGCTTCAACATTCCAAAGACTGTGCTCTCTTATGAAAATCTGGGGATACAAGTTGGTCATCTTGAAAATGGGTTACATATTATCCCGTGGAGATAAACCCTCGGTGGGGGCAGATCTTGATTATCTGAGATGGAAGAACCAGCAGCCTCAGAAAAAATCAGTGTTGCGTTTTCTCCTCTTTTCCTCCAACCTTAACTTTTAAAAAAAAAAAAAAAAGAAAAAGGCAAACAGAAACATAGTACACTTATGCCAAAGATTTAGTCTGGAAAGCAATTTTCATGGTATGCCTTAGGGCAACTCACATTGAGGCCAATCTCCTTTTTGGTCTCTAGTCCTGTCTGTGGGATTCTGGGGAAAATGAGTCTTCTGCACCCCAGCATTTTCGGGAACCACCATACCTACCAACAGGACTAATAAATTTTAGGAAAGATTGCCACCATATCACAAAGGTGTGACACAGAAAGAGATTTCGGCTTAATGCACAGATATCTAGAAAATGAAATTAACACCTAATAAACTACCTAACTCTCCAATTAATTTGGTTTTTCTTTGGTCTTTGCAAAAGTAATTTTGGCAACCCCTCCCCCAAAACAACCCCATCCCCCTAAAAAATCTTACTATTTAATATAGTTCTATTAAAGAATCAAATATGTGAATTTATTGACATTTCTCATGAAAAATATATTAAATGACCTACTGGAATAAATACTGAATATAGACAACAGTAGTAGTATCCATTAGAAAGCATTTAATTCACCGCTGGGAGAATTAGAGGCAACAAAACCATTTTTATTACAACCCATCACAAATTCCCTACATAATTTTATGAGAAAGGTCATTAAACTTCTAGCTACTGCATTATCTTTTTCCTTACACCATTTCTAAGACAACATTAGTTTTTCACACTTCTTCACATTTCAAACATTAAAAAAGCCTTAATCGGATGCTTTTACATAAAAAGCAAAGGACTAGGTTTCCCATCATAAAACGTTATGTTGTTTACACAAAAACTGCAGCTAACCTCATAAAACTGTATTGATTTCCCAGTGGGGTCCTGCAGGGACACTTGGCTATGCTAGACGTCACACTGATTTCTAGCACTGAAGCAAAGCAAACTTCCTGTGGAAAGCAACTCTCAGCTCTGGCCGTTATTAATCAGGCTTTTCAATTAGGGTGTGCCGAGAAGGCATCTTCTCTCCATTCACGGACAGAAATTGGCACCTCTGAGCAACTAGGAAAACAAATGTGAGGAGGAAAAAAATCCACGCAAATATCCATAATTCCCGTAGGACCCACTGGTCCCCATTCCACACTCCCAAGACCAGAGTTCTCACTGCTGGGAGCTCTCTGGAACCTCTGCTAGATCCCTGGGAGCAGCTCCCTCGACAACGCCCCTGGATTGAGGAGCAGGCAGCCTCTCGAGAAGGGAAGGCCTGCTGACTTTTATCACACTTTCCTAGAAATCCCAAGTTCTTTCAAAAATCTTCCATTAGGTGTCAGCAACTCTTAAAATATTGTTGTTGTTAGTTGCCATTGAGTTGATTCTGACTCATGGCAACCCCATCTGTTACAGAGTAGAGCTGCTTCATGAAGTTTTCTTGGCTGTAATTTTAATAGAAGTAGATTGCCAGGACTTTCTTTCGCAGTAACACTGGGTGTGTTCGAACTGCCAACCTTTAGGTTAGCAGTTGAACACAAGTTGTTTGTGCCACCTGGGGACCTTCCTTAAATTAACACTTAAGGAGGTGGCCTTAGGGGTAAAAATAAGCAAATGGGGTGATTCTGAAAGCTTTCCTTATTTGCAAAATTCTTCTAGGTGTAACAATACATTCCTGATTAATTTAAGGAAGGTCCTTAAAATATTAATGGCAAGATGTTACCTTTTCTCCCTAAAGTTGAATAAAACAATCAAACTAAAATGCTTTAAGAAGCCAAAAGCATTAGATTGTCTTTTAAAATGCCTAGTTTTCTGATAAAAATCAGGATAACTGTTTAAAAGTCAATTGCTTGGTTACTCTATTAAGATAAAAAGATATAAACCAATTATAGTTTTAAGATTGAATATTGGCTGTTTGTTTGCTTATAAAATTTATGTATAATAACAACTTGTTTATTTTGCAACTTCAGGGAATAATGCATTGTTTCACATAGACTACTTTTGCAAATAAGGAACAGTTTAAGGATCACCCTGCTTGCTTATTTTTAGCCCTGTGGCCACATTTTTTGTGAAGGATGTTCATTCAGGGATCTCATTAGGCCATCCTTTGTCATACTGGACAGTTGCAGGGGGAGAGAACAATGGTGTCTTCAGAGTAACTAAGGCAGAAAGATTTACCCTGAAGTTCATGGTTCCAAAAGCTGGACAATGAATAAGAAAGACTAACGAAGAATTGATGCGTTTGAATTATGGTGTTGGTGAAGAACGTTGAATATAGCATGGACTGTCAGAAGAATGAACAAATCTGTCTTGGAAGAAGTCCGGCCAGAATGCTCCTTAGAAATAAGGATGGCCGGACTTTGTCTCACGTACTTTGGACACGTTATCAGGAGGGATCAGTCCCTGGAGAAGGACATCATGCTTGGTAAAGTAGATGGTCAGTGAAAAAGAGGAAGACCCTCAATGAGGTGGATCGGCAGTGGCTGGAACAATGGGCTGAAACATAGCAATGATCGTGAAGATAGCGTAGGACCAGACTGCATTTCGGTTTCACTCTGTCATACATATAGTGTCACTGCGAGTTTGACCAACTTGACGGCACCTAACAAAAACAACATACGATTACAAATTGTTTACATGTTGAGAACTCTGGAAACTCAACTTTGCTTCTTTCATACCTGTTGTCCTTTCTCATAGTTTAAAAACAACTATCCACTCAGCTCAAACTGTATAGCCAAGCTGGTTGAAACATTGTGGCAAACTCCTTATTTAGGTCTCATCTCTGCGCCATGTAGGATAGAAATTCTGTGCTGCAGAATTAAGTGCAATGGCGTTGTAGATGGGGACTCATGTACTCACTAAATTTTGGTTCGTAGCTAAAAACTTCATCATTGTGGTAGTTCAGATCTTCTTTCTGGATAATCAACAAATCAGTCAACAAAAGCTGAATGGAGGAGATGGTATCTCAGGGAGTCAGTGTTGCTCTGCACTACAGTCCATGGCAAGTGTCGAGTGGGAAATGGAGGGAGAATGAGAGGCTGAACCTGGAGGCCTAAGGAGGGCCAGATCATAAAGGTCCTTTGGAGCTATGCTAAGGAGCCTTGTAGATCGGTGATAATCAAGTGTTAATATACATCATAGACAGCTTCTTAAAACATTGATCCGATCCCAGTGTTCATTACTCACTAGATTTGGGGTGAGCTCCAAGAATTTGCATTTGTAACTAGGTCCCCGGTAGTACTGATGCTGCTGGTCTAGGGACTACACTTAGAGAACCATGGATGTAGAGGATGGGATTAGAAGAGGTGAGAAACTACAGATAAGGAAACCAATTAGGGGGCAATGGTCCATATAAAAAAAGATGACGGTCCAGTAGTGCAGAAGAACTGCTGCACAGAGGGGAGACATTAGTTGACTAAGGTCACAGTGCCAAGACTGGAACCCGTATCTTCAGACTCTTACTCCATTTCTCCCCATAGGAGGAGGCTGGTCCAACAAGCAAATATTTTATTTAAAGATCAGTCTTTATTAGAAAATGAAACTATTTGGTCTTATACAACAGTTAAGAGCACATATGGGGAATTAATTACCTTTTACATTTTACAGGATTTTTACTGTTGCAGGGGTCAGTATGAGGTTCTTCACCTGAAGTCCACAGCCCTGTGATCCTTGAAAATGAACCCTGTCCTGCTCTAATCAAATTGTCACTTTTAACAAAAAGGCTCTGTGATTCCTCCAAGACATGAAAAGATAAGAGATTCTAATCAGATAACCTCAAGCTTGACTTTCAAATACTACCATCCTACTGGGAAGCTGGTCTCAAAATTCTGTGAAGGGGATCCTGGAAGATGAAGAGAATTAGACATTGGGTGATAATTCCCAAAATAGTGAAAAAAAAAATCTCATTATTTTGTTTTTTCTTTTATTTTTTGGTAAGAAAGAATTTGGTGGAGTTAGTAGTTTGGCAGTGCATGCTTTGGCTGAGGACTTTAATTTTGTTTGCCAAGCTTCCCAAAAATAGTCTCTCTGCAGGCGAGGGCCATCTCAACAAGAGCAACGTTCATTTGAAGCACGACATGTTTCGTGAATGTAATTGCCTATTGACCTGAAGATTTCAATTGCAGTGAGACAAAGAATGTGGAATTATGCTTCTCGCAAAGTTATGAGCTGGTCCTTGTTTTGTGTAGGTAACAATAAGCTCTTTCATGACGTGACACCGTGGCAGTGGATGGTGAAATGCAATACCTGGCAAAAATACAATGGAATTATATAATACCAAAAAAGTCAATTGTTTTGCCCTTTGCTAATTAACTCCTTTCAGCAGGGATGTCCTGAGAATGAGGTCACCTGGTGGCTTTTGTTCTCAGACTAGTTTCCATGCCCTTTTAGGCTCTCTCTGTAGAGTCTGTTTTTATAAACGGAAGAAGGAGCCCAGTGACTATTGGAACAGACCCTAGAATGGCTGATGCTATTGCTTGATCACAATCTTACTGATTCCATGAAATTCATCTTTGCTGGGATCCTGCCATCACTCAAGCTTGAGCCAATGTGCATGTCCACAGCTCTGTTCTTGTTTTTCTCCATGGACATTTGCACACTGGTGTATTATGGGGCAGGGAACTCACAAAATTCTTTAAGAAAAGTTATTGCCAGCTATAGGCCCGACGTGTGCATTTTGATATATATTGGGACTCCTAACAGCCCAGTGCAGTAGCTGATTGTTCCTATTTTACAGATGAGGAAACTGAGGCTCAGAGGAAATATGTATTGTGTGTGAGATAAATCAGCTAGGAAGCAGCAGAAATAAATTAAAATCAAGATCTAGCTTTCTCCAAAGCTCAACCCTTTCTGCTATATGCCATATTATTTTCAATGATGTAGAAGAGGCTATAAATAAGGTTGCTCTAGTGACTGATTTCCTGAAAGGATAATAATAATTACATAAAAAGTGTCCTAATAATGTACAGATTTGTTTTCTTTCTGCTTTCTTGTGTTTCCCAGGAAACACAATAATAATCATGTATTACTTTCCTAACGTTGTTGTCGTTACGTGCCATCAAGCCAGTTCAGACTCATAGCGACCGTATGTACAACAGAAAAAAACACTGCTCAGTCCTGTGCCATCCTCATAATTATTGTCATGCTTGAGCCCATTGTTTCAGCCACTGTTTCAATCCATTTCACTGAGGGTCTTCCTCTTTTTCGCTGACTCTCTACTTTACCAAGCATGATGTCCTTCTTCAGGGACTGATCCTTCCTGATAACATGTCTGAAGTATGTGAGACGTAGTCTCGCCATCCTTGCTTCTAAGGAACATTCCAGTTGTACTTCTTCCAAGACAGACTTTCATAATAGCAGCAAATAATCTTTATGGTACTTTTAAAAGAATTAAGGAAGAAAATGGCAGACACAGAGACTATTTAGTCTATGTAAGATTGTCAAGGAGAAGATACTTAGGACCCCAAAAGAAGAAAGCACAATTTGAAGAAAAACCAGAAAGAGCAAACCATAAAACAAATGGTTAATACATTTGCCTATATTAAAATTAAAAACTCCTTCATAACAAAAGAAACTATAAACAAAGTGAAAAGACAAGCTACAGGGTGAGAGTTGTTTTTGGCGCATAAACCAGTAAAGGATTAGTATCTGGAACATATAAACAATCTTTACAAATCAGTAAAGGAGAGAAAAGTAGCCCAATACAAAAACCAGGCAAATACTTTTATTAGGCAAGTCACAGAAAAGAAAATAGAAAAGTCTGGTAAAACTATAAAAATATATTCAAACTCACTAGTAATAAATGAAAGCAATTAATTCCATTTCATACTCATTCATTTGACAAAATTGGCACAAACAAATGTTACAAGTAAAGATGTGAAAAATTGGGAAATTTTACACTGCTGGCAAAATTGGAACTTAGTATAAACACTTCTAAGTATATACCTGTCTTAGTTATCTAGTGCTGCTATAACAAAAATACCACAAGTGGATGGCTTTAACAAACAAATTTATTCTCTCCAAGTTTAGGTGGCTGGAAGTCCAAATTCAGGACACCAGCTCCAGGGGAGGGCTTTCTCTCTCTGTTGGTTCTAGGGAAATGTCCTTGTCATCAATCTTTTGCTGGTCTAGGAGCTTCTTAGCGCAGGGACCTTGGGTCCAAAGGACACGCTCTGCTCCCGGCACTTCTTTCTTGGTGTTATGAGGTTCCTGTCTTCTATGCTCACCTCCCTCTTTTATATCTCAAGAGAGATTGACTAAAGATACAACCTAATCCTGTAGACTGAGTCCTGCCTCATTAAGGTAACTGCCTCTAATCCTACCTCATTAACATCCCAGAGGTTAGGATAATCACATCAGATCACAAAATGGTGGATAACCACGCAATACTGGGAATCATGGCCTAGCCAAGTTGACACACATTTTTTGGGGACACAGTTCAATCCAAAAGACTGTCCTGGAGAAATTTTCTGTATGGGTACGGGGAAACTGACAAGGATGTTCAGAGGAGCATATGCATAATAGCAAAAAAAAAAGGAATCAATTGTCCCATTTCATGATATATTCACACAGCAGATAACATAAATGAACAGAATTGATTTTGATATATGAATAAGTCTTAAAAATATTTGTTGAGGATTAAAAAGCAATTTTTAAAAATGATGCGTTCATAAGATACCATTTATATACATATAAAAATTCATAAAACAGTGCTTTATATTTCGATGAATGTGTTTGTTGTTGTTAGTTGCTGTTGAGTTGATTCTGACTCATGGCAACCTTATGTGTGCAGAGTAGAACTGCTCCATAGGGTTTTCAAAGCTGTGACCTTTCAGAAGCAGATCGCCAGGGGCTGTCTTCCTAGGCACGTCTTGGTGGGTTTGAGCTGCCAACCTTTAGGTTAGTAGTCGAGTGCTTAACCATTTGCGCCACCCAGGGACTCCATTATGAGTGTATATACATGTAATAAAAGTATAAAAACATGCATGAGAGGGTACCCATCAATTTCTAACAGTGGTCACCTTTGCAGAAGGTATAAAGGCCCTGGGTTAGGAGTGGGAAAGTGACTAACCATATCTGCAGTGTTTTACATATCTTAAAAAAATTGTTCTTTTTGCTTTAGCAAAAATAACAAAAGGTATTAAACCTGAGTGATGAGTATACAGGTCTCTGTTATAGTATTTTCAACACTTTTACAAATGTTTAAAATGATTATTTTCACCATTTTTACAAAGGTTTAGAATGATTAATAATTTTAAACTCACAATAAAATAAAAATAAGAAAGGACTGGATTGGAAAGCAATTTAATTGCTATCGCCAAATGTAAATAATTTCATGAACCGGAATACAATGAAAGCTGGTCTTAATTTTTTACTTCAGTAGAAAAAATTTAGGCCAGAGACAAAAAAGAACTTATAGACCATGAGCGCTGTTTAAACACTAAAACTGACTACTGTGTGGTGTTTGGAATACCCTTTTCAAAGAACTTGAAAGAGCAGCTGAATTTCCATCTGTCTGGAATGGTTTAAGTTAAAGCTTCTTGTTTCTGAGATTCTTCTGATCAAAACTGCGGAGCTCCTCTGGGGTGAATTAGGCAGGTTCAGAGTTTCCTAGGAATCTGAACTGGGGCTGGTTTACAAATGTCGTCACTGGTTCCATCGCCCATAGAATCCTTTAGCTGGAATCTGAGATACTACCGGTCCAAGCCCTCATTTGATAGGTGAGTGGTGGTGGTTGTTGGGGGTGGGGTGGCGAGAGCTCACCCAGCTTGTTCATAGCAGAGCGAAGACGTGAAACCTTGTCCCGGCTCGCTGGCCGGATCTTTTTTGGCCATACTCCTTTACATCTAAAAAATCCAACTTTAGGTTTGTTTTTTTGGCTTTCTTTCTTCTTCCACCGGAAATGAACGTGGCATATAGAAAGGTGATTCCTAAGCTCAGCGGAAAGTCCCAAGAAAGCTATGGATTCCTACATGACAAAGTGCGCCTTCCTGTTGGCTTGCGACAAATCCTTGAAAGTGTTTGGCCCAGAGGAAAACTTTATAGTAGTTCCCTTGCAAAAAGCCAGGTTTATTGATTGAGAGTGACAGGGTTCCCCCTTTGAGATGTGTAAATATGAAAATAGTGCCTGGACAGATGGATGTGTGAGGCACAGAAGTTATTCATTTTACTCAACCAATAGCTAATTACAGGGCTGGGGCCTGAGGATTAATGTTAGCAAATCAACACGCTCTCCATGCCTACTGTTCCTGAATGGCCTAGTCTTTAAATTTACCAGATGGTAAACTTGAAGAAACTGGTATATGGAAATATGGTGGCAAGCTGAAGACGATAAACCTAAAACATAGAGGAAATGGACCCTGTGCATCAGCCAGGGCTTTGATCTGCATATGTCCTCTCCAGAGTCACCAGGCTGACTTCCTACCCAAAAGGTCACCCTACACATCTGAGGGATTGGGGGCGGGGGTGGCTGGGGCGTAATGTTTCCTTGTGTGTCAAGGACTGAGTAATATTTCCAGTATTTTAACAGACATCTGCAGTCAGAGGGATCTCGTTAGAATTCAGCTTTACCACTAATTACCTGTGGTGAAGTGGTTTGTGATCAGCTGCTAATCTAAAGAATGGTGGTTTGAACCCACCCAGTGGCATCTCAGAAGAAAGTTCTGCTTCTATGAAGGTTACAGCCAAAAAAAAAAAAAAAAAATCTTATGGAGAAGTTCTACTCTGTGACACATGGGGTCACCATGAGTCGGAATCAACTTGATGGTGATGAGTTTTTACCAGCCACAGACTAGCTGTAAAGCTTAAGATAACTCATTTGACTTCTTTAAGCCTTGTTTTTATCATCTAAAAATGGGGAAGAGAATAGCAGCTTCCTCAAATACTAGTTCAAATGATTAAGTGAGACAATGCATATAAAGCACTTGGTCCAGTGCTGCGCTCATGATGAGTGCTTGGTAAATGTTGGTTGTTATTATGCTAGTGGACTTCTTGGTGCATTTGGCATGTTTGACACCAACACTTATAAGCTTTGATTGCTCTTATTGACCTGAACAAGAAAACCTTTGTGAGTTCCTGCTACAGACACTCCTGGACTATCTTCATTCCACAAAGGGAGCTCTCTCACCTCCATCTTTACTACTACTTCCCAGTCTCCTCTGAGGACTTCCTACCTAAGGTAGGATAGGATGGCTTCTGGGATCAAAAGTGCTTGGGAAACAAAGCCTTGTAGATTCACAATGCACACTTGTAGATTTAAGGTGCTCCTGTAAAGAAACAAAGTCATCTTCGTTTAATGTGGTATAATTGAACTGGAGGAATCCTGTTCAGCCTGTCATTACCCCCACAGACCCTGAGTTCTGTTTTGTATCCACTGGAACTTGCTGGCCTAGAGACCCAGCTCCATTGTCAGTTTGTCTGCTGTGGTCACTTGGAGTCCAGTGATGGGGCTTCTGACATCTGGGGAGCCCTCCACCCCACTGGCATCTTGGTGGTTTGGGCTTGTGCTCAGGTACTCAGAGAGCCCTCTTGTGCTCCCTTGCTCTTCAAACTAGCAAAACATGGCAAGCTGTGTTCCCCAGATGTTTGCTAATCCCTTCTGAGCGTGCTGATATATGTGAAGTATGCTGGTGTCACTGCCTGGAGATACAAGGAGACCATATGTTGATGGTGCAGCAGCAGCAGAATCATCTGGCAAGACCAAGGTTTCTGCACACCAAAGACCAGTTCTGGGATTGGTTCACAAATTGTGCTCACTGCATCTCTTACTTCAGGTTGATAATGGCCCTGTGCACACCCCTTGTTCTATGAGGCCCCATAGAACACCAGGGCCCCCCGGTCCCTACCTTTGCTCACTAATGATAATTTGTACCTGAAAATGGATTTTCTTCTCTGTCAGATTACAATTACATGATGCTAAGAACTACCTAGATGAGTGCATCTCAAACTTTAATTCACATACAAAGCACTTTCAAATTCAGATTCAGAAAGCCAGAGATGGATATGAGATCTGCATTTCTAACAAATTCTCAAGAGATGTCAATGCTGGTAGTCCTGAGAGATTATGGACTTGTTTTGAATAGCAAGGAACTAGGTCCAAAGGCAGAGCCCTGGTGGAGCAGTGGTTAAGAGCTCAACTGCTAACCTAAAGGTCGGTAGATCGAATCCACCAGCTGCTCCTTGGAAACCCTATGAGGTGGTTCTATTTCGTCCCATAGGGTTGCTATGAGTCAGAATTGACTTGACAGCAACGGATTTGGTTTGGTTTGTGGTCCAAAGGCAGCCTTCTTCTAGGCAGAACAAGTTGCATGTCTTGTCTAAGTGTTTCCAGCCTCTAAGACATTTAGCAAGGTATATTCTGTCTCCTTAGAGCTACACAACCATTCTGTGGAGTGTCAGGGCAGATTAATATACCCATTTAAACAATGAAGATATTGAGACTTTAAGAGAGTGAATAACTGACCTAAGGTCAACTCATAAGTGAGGAACCAGTCCAGGACTCTATCTATTGCAATACATCAGCTTACTCAAGGCCGTGGACAAAGTTCTGGATACTGGCCTCTGAACTGCCACACCATTACCTCTTTCTCCTGCCCTCTGTCACCTTCTAGTAAAATGATGTCTATGCCCGTCACCTCCCCAAATTGACTGCAACTCCTTAAGGATAAAATCACATCATATATTCCTTTTATCCCCAACAGCTCTTGGCCCTGGGATTGGCACTATACATTTGTTGAATAAAAGACTGGGTATCTGAGGGTCCTTAATATTGTTAGGAGTCCCTGAGTGGCACAAATGGTTAAGCCCTTGACTACTAGCTGAAAGACTGGCAGTTCAAATCCACCCAGAGGCGCCTTGGAAGACAAGCCTGGTGATCTGTCTTGAAAATTCTATGGGGCAGTTCTACTCTGCACACATTCAGAATCGACCTGACAGCAACTAACAACAAGAACAATAATTGTTAGTGGAGGATAATACCTTCTGTGTTTCTTATGTTGGTAATGATTCCTCATTACTTGCATCAGTGGTTCTTAATGCTTTTTGGGGTCAAGACATCTGAATTTTTACACATAATTTCTAGGGCTTCATAGGGGACCTTGAAGTGAATTTCTGTGGACTCCAGTTAAAAATCTCTGTCTAGTAGGGTTAACATTAAACCCTGTGGCCTGGCATCCAGGATTTAGGCAATTTCCTTCCTCTCATGATGTACTAGCTGAGGCTCCTTTAGTACCAAGTGTCAGAAATCCAGCTGAATGAGCTTAAACAAAGTTTTATTCATTTTTGTGTTTGTGTGTGAAGGGAAGGCTATTGGGATAGTTTACAGAATCAATAGAAGAGTTGGAAAAGAGTGAAGTAAGAAATCAAATGGCTGCTCCAGAAACCTCAGCAGCTAGAGCCAGGGACTTTAATAATATATGGATTATTTTATCTCCTTGTCTTACTTGTCCATCAGGAGCTCCTTGAAAACCCTATTGGGCAGTCCTACTCTGTCCTATAGGGTTGCTATGAGTCGGAATAGACTCAATGGCAATGGGGTGGTTTTTTTGGTTGGTTGTTTGTTTGTGTTACTTATTCACATTGTAGGGCTATGGCTCTGGGCAGCTTCAGGTTCATGCTCTTACAGGCCTGTGAACAGAGATAAATGCGCTCTGCTCTATCAGTTTTAATAATAATAATGAAAAGTCCCAGGGAAAGACTCTAATTGGCTTGGCTTAGACCAATCCATGGGCTAATTACTGGGGTCAAGAAGGTGAGGTAGGTGACTGATCCTGCTCAGGCCATGTACTCATCTCTCACCTCACTGTGCCCAGTAGGAGGGATCAAGTCAGAGAAAGGAGGCTCTCATTTGGACCTTCTGGGTGGAGGGGCGATCAGAAAGAAGTTTCCTTAAAGACAAGGAAGTACTGATGTGATCCCTGGGGAAATGAGGTATTGAACAGCAACTCTGATTTGTTTGTTTTCTCTAATTCTTTTCTGAAATTCTTTGTTGTACCTCATTGGATTGCTCCTTGTCCTTCCTATGCAATATTCAGCTCCGTCTCTGAGCCTTCTTAGGTTTCATCCCCCACCTTGCTTAGCTGTTTTGGACTTATCTGCCCAGTCTAAATCAAGCCCAGCTCCTCCAGGAGGCCTGCAGGCTGTAGCCTCTCTTACAGAATGGAAAGTTCCTTGAGAGCAAGAAATCAGATCTTTTTAATATTACATGGGTAATGCTAACAGTTAACATGCTCGGCTGTTAACCGAAAGGACATAAGTTCAAGTCCACCCAGAGACACCTTTGAAGAAAGGCCTGGAGATCTACTTCTGAAAAATTATCTATTACAAGCCCTATGGAGCACAGTTCAACTCTGATACCCATGGGGTTGCCATGAATCGGAGTTGACTTGATGGCAACTGGTTTGTGTTTTTGGTTTGGTGGCACCTAGAGCAGAGCCTAATACAATTTGAGTGCTTGATAAAGGCCAGAGATGAATGAGTTGGTGACTGAATGATAGTTCAATCCACTGGCTTGTCAGGAAATACCTTAAAGGGAAGCTCTGGGAAAAGGTAATACTTCCCTTTGGCCAGTCGCTTTCCATCTTGGCTGCACATATAGAATCACTTGAGGAGCTTTGAAAATTCCTGTTCCCCAGACCAATTAAATGTGAATTTCTGGGGATGGGACCCAGGCATCAACTGGTATCTTTTAAAACTCTGCAGGTGATTTCACTGGGCATATAAAGGTGAAAAGCACAGCGGGGTATGGTTACACCCTCAACCACAACCCTCAGGCAGTGGGAAAGCTCCATGCCCATGCTATGTGCTACCTGAGTCTCACCTACCCTGGCTCAGCCTTGGACTTATCTAGGGCCCAAACCAAAAAAAGCCAAACCTGTTGCCATGGATTCCAACTCATAGCGACCCTATAGGACAGAGCAGAACTGCCCCATAGAGTTTCCAAGGAGCGCCTGGTGGATTCGAACTACCTACCTTTTGATTAACAGCCAAGCTGTTAACCACTACACCATGAGGATTCCTAATTTGTTCCTAAGACTCAGGAAACCCAGTGTCTGAAACTTGCCTTCAGTTATTGTCCTGCCTGCACCCAAGCTCAGATTGTTGGAGAAGGGCCTCCAGGAAGAAGCATTTTCATGTGAAGGGATAGGCAGGCTCCGTGTTAACTGTCAGCACCAAGAAAAGAAAAAGGCCAGGAATGCTTTGCATTTAGCTGGTGACAATGAGATGTCATAAGGAGTTACTTGGGGAAGAAAAGCAGTCAGCACTGACAGTGCTCTGTCAGGCCCAGGAGGAACACAGAGGCCCGGGGAGCCTTTGGAAAGTTGTGTTTCAGGCCTTTGCAGGAACAGGCAGCCATCCATGGTGACAAGGGGCTAACCAGCAGGAGATCAAAGTCACAGGGCGCCTTGGCTGGGGTGGTAGCTGGCCACTGTGTTCTGGCCTCCCCACCCTGCTCCATAAACCATCTCTGACAGAGTGGCATCTCTGGCAGGACTGCAGTGCAGCAGTGAACACATGCGGCCATATTTCAGCCTGGACACAGGACTTTAATGTGAGCGCGTGCGTGTCTGGGGCTGAAGTTGCGCTGAAACTGATTTGTGGCGGTCTGAATTTACCACCTTGGAGGACAAGAGGATCGACCAACGAGACCCATATGTGTTCAGTCCCCAAAGCCTCAGTCTCAGAGAGCAGCACAAGGGTGGGGGTGGGGGATGAAAGGGTCGGGAGGGAGAGTCTATGATGCTTCCAGGCAGTAGGTGGTGAAATAGGCCCTCAAACAACAGTTTTTTAGAGGCAATTTTTTGGAAACTCTCCCTCCCCCACTCCTCCTCCTCCTTTTTTCTCTCCCTCTCTCATCCAGGTTGTCTGCACAGACTTGAGCTTGAAGGGATTTTGAGAAATAATTCAAAACCACAAACATATTCCAGCACTAGGAGGTTGACATCCCAATGTTGCCTCCACGGCCTGGCAGCCCCAAGAATGCTTATCTTCAGCAGGGTAGCTTCTTGCTTTGAAGGAAGCAGGATTCAGTTTTCCTTGTGAGTAGGGAGCTGGATACCTCTGCTACTTGGCAAACTCAGGGAGGCCCCGCAAAGGACACGGGTCCTGACTGTGCACAGGCGAAGTGGTGGCTGCCCCGCGGGGACTTGCCATCCCACAGTCTCTCCTGTCTGCTGCCTGACTGTTCCCACATCTTACCAGTCCGAAGGCAGGGCAATGAGCCACACCTTTATGAGCCCTTCCAGCTCTGAGATCTAGGAATCGATCATCCAACAAGCCCTTACTGAGCTCTGTGTGAGGATGAGGTCATAAGGTTGTGAATTGCCTTTCATTCCCCCAACAAAGACAAGGTTTCAAATGCTTCCCCCTCAGGGAGAGGTGACATGGACTTGTTGGGACAAAGGCAGAGTCTGAGATTAGCTCCTGTCCTGGGAACAACTATGCAGAGTCTTAAAGGAGAGTGAAGGAACAGCAGGAGAGGGAGGAGAATGGTCCAGAAAAGGGCGTGGTGGCGGATCTCAGCTGCTGAGTTGGCTTTCCCTCTTCCAACTGGGTAACAAGAAGTATGGATGTTCTTGGGCATCTGATGTCATTCTTTGATCAGCCCTTGTCCGATAGCGTTCTTTACCTGGAGGGTAGCCTCTCAGTCTATAAGGGGAGGTGTGTGTGTGCGTGTGTGTATTTGAGTGTGTGTATGTGAGTGTGTGTGTGCTCACACATGTGTGGAGAGACAAAGTGGTAGCAAGGAGACACAAGGAGAGACAGCATGATGAGGCAGAAAGGGCACCAACCGGTTTGGAGTTAGAAGACTGTGTTTTAAGCAACAGCTCTGCCATGTCCTAGCAGTGTGGCCTTGGGCAAGTCACTTAACCTCTCTGAGCATGAATTTACTCTTCTGGAAGAATACATAATAATACCTGTCCTGCTTACCTTCGTCACAGAGTTGTTGGGAAGACCAAAGGAGAGGACATGTATGGAACATATACTATAAATAAGTAAGCAAATAAGGGGATATTATAAACTAATAGGAAACCAGTAAGACCTTTAGAAATCACCTAGACAAATCCTCTCATTTCTTGTAAAAAGGGGAAGCCTAGATGTTTAACAGGTTTGTCCAAGGACATACAACATCAGGCTGGTTACATAAGTGGTAAATACAAAATAAGGTGGAATTAATGAAATGCATTTGGAAGTTGAAGGAAATATTCAGAAAAACAACATCTCTGTGTCTATCCTTAAAACAAAACCAAACACAACACCACCACGGGGCCATTTTTTTTCTCACCATAGCTGAGAATATGTCTGCCAATATTGTGCCAAAGTAACGCCAGCTTACCATTAAGTTTCAATTTCTTATCTGCGGTAAAGTTTCTCACCAAAGTCACCAGGTTCCTCTTTGTGTGGATTCTGTGGATTCTTCCCTGACCGCCCTGTTCCCCTTGTGACCTGGGAAACGGAGCCAGGAAGCAGAGGGAAAGAAATGCTCGTGTTGGGGAAAGATCTTAACCCCTGAAAAATGCAGTGTGGATCACTGGCAAATTTCTTACGATAATAATTGTGGCAGGAAAAATAATGTTCAGTTGAAAAACTGGCTGCAATTCTCTCAGGGAGAGAATTGTCTTTTGTTTAGCAAAATACCTTGATAGCTTTTTTTCAGTATGAAGGTTGAGCTCCCCGCAGGACATGAGTTGGATGCGCTAAAGCAGAGGTGGTTTCAACCTTGGCTGCCTGTTAGAATCACCTGAGGTGGGAAAAATATGGATGCGTGTGCCCCACCTATGGAGACTCTGTTGCAATTGGTCTAGGGTGGAGTCTGGGCTTCGATATGCTTTACAGAACTTCCCAGGAGATTCTAATGTGTAGTCAGGGATAAGATTTCTTTTTCCCTGGGCTGGAAACAAACAAAAAGGGCAGGGAGAATAGTGACAGGATTGGGAAGCTGACAGCTTGATAAAGATGAGTGAGGGACAAGAGTCCTGAGGGAAAAAAAAAGAGTGAAGCCAATGGCAATAGACTGAAGCTCACCACGAAGAGATGGCCAGTGATGAGGTCCTGGGACTGCAAGGAGCCTGAGGGGCTGTTTAGAAAGGCACTACTCACATTTGATTTTAGGTTGTTTGCTGTGCTGTGGTGTTACCCTATCCATATCTTCTGCATGCACAGTCTAGTGTCCATAGTACTGTGGGGACATGCAAGAACCTAGGCAGTTCTTGTGATGGCCAGAGTCCGTCTAAAACCTGCCTCAGATGAAAATTGGAGCAGAGATCGAGA
Source organism: Trichechus manatus latirostris (assembly GCF_000243295.1). NCBI lineage: Eukaryota > Metazoa > Chordata > Mammalia > Sirenia > Trichechidae > Trichechus > Trichechus manatus. Next base: position 2,716,686 of record NW_004444125.1, on the reverse strand, counting down.
ATTCAGCAGGCGGAGGAAATGAGAGCTAGAGGGAACCCAGACAAGCGTAAACCTCCAAAACATCCTCTGAGATGTTGGGAGGGGTGCTGGGTTTCCTACCGTTGGTGGAATAGGGATTCAAGGTAACTGTATTTCAATCTCAATGGATAGAAGTGCCTCAGCTGCTGGAGAATATGAGGACTTACAAACAGTTGACACTTGAGTCAAAGAATAGTAACGCACCACCTTCTACTCTTTCCACTTTACACACTTCATGTGTGTAATATTTTATAGCTATAACAGTTCATTCACGTTTGTGTTTCTTTGCGGCTCCAACATGCCTGAGAATGGGAAGGAAGGAATTCGTTACATGTGATCACTGAGAAAGCTGGTACTCAGAGGCTGTAGTTTGTATCCAGAACACCATGGCAGCGGTGGAACCTGAAACAATACTAGTTCTGAACCATCATTCCGGGTTCTGATATGGTTGTTCATCCCACTATTCCAGGCTGAGGTTTGATTTTCCAGCCATGTCCATGCTGGAGGAAGACCTTCTTCTGCCTTTGACACTCCTTTTTTTTGCTTTAATCTCTTCCCTCTCTTCTACTTTTGTCTCTGCTTTCTTCTCACTTTCCTTTTTTTCCTTGTCCATTTCTCCTTTCCATATTCCCCATCTCCTCTTCTGCATCCATCCACTACTTCATTAAAGTTTACATGAATATACTCTGATTTGATTGATTTTACCCAAGTGTTGGTTGAATGGTAGAATTCTCACCTTCGCCTTCCTTGTGGGAGACTCTAGTTTGATCCCCAGCCAATGCACCTCATGTGCAGCCACCACCCATCTATCAGAGGAGGCTTGCATGTTGCTGTGATGCTAAACAGGTTTCAGTGGAGCTTCCAGACTAAGATGGACTCGAAGAAAATCCTGGGGATATACTTATGGAAAATCAGCCAACGAAAAACCCTACAGATCACAACAGTCCAATCCTGTTGCACATGCAGTTACCATGAGTCAAGGGCTGAGTCAATGGCAACTAAATAACAACATCAACAACAACCCCAGATTAGTGTATTCATGTGTGAATTACATATAAATACGTTTCCTAACCCTTGTTTGTTATTTTATCTTCTCTATTTCTTTATTTGATTTCAGGATGGGCCAAATGTCCATACCAACATGTACTGCAGCATCACCCGAGCTCTTACCTAACTGGGGAAAAATTGTCCTGTCCTGTAAGGAACTTCCTGGGTTTGCTCACCACCATACTTCCCCAGGTTGTTGGTGTAACATACATTCTTGGCAGATAGATAGAGAGTACTTAATATACTAGCTGTTTTCAGCTGACCTTTGCTCTAGATTTAGAAGAGGAATGGTGACCCGTTTCTCCCACATGGAAATAAATAGCTGAGTATATTTTATGCCCAGGTGTTTGCCATATAGCTTGATACAAAACCATGTCCTGGAAAGCTGTAAGCCAATCTAATTTATAGAAATAAACTGAGTGAGAATCATTATTTTTTATTGGTACCACTTAATGTGAAGAAAATGCACATTTTCCAAAAATATGGAAAAAACATTCCGTTTGCCTTATTGGGTCCAAATGTTGGGTTTAAATTATTTTACTATGCAAACTTTCTTTCATATCTTGGCAGTAGTGATCTCCATTTTTATTCCTTTGGTATCCATAATCTTATGAGAATCAAAAACATATGCTTTGAGATCACTGGACAGCTCCTCCTCCAACATTTTAAAAATGCACAGGGAAGCTTATTGCTCTGGTAGCAAAAATAACAGGAACACTACGGGAGAAAATTATGAGGACATCTAGGCTGAATGGGAAAGAGGTTCAAAAGGTGCACTCTGGTTTTCATGCTTTTGATTTGCAAGTCATTACACTGGAAGAGCCTCTGCCTCCTGCTGACTGCCACTTGGAATTCAATTTTTTCTTCTCTAATAGGAGATGCTTATTCAACGACTACAGATTTACAATATAGGAGGAGAATGAGGGGCTTGGATTTTCCAGTGTTTCTTGTGATGGGGTCATTTATTGCTTGGAGGAGTAGGCTAAAGAAGTGGATGGACTTCTGGCTTTGCAGTTAATAAGGCCTCCCTTGGTCTGTGGAGTCTCTGAGTGAGGCAAACAGTTAATGCATTCAGCTGCAAACCAAAAGGTTGAAGGTTGGAGTCCACCCAGAGGCACCCTGGAAGAAATGTCTGGAGGTCTACTTCTGAAAATCAGCCATTGAAAACCCTGTGGAGCGTAGTTCTACTTGGACACACATGGGGTCACTATGAGTTGGAATTGACTCCATGGCAACTGGTTGTTACTGTTCCCTTGGTCTGCAGCAGGAGGGCACATCTGGCAGGCAGGGAGAAGAAGGATACAAGTTTCAATCTCAGGAATGTCAGTTCGACAGAGAGGAGGATAAGTCAGTGGAGAGGTGAGTGCTTCATGTTCTCTCCTCAAAAGATAATTTTTAGGGGGAACAAAGAGAACAGTCAGATTTTAAAACATGAGGAAGAAAAAGTGTGAAAGAAGAAAGGAAAGGGCGAATGGGAAGTTCAGCATTATATAGGACAGATGTCAAGGGCTCCAGCCGGCCTGACCCCATGCACTGGATGATAGTCCAGACCTTGCTTAGCAAGTTACAAAGTGGATCCTCATCCATCCGATCTCCTTTTGTAGCTTTTTGAATCCTTTTATTACGAAGTGATGCTTCAGTGCAATGTCAAAAGGGATCTTATTGTTAAGATCTAAGCAAGTCGACATTAGGGCTGTGCTTCAGACCCTAGAAGTATGCAGAGAGAGAAGAGACACTATTCTAATGCTGCCAGTGTGAGCCCTCCCTGACTCCCAAACAGAATGTACCATCTATAGATCTTACTGCTTTTCTCTCTTGCAGCTAGATTCTGAGCTGGGCAAACCTGATCATTCTTACACAACCATGTGTGGTGGCTGGGCATCTCTCTAAAGATGAGGCTCCATGGGCCTTCTCCAACTTGGAGGACTGGACTGTCTCACCATTTTGCTTTCTCCTTGTTTCAGGTTAACTAGCATGAGCACTAAAAGCAGAGCAGGGGGCTTAACTGGGGTTTTTGGATTCTATTGATTTTAGAGGGTTCATAAATCCCGTTAAATTGCATGTAGAGTATTGTACACGAATATGTATATTTATTCTGGGGAAAAGATTGAGAGCCTTCATAAAATGCTCACAGATATCCTTGACTCAATCCCTCAGAAATGAGAGATCATCCAAATGGTACCTGATCTAGCACTTCCTAGTTAGTTGGAAATCTTATTTTTCCCAGCAGCCTTGGCTGGAGACTGTCCTTTGACTCCACCAGCTCACACTTATCTGTATTTCTCTGATTCCCAGTTGCAGAGTCTATGACACATGGACCTAAAATCACCCTATTTCTTTTCCTTGTATCTCCCTAGCCAGAATGTGAGCTCAGTGAGGGCAGGCCCTTCTCACCTGATGTCTATAACTCTGGGCATGTCTCTGGAGATCCAAGTTCCAGTGGCCAGAGGCTTTGGAAACTCAACTCCTCAAGTTTCTTAATGGTGTCTGTCTAGGCATTTTCAGTGTCATACAAATCTGTCTCATCTTCCCTTTTCAGCTGTATCCAGGCATTGTTCAATGCCATGACCAGACGATAGAAGTCTGTGAGATTTTTGTTTCCCCAGTGATATTCACTAATGGTTTCTAAGGCTTCCAGGGCTCCTCTGTTGGCTAGATGATCTTACTTTCCAGGACCTTATGGAACACCCATCACAAGGCATGTAGGGCCATAACTGACATATAGCCCAATCTGTCCAAGCCTCAGGTTCTGTCCCATCCCTTGCCCCCTTTCCAGCCAATCCAGGCCAAGCCACAGTTTCCAGAAGACTCCATGCCACTTCTACTTTGTATCTGCCCATTCCGTACTTGAAATGTCATTTCTCCTCTAACTCATTTGGAAAACTCTTATTCTTCTTTCAAAATCTGATACAACAAAGTGAAAAGATAACCTACAGACTGAGAGAAAATTTTGGGGTACTATATATTAGACAAGGGTTTAATATCCAGAATATATAAAGAACGCCTACAACTTAACAAGAAAAAAACAAACAAACAAACAAACAAACAAAAAAACCCAATCAAAAAATGGGCAAGGGACTTAAATAGACATTTCACCAAAGAGGATATAAAAACAGCCAACAAGCACGTAAAAGATGCTCAACATCATTAGCAAATCAACACCACAAACAGATACCACTTCACTCCCATTAGGATGGCTAAGATTAAAAAAAGATGGAAAATAAAAAATGCTGGCAAGGATGTGGTTAAATCAGAACCTTCATTCATTGCTAATGGGAATGCAAAATGGTATAGCTGCTGTGGCAAATAGTTTGGTAGTTCCTCAAAAAGTTAAAAATAGAGTTACCATTTGTCATAGATTGAATTGTGTCCAGAAATACGTGTCAACTTGGTTAGGCCATGATACCTAGTATTGTGTGGTTGTCCTTCATTTTGTGATTGTAATTTTCCTATGTGTTGTAAATTCTAATCTCTGCCTGTGGTCAATGAAGCGAGATTAGATTATGTTAAAGAGGATTAGGATGGGATTATAACACCCTTACTAAGGTCACATCCCTGATCCAATGTAAAGAGAATTTCTCTAGGGTGTGGTCTGCACCACCTTTTATCTTGCAAGAGATAAAAAGAAAGGGAAGTGAACAGAGAGTGGGAGACTTCATACCACCAAGAAAGTAGTGCCAGGAGCACAGTGCATCCTTTGGACCTGAGGTCCCTGCCCTGAGATGCTCCCAAACCAAGGAAAAATGGATGACAAGGACCTTCCTCCAGAGCCGACAGAGACAGAAAGCCTTCCCCTGGAGCTGGCACCCTGAGTTTGGACGTCTAGCCTATTGGACTGTGAGAGAATAAACTTCTCTTTGTTAAAGCCATCCGCTTGTGGTATTTCTGTTATAGCAGCACTAGATGACTAAGAGTCCATTTGATGCAGCAATCCTACTCTCAGGTATATACCCAAGAGAATTGAAAGCAGTGATGCAAACAGACGCATGCGTTCATTGCAGCGGCACTATTCACAATAGCCAAAAGGTGGAAACAACCCAAATGTCTATCAACAAATGAAAGGATAAATGAAATGTGGTAAATACATACAATGGAATATTACTCTGCAATAAAGAAAAATGAAGTCTTGACATGCAACAACCTTGAAAACACCATGTTGAGTGAAGTAAGTCAATCACAAAAGGACAAATACAGTATGACTTTACTGATATGAAACACTTAAAACAGGCAAATGTATAGAGATCAGTTTAACAGTGGTTACTAGGGGCAAAAGAGAAGGGAAAAGAGGGAAATCTTTGTCTAGGTAGCAGTAAGTTTTTGTTTATGGAGATGGAAAATATGGTGGTGGTTTTTGGTGATGGTTGCGCAACATTGTTGGTGCAATTGGTCTCATTGAAATGTACAAGTGAGAAATGCTGAATTGGCAAATGTGTTATCTGTATTTTTTTACAACAATTAAAAACGTATCTAATGCAAACATCTTATTTTCTATGACATTCTACCTGATTGTCCTAACCCAGGTTGTTCTCTCTCTCCTTTGAGGCACCTGTAGCTGGTGAACACATAACAATTATTGTCCTTATTTCTCTGTGTTGTAATTTTTTTTTTTTTCTGTACAGATCTGGGAGCTCTTCTGCATGTAAACTCTTTGAGGGCAGGGGCTGTGTCTTAATTACTCTTACTTTTCTTAACTTTCAGTACCCAGCACATAATAGGTGCCTAGTAAATGTTTTTGAGTGAATGACTGAATGAAGATAGTCACTCTGCTAGGCCATAATTGATTGCAAATGTGAGTAAGGAATAGCCTTTACTCACAAATAAACTATTTAATGTTTTCTCATATTATCATATCAATTTATGTTTGAATTCTAAGAGAAAAAAAGGAGGGTTTACAATAGTATGGTTAATAACCAAGTGGAGTAATAAAGACCCCTTACCCCAGGCCTTCCTGACCTGCATCCCACACTTACCTTGACTTTCTGACATTAACTGTTGATATAAATCAGACCCACCATGTATCTGTCAGTTTGTCGTACTGTGGTGGCTTGCATGTTGCTGTGATACTGGAAGCTTTGTCACTAGTATTTCAAAAACAGCAGGGTAACCCTTGGTGGACAGATCTCTTTAAAGTGTTAAAAAGCAAGGATGTCACTTTAAGGACTAAGGTGCCCCTGACCCAAGTCATGACATTTTTAATCAGCTCATATGCATGTGAAAGTTGGACAGTGAATAAGGAAGACCAAAGAAGACTTGATGCCTTTGAATTATGGTGTTGGCAAGGAATATTGAATATATCATCTACTTCCAGAAGAACAAATAAATCTGTCTTGGGAGAAGTACAGTCAGAATGCTCATTGAAAGCAAGGATGGTGAGACTATGTCTCACATACTTTGGACATGTTATCAGGAGGGACCAGTCCCTAAAGAAGGACATCATGCTTGATAAAATAGAGAGTCAGCGAAAAAATGGAAGACCCTCAACAAGATGGATTGACACAGTGGCGGCAACAATGGGCTTAAACACACAACGATTGTGAGGATGGCTCAGGACCAGGCAGTGTTTTGTTCTATCGTATATAGGGTTGCTACGAGTCGGAATCAACGCAATGACACCTAACAACATAAGTCAGATGCATTGAATAATTGCTGCATGGCCCTCAGCTCATGGATCTCTGGAGATCAGTACTGTCTCTTTGCCAAACAAGACTCTAAAAATGCTGAGAGGAAGCACCCTCAGCATTTGGGGGGTACAAGTGTCTTATTTGTTCAGATAGGGGAAGATTTCGATCAACACAATTCAGAAAGAATATTTATGCACATCTGCGGAGACTGAACGATGTAAGATTCCCATTAGGAGCTCACCTCATTTCATTGGATTCTCAGTCTTCCCTGAGGTTCCTCATAGCTTGGCCTCTTGGTCCCCAGGCTTGCCTCTATAAGCCAGTCCTTCACTCATTCATGGGTGGCTCCTTCTGCAAGTCCAAGTCCTTTATTAGGCGGTATCAACCAGGAGTAAAGATATAATGGGATAGTGCTTGAGATTTGACAGACATGGGTGGAATGTGCTAGTAGTAGATCAACCAGTTTGCAAGAGTGGAAAGTGCACTGAGCTAGAAGCTAGAGAATTCAAGTGGCAGGCCTGGCTCCACCCATTTCTCTGATCCTTAGCCTCTGGCAAGCTGCCTAACTTCTCTGGGTCTCTCTTTTCTTAACCGCAGCACGGGAATAAAAATAGCATTTCTGCTTGCCTCTCAGAATTGTTATGAGGATCAAATGAAATAAAGGCTGTAAACATATAATGTCAAACATACCACATTTGTTTTTCTTCCCTTTGTATCCTTCAGGTATAGATAAAGGTCTGGGGTAAAGCAGTGGCTCAGATCCTGGGAGAAGTTGATGTCTCTTTGAGAGACAGAATAGATTCGTAGTGTTAAGAGTACAGACGTTAGTACCAATTGGCTTGGTTCAAATCCCAGCTCCACCACTTACTAGCTGTGCACATCTTGTATACATTACTTAAACTGTCTGTGACTCAGTATTCATTTCTGTACATGGGGATAATAATGGTACTACCTCCTAGGATGGTTGGAGAGTTTAAAAAGAGGTCATACGTATAAATCTCTTGTAGCTGTGGTGGAAGATATCACCTTTCAATAAGCATGAGCTACTGCTATGCCAGCTCCTAGGGACCATCACTCATCCATAGATATAAAATATTAATGCACAGGATACTTTGGGTAACTTTGATTTAATCTATTCATATCTTTTTACCAGCACACACCCTTATGTAGCTTTGTTCATGAAGTCCATGCCAAAGCATATGCCACTGGTCCCTCTTGCACAAAGCTTATACAGCTCTGTCTCTTAAAAGATCAAAGAATATATTTCAAGCCTTGTGTTTGCTTCTCCTTCGATTCTCCTGAGGCTACATTCTTTTTAGTAAACTTTTTATTTTGGAATAATTTTAAATTTACAGAAAAGTTGCAAAAGTAGTACAAAGAGTTCTTGTATACCCCTCACCCAGCTTCACCTACTGTGAACATCTTATATAACTATGGTACATTTGTCAAAACTAAGAAATTAACATTGGTCCATTACTGTTAACTATACTAAAGACTTTATTTGGATTTCATCCATTTTTCTACTAATGCCCTCCTTCTCTTCCACTATCCCACCCTTGAGACAGTTGGCATGTCTCTTTAGTATCATCTGATCTATCACTTGCCCAAGCCTGTTGCCATCAAGTCAATTCTGACTCAAAGCGACCCTACAGGACAGAGTATAACTGCCCTATAGGATTTCCAGGGAAAGGCTGGTGGATTCGAACTGCCGATCTTTTGTTTAGCAGCTTGAGTTTTTAACCATTGTGCCACCAGGGCCCCATGACAGTCCTCCCTTATTATCCATGACCTTGACCGTTTTGAAAAACACTGGCCAAGTATTCTATAGAATGTCTTTCAACTTGAGTTTGTCTGATGTTATTCTCATGGTTAGATTGGGGCTATGGGTTTTTGAGAAGAATATTACAGAGGTGAAGTACTGAGCCTAAATTTTAATGAGAAATATCCATTCCTTTGCTGCTTTTTGCTTCCTTTTAGTCTCTCTTCTGTTCTTTTCTAATTATATCCTCCAAGCTAGATTCACTATCCAAGAAAACCAAAGGAAGAGGTATGAGTTGGGTTCTGGAGGGAAATTAGAATTTGGAAGTGAATATAATACTTTGTTTGCCCTAGCTTCCATCTTACTTGGCATGCCAAAGGCAACCACAAGGCTGTAACCTCTCTTACTCCACCCACCCCTCCAAAAAAAATTTTTACAGGAGTTTGAGAGAGGCTTAAAATTGCATGGTACACAATTGAGGGCTCAATCAGTTTTATCTTCATTTCAAGGTGAAGGTACTAACATTTGTGTTCCACTTCCTTGTGGGTCTTTGGTCTTGCTCCTCAGAACGTCCATTCCTCCTTCTCTGCATACTCTAATTGTGCCTTTTCTTTATGACCCAGCTCATATACCACCTCTATCTTCCACAGCCAGGTTGGAATTCAAGGTAGGAATCAGGACAGATGTACAGCCACAAAGGAGGGCACATGATGTGAGGGTTCTAGAAAAAGGTTCAGCACCATGGACTAGAGGTGGGACCTCTAGATAGGAGTCCGCCTCCCCCTCACTTCATTTCTGGTCTCCACTGCCAGCAGAATTGTGCTAAAAGCTCTCGGTAAGCCTCAACTCCACTGTTTGCTCACCACTGCTGCCCCCACCACCCCTATCAGAAGTTGTAAAGTCACTGGGGAAGATAAGAGGGAGAGGGTTTATCTTTACACACTAAAACTTTGAAACACAAGAACTGTCAGATTGGGAACTTGATGTTTAAATCCAGGTCAGCAAGAGGTTTCTAGCTCCAAGTCTGCCTTTACTAAAGTCTGTATTTCTGTAGACTCACCATCTTGCGGTTTAAATGGGGGTCACAATATTAGAACCACAGAGTTGTTTCATGTACACATCTAACTTTCAAATTCAATTATGTGCTTCCTTTCGTATAATTAAAAATTCTGCAAAATTATGCTTTGCATATACTTATTTTTCGGAGCCCTGGTGGCACAGTGTTTAAGAGCTCCACTGCTAACCGAAAGATCAGCAGTTTGAATCCACCAACTGCTCCTTGGAAACCCTATGGTGCAGTTCTACTCTGTCCTATAGGGTTGCTATGAGTCAGAATTGACAGCAAAGTGTTACTTATTTTTTATTTGCGAAATGCCTCTGTAAATATACTTATACATGTTATTTGCTGTTTGAGTCTTCTTTTTTATTTTTAAGTAAAAGACCTTATATACTATAAAGTAACTTATGGGCAATTCAAGGGATTTTCAAGGGTAATTTTGTCTATACACAATTGCCATCTTAGACTCTGACTTTAGATACTAACAACTAAATAAGATGCAACCTTTAAAATAGTTTGTCCCTGAGTTTCCCTCTTGCACTTGCATTGTATGAGAATTGGCCCCTGGGTGGTAGGAATGGTTAACTTGATTGGCTGCTAATTAAAATGTTGGGGATTTGCATCTGCCTAAAGGCACCTGGGAAGAAAGGCCTGGTGATCTACCTCTGAAAAATCAGCCATTGAAAACCCTGTAGACCACAGTTCTACTCTGACACATGGGGTCGCCGTAAGTCAGACTTGACCTGATGGCAACTGTTTTTTTTTTTTAACCTTAATATAAAATATTTTTAGAGAAAGACAGTATTATTGAAGTAACTTAAGGCTAGTCCTTAAAAACTTAAATGAAAATACCTCAGCTAATGGTTATTAACCTTCTGAAATCGTATTTCTTAATTTTGAAGACAGTTAAAGGAAGGGGGAAACCTAAAAAGATATTTGCTAAATTTCAAACTGAATATTTAGTTTTCCAACACTTTAGGCCAAAATGTTCTACAATTTGTAGTTTTGTGAAGGCTACAATAGGTCAGACCACGTGGGTTCCTGAGTTGCAAAATCATGACTAGAGGATTTTGAAGGACGTTTTCAGCAGCAAATATTTGTTGGGGGTGGGGGAGATTCTCGTTTTAAACATAAGACAGAAAGTGAAACTGATATTCTTTATGCCTTTCTTTGAGTTACAGCTTGGTCTGGCATTCATTTAAACTAAATATCAGTGCTCCGCTGCCTCTGCCTCAGCAGGACCAATCATCACGGGCCCAAGAACAACACATGAGCTGCAGGCATGCAAAACTGCTTGATGTGGATTCAGGAGGAACATATTGGAGAACATCCCAAATTACGTGTTCTGTGTTTCAAAGAAGCCACAATTTCTCTCTCTTTCCCCACCCCCATTTCAATAAAGGCCACACGGTCTGATGATGGAAGAAGTATGGGCTTCGGGGGTCAAAGTCCAAGGTTCACGTCTTGGTTGCTTCACTTGCTAACTGTGAGATGCTGGACAAATCATGTGGTTTCAGAGTCTCTGTTCCATCATTTGTAAAATGGAGTTAATTATTCTCACCTCTCAAAGTCGTTATGGATGTTAACAATTGCTACCATTGGGGAAGCCTCTGACATAGGTTGTGGAGTATGGAAGGTATTTAATAGGCATCGTTTGCTTTCCGCACTATAAAACCTTCTGCGTTTTCATTATTTATGTAGTTGGTCTACAAGAAACCAAGGAATCTTCAAGAGCTTATCATGGAAAATGAACACTTGTCCACTCCATTGGCTCATTCCTGCTGACTACAACCAAAAGGTACTAAGAAGCCTTAATGCACTAGGGACTTGTTACTTGTGGTCACCTAAACGTGAACATGAGATGGTGAAAACTGGGAGGCGGGCAGGAGGGTAGGCGACTTGAGGGGAATAGGAGATGGAAGGGAAAAGAAGGGATCCTTCGATTCTCCCCCTATTTCCTTTTGTCACCATAAAGACACTTGGACACTTTTCCCAATTCTGCTCCAAGTGGGCACTTATGGACCGTGTGTGTGTGTTGCCTGTTCAATCCCAGTGAGCTGCAGTAAAGCACTGGGCCTCATAATTTAGTGTCATCACCACCAGGGCCTAACACATGGGATGAATTAATATTCACTTATCGAAGTGAGGCATGAGAGCTAGGCATGAACCTGGAGAAGGCTCAGTCAGAAGATGGGAGGATTATCAGCGCTTGATTATGGAAATAGCCTCATTGGAAGAGAAGGGAAAGTACTGGATGGATTTCCTGGGGGTCATAGAGGTTTTAGAGGCGCTTTGAGGATCCTCCAGGCTTCTAGCACAGATTGGCAAGGCAGACTGGAGGGAGCACAGTACTTTAGGCCCAAGATTTCACTCTTCTCACAGATTTTTCTTCTAATGCTTCACTAGATGTCTGAATGCCTTGTGAGATCTGTACCTTCTATGGACCATAGTTCTGAGGCCAGCACGTTTGACTTGATGCTCTATACCACTTGCTCCTATGCCTGGCTCCATATAAGGGGTTCACTTATCTGTCTTCTATTTCTTTTTCTCTGCTTTTTACTCCAGCCACTCCCTGACCTCACTGAGATGCTTACTTAGACCACTGATTCTGACACTTTCTCATTCCTCCCACCTAATGGCCTCAATTCCCTTCTTATCAAATTATGGTTCCTTGATCAGCACTATATCCACTTCCTCCATATCATATTTTCCCAGAAGTCCTTAGCCTGGTGAAACCCATCTACCCACTCACACTGCATTTTACCTGAGCATTTGGACACCACTGGAGGGGAAAAAAAAAAAAAAAAAAAAACACCATAACTATGCTTATTGGACTCTCTTTAATGGTCACAAATTCCAAACTTCATACCTTCTCTTATGTCTGAGAATTTTCAAAAGATCCTCACTTTTAGCTGATAATCTTGTTGCAAAGCATATAGCAAATAGATGTGTTACAACTCCTAGATAAAGCCAAACCTTTCAGCTGTGCTCTGGAGAAGCTGCAGTATGTCTGTGTGAGTGATATGCCAGCTTAACTAATGTACAGATTAAAATAGAGTCCCATTCTACATTTACACCCAAATAAAAATAGTTCTAACCCTCACCCTTTTCTGAACTTTGTTAAACAGAGATTAAGTCACCTTCAAATCATGTCGGAGTCCCCGTTGTTATTGTTTTCAGGTGCCTTACAGTCAGTTCCGACTCATAGCAACCCTATGTACAACAGAACAAAACACTGCCCGGTCCTGCACCATCCTCACAATCGTTGCTGTGCTTGAGCTCATTGTTGCAGCCACTGTGTCAATCCATCTCTTTGAGGGTCTTTCTCCTTTTCACTGACCGTCTACTTTACCAAACATGATGTCTTTCTCCAGGGACTGGTCCCTCCTGATAACATCATCGAAAGTATGTGAGATGAAGTCTTGCCATCCTTACTTCTAAGGAGCATTCTGGCTGGACTTCTTCCAAGACAGATTTGCTCGTTCTTTTCGCAGTCCATGGTATATTCAATAGTCTTCACCAACACCATAATTCAAAAGCATCAATTCTTTTTTGGTCTTTCTTATTCATTGTCCAGCTTTCGCATGCTTATGAGGTAACCAAAAACACCATGGCTTGGGTCAGGTGCGTCTTAATCTTTAAAGTGACATCTTTGGAGTCTCTTGGTGGTATAAATGATTAATATACTTGGCTGCTAACTAAAAGTTTGGAGGTTCAAATCCACCTAGAGATGACTTGAAAGAAAGTCCTCGTGATCTACTTCTTAAAAATTAGCCATTAAAAATTATATGAAGCACAATTCTACTCTGACACAAATGGGGTTGCCAGGAGTCGGAATAAACTTGATGGCAACTGGTTTTAAATCATGTTGTTTTTTTATCAGCAACAGTCTCCAAGGGGCATCTATCAAGTTCTTTTTCATCCATTCCTTATTGTCTGTTGCCTCCAGAACCACCTGTAGGAGGCTTTGGGATGCAAGCACCAATGATGAGCATTGTGAAGATACTCAAGTCTGTCCAGGGAGGAGCTTGCCCCAGTCTCTTAAACTCACTAGTTTCTGGGAGTTAAAACACTTCTGATTCTTTGCAGGAGGCAAAAGGACCTTCTCTGTATGTCTGAAATCTAGTGGTATGCATTGTTGTTCGTCCAGCCTGCTTCTGGGTTACTCCTACTTACTAAAAACTCACAGTTGCTCTACTCCTTAAAGATCTTGGGGCTTTTATTTCTTCTTCTAGAAAAGGAGTGCATGGGATTAATTATTGTGAAAACAGAGTCAGAGAGCTTTTTGCCAGATATAATATTCAATCCTCCAATGATGGATGAGGAAAATTTGGCAGACGAGGGTAAAATTTAGATTATTTCTCTGAATCCCCTTCTTACAGGGATGTAATGGACTACAAGCACAGCCACTGACACTCTGAGGAAGAAGGCTGGAGCTCAGTTTCCTTATTTGTTAAATAAAAGTGTTGGACTAGGTGATTTTTAACAACACTTCTAGCTCTGGAATTTTAATTTTAAAAATATCTTGAATAATACCACGAATAACAACCTTTTAAATGTATTTTAGGGTCACTGAATCGAAACTCCTAAGGAAGCAGGCCAGAGGTCCTGAATTTCGAGTCTTCAATGGCACATCAATTTCCTGGTACAAAAGCCAGTCCATGAGATGATCACATCTAGGTTCTGATGTCTCATAGCTGATTAACTGGGTTCAATGTTTTCAGAGAAGTCAGGAGAGAATTTTTTTGCATGTCTTCTCTAACAGGGGGAAACAGAACAATTCAAGGCTGGGATGGTGGGGATGAGGGTTCCCCCCCTCAAATAATAACAACGAAAAAAGTAAAAAGTGCTGCTATTAATTCTAGACACCAGGTATGTGTGTGACCTTAGGTATATCTCATTGAGCCTTGGTTTCCTCTTTTGTAAAATTGGAATGAAAATAATCTTCCCTCTTTGGTTGTTTTGAGAATTGAATGATATAATTTACGTAAAGTTCTTAGTACATGAAAAGCACTTAACAAATGCTATCAACAATAATAATTATATACTATTTTATTACTGTTGAGTATCAGAATGAGAGATTAAAAGAGGAGTTCTTAAAGGCTGATGATAGATTCTGGGGTTCAGGGTCCTTTCCTGGTATCTCTGATGTCAGGGTATATAGACAGCTACTTCCCCTTGTTACTAAGCTTAGCCTTCGTTATCAACCTCATATCCTGCCTCCTCTAAACCCTCATAGCTTCTTCTCCCTGCTTGAAAATCAGCCTTCTAGAAGGCCTCGTCTCCACAGTTCCTGGTGCTGGGACAAGGGAAATGAAAGATGCTGGCTCTGGCTCCATTCTGCACTGCTCTCCTCACACCACAGCACACATGCTTTTCTCTTTCCCTCAAGACGACAGGAGGAGCTTCACTCGTAAAATTAAGCCCAAGCTTGGCTTGGAAAGGTCTTTACTTCCTCTTCCCAGATCCTGATCTCCTTTGTTTCTTGGTAGCTTGAGCAGTGAAAAGCTTACCCAGCGTTCCAGCAAACTGTTGAACAATCACACTGGCTTTTAAACATTTGTGTTCTGACAAAATCATGTACATCCTGAAGGCCTTGTCTAGACCAATTCCCTGGTCTATGGCACTTATGACACTCTTGGCCTTTTTTGTGAATTAACCTAGTGACTTTTTAGAAGTAGAAAGTGTATTGGTCTTGGCACTAGGAAATCTAGGTTCAAATCCTAGCTCTGCCTCTCAGTCAGTAACCGTGTGAATTTGAGCAGAGAGATATACCTTCCTGAGTCTCAGTTTCTGATTAGTGAAATGAAGATGATAATAATACCTAGGGTGATGTAGAACTCCATTTACTGGAAAAATACCTATGTTATTCCTTTAAGTAAAAAAAGGAAGCTATAAAATGTTATGTATGGTATGATCATATTTTTGGAAAAGGAAAATAACATGCACATAAAAAAGGCTGAAAAGGTTATTACTAAAATCTTATGGAGTTATCTCTGGGCAATAAAATTAAAAATGTTTTGAAATTGTTTTCAGTGAGGATTATTGCGTCTGTATTCAGAAAGAAAAATGCAAGAGCAAAATTAAAGCTATTTTCTTTTTTTGCAAAAGATACACTTTCCTCAAGGACTTTGCAGTCTAATTAGGAAGAGAAGAGATAGACAGATGCTGAGTGCTACCTTAGCAAGGTGCTCTTTGGAAAAGGTCTGACAATTAGCGTGAGCTGGGTTCCTGGGGATCAGCCTGTGTGATAGGCCTGCTGCTGGGCCATGGGGAAGCCTTCAGTGAACAAGAGAAACTTAAACTAGATCTTAAAGTGGCAGAACAATCCATATACACCTGATTATTCCGGCAGGTGTTAAGGTAACGCAACAGCATCAATTTAGTATCCTAAAATGGTAGCAACCAAAACCAATTAATTATCTTTAAAATTATTGATTAAGCATCTCTAATGTGAAAATTTTGTCCTAGTTCATATTATGTTTTTAATAAATAAGATAATGTAAATCTTTTTAACATTGGAAGAGATTTTGGCAATATTAAGTGTATTTAAAAAAAAGGCATTTATACACATGTTGTCCAGATATACATACTGACACATATATTTATACATTCATAGACATAATATAATTAACTTTCTCGTTTGTCTGTTGCTACAAATACTGAAAGCGCAGCATGAGGGGGAAAAATCCAGATTCACTTGAAGCAGCAGTCCTGAGATTAGCTTCCACTCAAGCAGACAAGAACATCTCTTCCAGACAGCAGCTTCCTTAGCAGCTTGGGAACAACCACTGCTGGTGCACCTCTTGATATCTGACACAGGGAGTTCCCCAGTGCAAAGGAGGGTGCCATCTAGAGGTGGTCACGATGGGCATGTTGGCTTGGCCAGAAAACGTTAGTGTCAGTCTACCCCTAAGAACATTGGCCAAGAGGTCTCAGCTTCTCTTTGCCCGGTCAGTTTTAGATAAAGGAGCCTTGGTGAGCAACGCTTAACCATTTAGCTGTTCACCAAAAGTTGTCGGTTCGAATCCACCCAGTGGTGCCTTGGAAGAAAGACCAGTTGATCTGGTACCATAGAGATTACAGCCAAGGAAACTGTTTCAGGCAGTTCTATTCTGTCATATGGGGTCACTATGAGTCAGAATTGACTCTACCACACCCAATAACAACAGTTAGAAAATGGCCTCAGGGATGGAATATCCAAGGGAGCACTCAAAAAACTAAAACCACCTTCATGATGAAGTTGGTGTGGCACAGTTCGACATCACTGAATAGATTTGGGGTTGTCAATGATGTGTCTCCATGTACCTGTCCAGGCTTAGGTCTGGTCCCTTCTCCCTGAGCTCCCTGCACGCAACACTCAGCCAAACTGAGCTGCTGTATATATTGTGCTTTCTTAAGTCTTTGGGATGGTGTATATGTTACAACTTTCTCATATAATGTTATTCGCTGCCTTCTTCTGGCAAACATTTTCATCATTGATAACTCAGCTCAAGCTCCCTGCTCCTGTTCTTATGTTACTTCTGCTTTTGTTTCATAATTTCTGGCATTTTTAAAAATAAAAGTCATTTCTTCACTTATCTCTTTGAGTATTCTAAGCCCAACTATTTTGAAATCAATTTAAATACTGTCCCATGAAATTAATTTCATCTGGTGTGAACTCATCTCCTGATATTATTGGCTGTTTTTCTGAGCTTTAGATTTCTTTCTGTGTTTTGGAATGTGGATTTGCAGTCTCATTTTATGTGTGATGTTTTTGTTTGTTATTCCTTTCTTGCTCTCCTTCTGTGCTCACACCTCCTTATCCAGCAGTTTTTAGTTGCCTCCACCCAGGTCCCTGTCACCCAGTTCAGAACCAGGTCTAATGGAAATTCAGGGTTTCTGCTCCACCGTGGCACTAGGGGCATTGCAGACCCAGTCATCAAGCCAGTGGGGACTTTGGTTCTGCTCCAAGTCAAGAGGCTCTGTCTTTGTTCTACAGCATTCTCAGGCCATGGCTCCTATGAAACAGAAGTCCCAGGTAGTTGAGGACATCAGTATGAATATGGGAGGGGGGAGAGGGTGGTGTGGCATCTTGCCCCAGCCCTGACTTGAAGCAGAGAGCCAGGCTGTAAATCCCATCATTACACCTCTATCTGCTTCCACACCCACAGCCCCAGGCCCGGATCTTCAACCAGCTTGTCACTTTGTGCTTTAGTCCACTGAGATGCATAGCTTGGCTTTGATACTGACTTTGCCTTTCTGTTTCTTTTTCGTATTTCCTCTACCTTCAAAGATGTGGTGAAACCCATGTAAAATTGTGCACTACAGATTAATAAGTACACACAAGTAAGCCTATGTGTACCTTGCTTAATGTAAAGTCAACCCTTGCGTACATTGCTTACTGGTTCATCTGCCCCTGTCAGCCATGCATAGATATGTGGGGCGAGCATTCTAGGCATTGGACCAGCTAGTGCGGTGGCCTTAATGAAGGAAGGAGCTCTGTATGTTTAAGGAAAAGAGACAAAAGTTGTGGTGGGCACTCACTAAGTGTGAAGAAGAGTGGTATGCAACGAGGTTGGTGGGGAGCTATGGCTGATGTTGAGAATCTGCTGGTTTTAAGATGGGGAGTGAGCTGATATCAATGTTTTACAAAAAGCACTCTGGCTGCTGTCAGGTGAATAGACTGTAGGGAGGCAGAAGTGGAAGCAGGAGAGAAAGGAGTCAGGAGGCTACGGCAATGTCCAGGGGAGAGATGATGGCCCAAGGACTAGCGTGAGAGTGGTGGGTGCATTCCGGGTATGATTGGACAAGGTAGGCAGGGTTAGCTATGGATTGGATGTGGGGAAAGGAATCAAGGGTGACAACCAGGCTTCTGATTTGAACAACTGGGTAGACGACAGTGTCCTTTAACAAGAAGAGAACGATGGGTGAGGAGGGGAGACAATCAAGAGTTCTGTTTTACATTTGTTGTGTTTGCTATTTCTATTAGTATGTAGATTATAACTAAAACCATAAGCCAGGATAAGCTCACCTTGGAGTGAGTGTAGATGAACAGGAAAAGGCTACCGGATAGAGCTCAGGGCTTAGGAGAAGGAAGGGATGCTGGGAAGAATGAAAGAATGCTTGTCCACTGGCTTTTTACTTTTCTGAGAAAGGCAAGGCACCTTTGGTGCAATATTCCTCATAAGGGCCCTGGACAAAAAGAGAAGAAAGAGAATTCCTTTGTGAACTCCTGGAAGCTCTCCTTCACCTGCCTTACCTGAATGGGGAGTTGGATGAGGGTCCCTCACTGTTCCCAAAGCTGAACAATTCAGCTTGGAACAATTTCGCTTAAGTTCCTCACACATTAATTTTGTTAGTTAATTTGTCTTTACTTCAATTCTTTTGGAGCATTTTATTTTTGTTAAGCTTGCCATGGTTTTGCATCTTTTAGGAATTATTTAAGATTTATGATCTCTGGATTTGCACGCTGTTCTTATGGAGTCTGAGGGGTCCTTTGGACGTCCTGATTCCATGGGGGAGTTGGGGGGTTAGTGAACAGGTTGCTTGAACTTGCCCCCCTCATTTCAACAACACAGTTCTACCTTGTGCTATTTTCTATAGCATTCCCTATATGATTATGTAAAGAGTCATTTGAAGATAGAATTCTACAGCCACAGAAGTATGAAAGCCACAGTGGAGAAGCATCAGCTTCCTCTCCAGGGCTGAGCCTCTGCTTTGCACCTGGCAGACTCTCCGTGAACATTTGCTGAGTTGGGTGTGGTTCAGTGGTAGAATTCTTGCCTTCCATGCAGGAGATGCTGATTTGATTTCTGGCCAATGCCCTTCACGTGCAGCCACCACCCGAATGTCAGTGGAGGTTTGCCTGTTGCTATGATGCTGAGCAAGTTTCGGTGGAGCTTCCAGACTAAGACAGACTAGGAAGAAAGGCTTGGTGATCTACTTCTAAAAATTAGCCAATGAAAACCCTATGGATCAAAATGGTCTGATGCCCAACTGATCATGGAGGTGGCACAGGACTGGGAAGCATTTTGCTCCACTGTGCATTAGGTCTCCAATGTGTCGGGAGCCAACTCCTCAGCAGCTAGCAACAATAGAAGTATGAAGACTTGAGGGGTAGTGGCCCTAATGCAGATGCACATTCTCAGCCATCTAATTGTACATCAGAGGTGATTGCTGTTGCTGCCAAAACTTCCTATGCTGCATGGAAACAATTACATTAAGATGCAGTTGGAGATTCCAGTATTCTCCTTGGAATAGACAAATAAACTTTGAAATCGTTTACAAATGACGCACCAAATCTGTGTGGCATCTGCTCATTGTGGGGGGAAAAATGTGTTCCTCCCAAGAGGCTTTTCATGTGATGAAACTGCAGCTTTCACATGACAAGGAGGGAAAACAGGGGCAACTTGCCAGGCAGGCCTTGCCTCAGACCTGGGTGTGCATCCTCAGTGGGAATGAGAATGTTGAGAGCCGATTCTCCTGTCCACCGTGCTGGTGGGAGATGGGGGTACGCATGCTGGCCACCGCTCAGCTCCTGGAAGGATGTTTTCTCAGCTTTGACTTTGCGAGGCTGGTGATGAGGAGCTGCCCTTTGATGGGCTTTGATGACAAGCCAAGAAACGAGGAGGGCCTTTCCCAGACACACTCTCCTGGCATGGTTTGGTGCTTTGGCTTCCAAGACGAGAGGGAGGCAGGGCAGAGTGGCCACATTGTATGTGAGGGGCACATTCCTGGAGGCCTGGCCTAATTCAAATCTTACATAACTCAAGACTAATTTTCCTATAAATTACTCTTTGATAAATAAAATTATTAAAATGTATAAAGTTGGGTGAATGCATTCTTGGAGTGCGTACAGTTCAACCTTGGGATTTAGGGACATGTTACATGATATTCCTGTATAGCCATGTCAGAAGCAAAATTTCCGTCATCCTTGGTTTTATACAAATAGTTTTTGTCAGCTTAAAGGTGCAACTGCTTTAATGCTGCTTTCGCTTTTCTAGCATTGTCTGTAATCATTCTCAGAGTGCTGCCTGCTACATTAAAAGTGCAGCCTAGAGTGGCAATTGTTTGATTTTCTTCGTAGAGTGCTATCACATCTCATTTCTGTTCCAAAGTACGCTTGCTGCTGGCACAATTACCACTTAATGAATGCTTGGATGATGTTGCTGTAGGATATAAAAAGATTTGAAATGATAATAATAGTAAATGTTAAATATCCCACACAAGTGGTGAACACAAATATGACAACATGATTTGCGGGATATTGTTAAAAGATGGTTCTAACAGCTAAAATGGTTAGAGCATGTGATCTTAATGTGAAACACAGTTTATAATTCATTCAGCCAGATAGCTTCAAAATGATGTGATCCCAGAGGGATTTTAAAAATGTTGGGGGCACTTGTATTATTTCAAAATTCATGTACAAAGTTAATTTTCAATATTTTTTTTTATTTCACACTATTTCATATTTTGAGAATTCAAACGCATATACTAAAGAATCCATGCTATTAATAACTAGGATTCTTTTGGTTATAGGTGATGGAGCAAGTAACTCAAAATTTCTTAAATAAACCAGGGAATGTATTATAAGGATTCTGGTATGTCTCTGAGAAGCCACATCTAGAATGTACCTGGACTTCAAGAACAAGTGGAACAAGGGCTTCAAAGTTTTCAGTGCTTCTTCTCTCCATTCTTTGCTTTGGCTTCTCTCATTCTGTTTATAGTTTCTCCCACAAAGCTGGCTACATAACCGGTGGGGCCTGTTGCAAAATGAAAATGTGGGGTCCCTGATTCAAAAAGCAGAAAAAGGCTTTTCCTTTTCTTTTGGGGTCTTTTTCTCAGCCTGTCATGGTGTTTTTTATTTGCTATTTGATTTTGTGTTCCCTTGGGCATGAGGGTACACACAGGACAAGTGCAGACCCTTACTGGCACCCACGGTCCCACACTATGATTTAGGATGTGTGCACCCTGGCCCTTCCCATGTCTGGCTTGGGGAGGACGGTGGCAGTGGTCACTGAATAGGGAGTGAGCAGCCAAGAACTCGTCCTGGCGAGGCAGGGAGATGGTGGGCGGAGGCTCCAATTCCCTGCGCATGCTCCACTATGCCATCAGACGTCACTTACAAAACACACATTCAAAGATATGATCATTAGGAGTTGCAAGACAGTGACCACAAAGCACTGGGGCCCCAGGTTGGAGCATGGGGCCCTGTATGATTACACAGGTTGCATGTGCAAAAAGCTAGCTCTACTCTCCCACTGCAGATCAGCTTTTCCACATGGCAGAAAGCATGACTTTTTAGATTTAGCTCTTGGGTGAGAGATGATTCTGCTCTCTGGTTCCTGGGTACAAGAATAGCAGGATGAGATGGACTTTATCTATGACCCAGGAATGGAGACTAGGGCCCTTGCCAGAAAATCAGCAGGCATCCAGGACTCCACATTCTAAGACAACTGTCAGCAAATGGAGCCAGTCCCCTGCCCATTCACTGTTCTCTCTCTAGCCAGAGCTTATAGAGACTTGGCAATACTATTCTCTACCCCTTCTACTCTCCTTCCTCACTCAATGTACCCTCAAGCTTCATAAGCAAAGTTCTGGGCAGGACAGGGAAGAAAGCTATCTGCGTTAGCATCATTGTCTTTGTGGGAATTGCAGTGGTACCCAGCCTCGCCGTCTCCCAGCAACACAGACGGTGTCACTGAATAGTCAGGATTATCGACAGAAGAAGCTCAAACCCGTGGGGATGAGACTACAATAATGGTCAGTTAAGAGATTCCTGGAGGGACCAAGCATGAAACAAGGCATGCTTAATGTAGAAGGTTACTCGGTGTAATGCCGACTACGCTGGTGGACCATGCAGATTACCCTTTTCCTACTCCTTTCTCGAACCTGCTCCAGAGAAAGTGAGGGACGAGTATCCTAGAATCCTCCACCCTAGGGTATGAGAGTTATGGGAAAGAGAAAGCCAACGCCACTCCGCTACTCCAGCCCGCTAGCACGACCTGACTGCACTGGGGAAGGGAGGGAACAAAATGTGTGCCAGATATCAGAGTGCAGTTTTACACTGGCCGGGATGGGACTGAGCTACTAATAAGTGACAGTGATGGCAAAGCTAAGGGATATGCCCCAGATGTGGTTAAGTGATGGAAGCGGAAATCCATGGAACACAGCTGAAATTAGTGACAAGAGGGAAATACAACTATTTGTTTTATACACCACTGAGTTGAGACTATACCATAACAAGTCAAACAAAAAACCCCCCAAAATCTCATCCCACAATGTTTGAGTGAAGTCTTTAGTTTTAATGTCTCTATGATATAGGGTTGCTATGATTCACAATCAACTCAATGGCAATGGGCTTGGTTTTTCTTGGTTATGATATTGTTGTTGAGTCCTAAAGAAGGCAGTTAAAAAAAAAAACGTTATTGAGTCGATTCTGACTCATGGCAATCCCATGCGGTGCAGAGTAGAAATGCACTCCATAGGGTTTTCAAGGCTGTGACCTTTCAAAAGCAGTTTGCCAGGCCTTTCTTCTGAGTTAACTCTTGGTGGTTTTGAACTGCCAACCTTTTGGTTAGTAATTGAGTGCTTAGCCATTTGCACCACCCAGGGCTCAACAAATATTCTATTTGCTCCCCTATACCTCTGTGTGCCCCTAAGGTTAGGTACAACCACAGGATGTATTCTGGTCAGTAAAATGTGAGCAAATGTGAATACATGTTACTTCTGGGCTGAGGCAAAAAAAAAAAAAAAAAAGCCCATGTGTGGGCATCCAATGTCTCCCTTCCCTTGCTGTGGCAACTGAGGAGGCAACGTGTTCTGGATGATGTAGCATACAAGAGGGTGAAACCTCAGTCAGCTTTACCTGAAGTTTGTCAACTTCTTCAGGCTTTTTAAGGAACCAACTACTAGTTTGTTTCCAATTTAAGAACTTTTAAAATTTTTTTGGTAAAAATATGCACAGCAGATCATATAGCCATTCAACAATTTCTATGTGTACAGTTCAATGACATTGGTTACATTCTTCACATTGTCACCATTCTTACTATCTCTCCCCCTAATAATTCACCACCATTGACTTAAACTCCCTATCCCCTAAACTTCTTATCTATGCTTTAGAGGCTGTTGTCAATTTGATCTCATATAGATAATTGTTTAAAAGAGTGCAATACTCAAAGCTAATATTTCTTACTAGTGCAGCTAAACTGTTATAAGGATGACTTCAGGGGATAGTTTTGGTTCAAGCTTCAAAAATTTTCTCGGGGTAACAGATTTGAGAATTTCTTCAGCCTCAATGGGTCCAGTAAGTCTGGATTCTATAAGAAATTTCAAATTCTGTGCCACATCCCCCCCCTTTTGATCAGGATTCATCTATTGAGTCCTTGATCTAAACATTCAGAATTGTCGCTGGGCACCATCCAGTTCTTCAGGTCTCATGGCAAAGAAGGCAGTAGTTCATGGAGGCAACTAGACATGCATTCCAGTTCCTTCTCTGATTCTGGGTCTCCTTCTTTCTCTGCTGCTCCAGGTGAATAGAGACCAATTGCTGTATCTTGAACTGCAGCTTGCAAGCTTTTAAGACCCTAGGCACTACTCACTGAACTGAGAGATAGACCAGAAACTAGAAAAACAGTGTTAGGCCGTTTGGCTGGACAGCCCTACAAAGTCATGACCCTAAGCCTTCAAACCAAGAGAACTAATTCCATGAAGTGTTTGGTTGTGCCTAGGTAGTATCAGAAACCACATCCTCTCTCTCTCTTTTTTTTTTTAGTTGCTGTTGTTGTAAAGTTATATATAACACAACATTTTTCATTTTGCCCTTTTTCTGGTGTACAACTTAGTGATATCAGTTACATTAGTAAAGTTGTGTAACCACTACCCTTATCGATGCCAAATTTCCCATTATCATAGCATAAACTCACTTCTTCCCAGATAATGATTCCTTCTCTCACTCCCACCTCCCACCCCAGGTAACCACTTACTATCATTAAACCAAAAATGAGTCGATTCCAACTCATAGCAACCCTATAGGACAGAGAAGAACTACCCTATAGGGTTTTCAAGTCTGTAAATCTTTATGGAAGCAGAGTGGCAACATCTTTCTCCCATGGAGTGGCTGGAAAGTTCAAACTCCTGACCTTTCAGTTACCAGCCGAGTGCTTTAACCACTGTTCCACCAGGGTTCCTTTATTATCATTGGTCTCTATGTATTTACCTATTCTTGTCATTTTGTATAAATGATGTCATATAGTTTTTATCCTTTTGCGATTGACTTATTTCACTCAGCATAATGTATTTGAGGTTCATCCACGTAGCATGCATCAGGACTTCATTTTTTCGATGTCCGCGTAGTATTTCATTCTAGGTATGTATCATATTTTGTTTATCATTCATTTGTTGATGAGCATTTAGATTTTCCTACTTTTTGCTATTGTTAACAGTGCTGCTATGAGCATAGGTATACATACGTCACTTTGTGTCACTACTTTTAGGTACTTAGGGTATATACCTAGGAGGGAGATTGCTGGGTCATAATATGGTGGCTGTAATTTTAATTTTTTGAGGAATCACCACACTGTTCTCCACAATGGTTACACCATTTTACACTCCCAGCAGCAATGGGTAAGTGTTCTGATTGCCTCACATCTTGCCAACATTTATTATTTTCTTTGTTTTTTGATCATTGCCATTCTAGTAGGGGTGAGGTGGTATCTCATTGCAATTTTGATTTGCATCTCTCTAATGACTAATGAAACTAAGTATCTTCTCATGTTTTTGCTGGTCACTTGGATATCCTCTTGGGTGAAAGGTCTTTTCACATTCTTTGCCCATTTTTTGATTGGGTTATTTATCTTTTAAGTTGTAGCAGTTTTATATATATTTTAGATATTAAACCCTTATCAAATATATCATTCTCAAAGATTTCTTCCGAGCCTGTAGGTTGTCTTTTTACTCTTTTGACAAAGTCCTTTGATGAACTTAAGTATTTAATTTTTATAAGGTCCCAGTTATCAATTTTGTCTTCTATTGCTCATGGATTTGTTGTTGTATTTGATAATCTATCATTAAAAAAACTAGGTCCCGTAGCTTTGCCCCATATGTTCTTCCAAGAACTTTATGGTTTTAGATTTAACGTTTAGGTACTTGATCCTTTTGAATTAGTTTTTATGTAAGGTGTGAGGTTGGCTCTTGCTTCATTTTTCTGCACATGGAAATAAAATTTTTCCATCATCATTTGTTGAACAGATTGTTCCTTCCCCATTTCAATTGACTTAGCTCCATTGTCAAAAATCAGTTGACCATAGATGTATGATTTTATTTCTGGGCTCTCAATTTTATTCCATTCATCTATGTGTCTAACATTAAACCATATCCAGCCTGTTTTGATTACTGAAGCTGTATAGTATAGTGTGAAATTGGGAAATGTGAGGCCTCCCACTTTGTTCTTCTTCAAAATTATTTTGGCTATCCAGGGCTTCTTGTCTTTTCATATAAAGTTTAGAATTTGTGTTTCCATTTCTGTAAAAAAGTTGTTGAAATTTTGATTGGAATTGCAGTGAATCTGTAGATTGCTTTGGTTAGTATTGACATTTTCATAATAGTAAATCTTCCAATCCATGAGCATGGAATGTCTTTTCATTTCTTTAGGTCTGTTTTAGTCTCTTGCAGCAGTGTTTTATAGTTAATACTGTGTAAGTCTTTTACATCCCTGGTTAGGTTTATTTCTAGGTACTTTATTCTTTTAAGTGCTACTGTAAATGGAACTGTTTTCTTGATTTCCTTTTCAGAATTATCCTTGTTTGTGTATAGAAATTTGGCTGATTTTTGCGTGTTGATCTTGTACCCTTCAACTTTACTAAAATCTATTAGTTCTAGAAGTTTTCTTATGGATTCTTTGGGCTTTTCTCTATGTAGGATTATGTCATTTGCAAATAGAGATAGTTTTACTCCTTCCTTTCCAATTTGGATACCTTTTATTTCTCTTTCTTGCCTTATTGCTCTGGCTAGGACAGTCAGTATGATATTAAATAGAAGCAGTGATGGCAAGCATCCTTGTCTCTTTTCTGTTCTCAAGGGGAAGACTCTAAGTCTTCTTCCATTGAGTATAATGTTGGCTGTTAGCTTTCCATAGATGCCTTCAATCATGTTGGGGAAATTCCCTTCTATTCCTATCTTATTGGGAGTTTTTATCAGGAAAAGGTGTTGCAGTTTATCAAATGCGTTTTCTGTGTCTTGTGAGATGACTACATGGTTCTTTTCTTTAGTTCTATTAATGTGGTGTATGATGTTGATAAGGAGCCCTAGTGGTGCAATGGTTAAGCACTCAAATGTTAACGAAAGATCAGTGGTTCAAACCCACCAGCTGCTCTGTGGGCAAAAAGAACTCGTGATCTACTCTCTTAAAAGATTAGAGCCCAGGAAACCCTATGGGGCAGTTCTACTGTGTCTTATAGGGTCACTATGAGTCAAAATTGACTCGACAGCACACGACAACAACAGCATTATGCTGATAGATTTTCTAATGTTGAACCATCCTTCCACTCCTAGGATAAATATCACTTGGTCACGGTGTATAATTCTTGTAATATGTTGTTGGATTCTATTCACTAGTGTTTTGTTGAGAATTTTTCATCTATATTCATGAGGGATATAGGTCTGTAGTATTCTTTTCTTGTGATGCCTTTGTCTGGCTTTGGTATCAAGGAAATGCTGGCTTTGTAGAATGAGTTAGGGAGTATTCCTTCCTCTTCTGTATCTGGGAAGAGTTTGAGCAGGATTAATGTCAATTCTTCTCCAAATGTTTGGTTAAATTCTCCAGTGAAGTCATCTAGTCCAGGGATTTTTTTTTTATGGGGAGATGAAGGGGGGGTTTTGAGTACTGATTCAATCTCTTCTCTAATTATGGATCTGTTGAGATTTTCTCTCTATTTTTGTGATAGTTTAGGTATATTATGTGTTTCTAGGAATTTGTCCATTTCATCAAAGTCTTCAAATTTGTTGGAGTGCAACGTTTTACAGTATTGTTATGATCCTTTTCATTTTCGTTGGATCTCTTGTAATGTCTCCAGTTTTATTTCTTATTTGATAATTTGTTTCCTCTTTTTTTGTCAGTCTAGCTAAAGGTTTGTCTATTGTATTGATCTTTGATTTTGTTGATTTTCTCTATCGTTCTTCTCTGCTCTATGCCATTTATTTCTGCTTTGATCTTTATTATTTCCTTTCTTCTGATGGGTCTGAGCTTATTTTACTCTTGTTTTTTTAGTTCCTCAAGTTGTAGAGTTAGACCGTTGAGTTGAAATCTTTTCTCTTTTTAATGTAGGCATTTATTAATATAAATTTCCCTCTGATGGCTGCCTTTTCTGAATCTCATAGGTTTTGGTATGTTGTGTTTTCATTTTTAACTCTAGGTTTTTTTGAAAATTTAACTCGATTTCTTCCTTGAACCATTGGTTGTTCAATAGTGTGTTAGTTTCCATGTATTTATGTATTTTCTATTTTTCCTTGATTATTAATTTATAATATTATTCTTTTGTGGTTGGAGAAGATACTTTGTATCATTTCTATCTTTTTAAACTTGTTGAGGCTTGTTTCATGACTTTGCATATGTTCTATCCTAGAGAGTATCCTATGTGCACTTGAGAAAAATGTATATTGTTCTGATGTTGGGTGGAGAGTTCTATATGTGTCTATTAGATCTAATTTGTTTATGGTATTGCTCAAGTCCTCTATCTTCTTACTAATCTTCTTGCTGGAAGTTCTGTCCAGTATTGACGATAGTGTATTGAATTCTCTATTATTATTGTAGAGGAGTCCATTGCTCTTTTCAGTTCTGTCAGTATTTGCTTTGTGTATTTTGGTACACTGATGTTGGGTACATATATATTTATGATTGTAATATTTTCTTGATGGAGTTCCCTTTTATTAATATATAATATCCTTTTGCATCTCTTATAAAAATTTTGACTTAAAGTCTGTTTTGCATGGTATCTATTTCAGATGCTATTTGCATGGAATATTATTTTTCATCCTTTCACTTTCAGTTAGTTTGTGTCCTTGGGCCCAAGATGTGTCTCTTGTAGATAGCATATGGATAGGTCCTGTTTTCTTGTCCATTACGCTGCTTTCTGACTTTCGCATAGAAAGTCTAATCCATTTACATTTAAGGTAATTATTGATAAGGAAGGACTTACTTCTGCCATTTTGTTACTCGTTTTAGTGTGTCTTAAAATTTCTTTGTAAAAAAGGTAGGACAAAGAAATTTTAAGACACGCAAAATGGAAAATAATGTGTGCAAGTAGTACCCAGAAAAGAGTAGGGGTGGCCATATTGATATCAGACAAAATGTACTATAAGTCAAAATTTTTTTATAAGAGATGAAAAAGTATATTACATATTAATAAAAGGGAAAATCTATCAAGAAATTTTTTTGTCCTACCTTTTTTACCCATCATATGTCTGTCACGTGTCTGTCAGTTTGTTATACTATGGTGGCTTGCGTATTGCCATGATAGTGGAAGCTTTGCCACTGGTATTTCAAATACCAGCAGGGTCACCCTTGATGGACAGGTTTCAGTGAAGATTCCAGACTAAGACAGACTAGAAAGAAGGACCTGGCAGTTTACTTCTGAAGAAATTGGCCAGTGAAAACCTTATGAATAGCAGCGGAGCACTGTTGGATATAGTGCTGGAAGATGAGCCCCTCAGGTTGGAAGGTACTCAAAATACGATTAGGGAAGAGCTACCTCCCCAAAGTAGGGTCAGCCTTAATGATGTGGATGG
The DNA here is from genome assembly GCF_000243295.1 of Trichechus manatus latirostris. NCBI lineage: Eukaryota > Metazoa > Chordata > Mammalia > Sirenia > Trichechidae > Trichechus > Trichechus manatus. The sequence continues at coordinate 2,687,420 of NW_004444125.1, read as the reverse complement.
AACTTTCATGACCTTTGTTTGCCGACGTGGCACGACTCAAAATGAGAAGTAACAGCTGCAAACATCCATTAATAATTGGAAAGTGGAATGTACGAAGTATGAATCTAGGAAAATCGGAAGTCGTCAAAAATGAAATGTAACACAAAAACATCGATATCCTAGGCATTAGTGGGCTGAAATGGATTGGTATTGGCCATTTTGAATCAGATAATCATATGATCTCCTCTACTGGGAATGACAAATTAAAGAGGAATGGCATCATGTTCATGGTCAAAAAGAACATTTCAAGACCTATCCTGAAGTACAATGCTGTCAGTGATAGAATAATATCCATACACCTACAAGGAAGATCAGTTAACATGACTGACAATTTACACATCAACCACTAAGGCCAAAGATGAAGAAATTGAAGATTTCACCAACTTCTGCAGTCTGAAATTGATCAAACATGCAATCAAGATGCATTGATAATTACTGGCGATTGCAATGCAAAAGTTGGAAACAAAGAAGAAGGATTGATAGTTTGAAAATATGGCCTTGGTGACAGAAACGATGCTGGAGATCACATGATAGAACTTTGCAAGACCAACGACTTCTTCATTGCAAATACCTTTTTTCAACAACATAAACAGTGACTATACACGTGGACTTCACCAGATGGAAAACACAGGAATCAAATCAACTACATCTGTGGAAAGAGATGTTGGAAAAGCTCAACATCATCAGTCAGAACAAGGCTAGGGGCCGACTGTGGAACAGACTATCAATTACTTGTATGCAAGTTCAAGTTGAAGCTGAGGAAAATTAGAACAAGTCCACAAGAGCCAAAATACAACCTTAAGTATATCCCACCTGAATTTAGAAACCGTTTCAAGAATGTATTTGATGCATTGAACGTTAATGACCAAAGACCAGATGAGTTGTGGAATGACATCAAGGACATCATACATGAAGAAAGCAAGAGGTCATTAAAAAGACAGGAGGGGGAAAAATGGCCAAAATGAATTTCAGAAGAGACTCTGAAACTTGCTCTTGAACATCAAGAAATGATGAGGTAAAAGAACTGAACAGAAGATTTCAAAGGGCGGCTGGAGAAGAGGAAGTATTATAATAAGATGTGCAAAGACCTGGAGTTAGACAACCAAAAGGGAAGAACACCTTGGCATTTCTCAAGCTGGAAGAACTCAAGCTTCAAGTTGCAATAGTGAAGGATTCTATGGGGAAAATACTGAATGATACAGGGAGCATCAAAAGAAGATGGAAAGAATACACAGAGTCACTGTACCAAAAAGAATTGGTTGACATTCAACTATTTCAGGAGGTAGCATATGATCAAGAACCAATGGGATTGAAGGAAGAAGTCCAAGCTGCACTGAAGACATTTGTGAAAAACAAGACTTCAGGAATTGACGGGATATCAATTGAGACGTTCCAACAAACGAATGTAGTGCTGGAAGTGCTCACTCGTCTATGCCAAGAAATTTGAAGACAACTACCTGGCCAGCCGACTGGAAGAGATCCATATTTATGCCTATTCCCAAGAAAGGTGACCCAACAGAATGTGGAAGTTATGGAACAATATCAATATCACACACATATAAAATTTTGCTGAAGATTATTCAAAAGGGGTTATAGCAGTATATTGGCAGGGAACCGCCATAAATTCAAGCCAGATTCAAAAGATTCAAAGCCTTCAGTATGGAGTACACCTCAACACAAAGGAAACAAAAGTCCTCACAACTGGACCAATAAGCAACATCATGATAAATGGGGAAAATATTGACATTCTGAAGGATTTCATTTTACTTGGATCCAAAAGCAACAGCCATGAAAGCAGCAGTCAAGAAATCAAACGACACATTGCACTGGGCAAATCTGCTGCAAAAGACCTCTTTAAAATGTTAAAAAGTGCAGATGTCACATTAAGGACTAAGGTGCGCCTGACCCAAGCACGGTGTTTTCAATTGACCATATGCATGTGAAAGCTGGACAATGAATAAGGAAACCTGAAGAATAATAGATGCCTTTGAATTGTGTTTGTGAAGAATATTGAATATACCAGGGACTACCAGAAGAATGAGCAAATCTCTCTTGGAAGAAGTACAGCCAGAATGCTCTTTAGAAGCAAGGATGGCAAGAAGTCGTCTCACGTGCTTTGGACTTGTCATCAGGAGGGACCAGTCCCCGGAGAAAGACATCATGGTTGGTAAAGTAGAAGGTCAGCAAAAAAGAGGAAGACTCTGAACAAGATGGTTTGACACAGTAGCTGCAACAAGAGGCTCAAGCATAACAATGATTGTGAGGATGGTGCAGGATTGAGCAGTGTTTCCTTCTGTTGTACATAGGATAGCTGAGTTAGAACTACTTGATGGCGCCTAACAACATAACAGCAACCTTTTTTACGGTTTTGTCATTATTTGTATTACGTTGCTTTCTTGTGTTTAGTCTTTTTGTGTACTTTCTTCTTACCATCTGTGTATATTTTTTAAGGATTTTCTTAATGTTTACTGTAAAAATTACGTTTGAGACTTTACATTTATAATGACCTATTTTACCTTGATTCCAACAATTAATAAACAAACAGCAAGTAACGTAATATTGACATGCTTAAATTCTAATCCTAATTCTCTCCTCCTGACTCTGTCTCTGTAATTATATCACTTTTCACATCATTATACATTCTGTGTCTGTTAGGATAACTTTGTACTTATTTCTTATACATTGGATGATATGAAGCTTGTAGCACATAACCCCTAAATTTACTAACTGAAAATACCCTGCAACAGGCCTTTTCATTTGCATTTCAATTCTGGATTCTGCTTTATGTTATTTGTATGGTCTTTTCAATGTTTCTTTAATTTTCTATGTTTCTCTTTTATTACCGTCTTCTTTTGGGTTTTTTACTACACACTCTATTGATTGTAAGTACACCATTATTTTTTTTCTATCATTAAGAAAGAAAAAAAAAAAAACACTGCCAATTTAACTGTAATACAATGCTTTATCACTTAGAATGATAATGTCATGCGTAATGAAAGAGTACTTTTAGACTAATTTAGACACAGTTTTTTTTTTTATCTCTACCACTCTTGCTCATGCATTAAAAAGGAAAATACAAGCAAGATAAACTGATTAAGATGTTCTTAAAGCATCTTCACATAAAGAATCCGTTCTTTGAACCAGTAAGACTGCTAATGATGCATTAATTTTTAAAAGTGTGCTCCACTATTGCCTCTCAAATTTTATTCTAAGGCATTGATAGCAATTCTGCTGAGTCTGGTGTTTTCTTGATTGGTGAAAAGTTTTTGGAAAACAACTAAATCTCAGATTTCATGCTTTCATGTCCTTTAAGTGATTTGTTGTCCAAAACACTGAGGATTTGTAGTAGCCCCATAATGCCACCGTGAGTAATTACCATGTTCTCGCATATGCAGGAGAATTATAGATGTGTTCAAACATGAAAAAAATGTACATCTTAGAGTTGATGAAATCAAATACTTTTCTCATTCTTTTTTCCCCCTTTCTAATTGCTTAGAAATTATTTACTCTATTTCTCTTCATCTAGTAGTTACCCTACAAGTTTGAATGTGCATATTTAATATATCAAAATCTAAGGTTAATCAATATTTTTAACTCCCTCCAAATGGATCAAACTCTTAAATATAACAACAAACAAACAAACCATAGAAGTACTATAAGAAAACATGGAAGAATTCAGTTATAACCGAAGAAAGGAGATGGCCTTTCTAAGAGGACTCAAAATCCAGAAGTTATAAAAGAAAAGGCTGATAAATTCAACTTCATTACAAAAACTTATAGCAAAAATATATATATATACACATATGTGTGTGTGTATATATATATACATATAGCATAAGCAAAGTCAAAAGACTAATGGCAAACAAAAAAATGCAATGTAAATCATAAACAAAAGTTTAGCATCCTTAATATATAAGGATCTTTAGGAAATTAAGAAAGAGAGAGAGGAAAAAAAAAAAAGAAAAACAGAAACAATGACCCAATAGGAAAATCACAAAGAAAATGGACAGATATTTTACAGAAACAATAGATATAAGTTGTCCTTAAATAAATAAAACGATGTTCAACCTCACTCATAGTAAAACAAATGAAAATGAAAACTATGCTCATCTATATTTTTACCTATCAGATTGTCGATAATCCAAAATGGCGGTGCACACTGCTGGCAAGGCTATGGTAAATAAGTAGGTACTCACATATTGGTGGTTGGGGAGCGAAATGCTATGTCCTTATGGAGGGCAATTTGGCAATCATCACATATTGGACAAGTATGTGATAAAATTACAAATTCATTTCACATTGTTTCTGCATTTCTCATCGTAGATATGCTTCTAAAGTGTGAATTACAAGTTCTGTATTATGCAAAGATACAATTTATTATATTGTCTATAGTAGCAAAAGTGAGAAGCGATGTAAGTGTCCACCAATAGTGAGAATGTTTTTGTCCCCATTTTGCAGACAAGACAGCCGAGACTCAAGAAAGTGGAGTAAAATGACCAACATCACATAGCTAGGACATACCTGAGCCAGGATTCCACTCCAGGTCTGCCTGGCTCGAAGTCCATGGGCTTTACAACTTAATGCTTGTGACACAGAAAGGACAGTTACCAGGTGGCTTTGTTGACACAGTTTTGTGGTTTATAGGTGTAGAAGACTCTGCCATTGTGTGATTTTAGAGTCTGTGGTTATTTTCTGTCTTGCATGTGCTGAAATTTAACATATGGTTTTTGTCATGCTACTCCTGTGCAACTTTCTTTTAATTTATCTGCTCAGGAAGTCTCAATTTTCACAAAGTGTTTGGTTTCCAGTAGAAACCTATTCTGATGTCATTTTCCAGCTAGTCTGATTATGGCTTGTCAAAGTCCAGTGGTTTTCCACAGGTCATCTAGTGTGAGTGAGTCGGAAGCTGTGGCTGCTGAATCATAAATTCAAACTCCACATGGCTCCTGATTCCTTATTGTGACCACCAGGTCATCCTCCTTGCTAAGCATGACAAAGAACTGACTACTGAATGAGAAACATATTTCAGAGGAGTTAACACTGAGGTGAAAAATAGGCTTGGCAGCTTCTGAAGTGAAGGTTTTATTTAATGGAATGAGTATTGTATTGGTCTCTCAGGCAATAAGACAATCTTTTAGGTAGAGCTTCTTAATGGGGGTGCCATGGCATGCTGAGATGTTACAAATGGGTTACAAGTGTGTCTGAGATACTGCTCTCCTTAATTCTTGGGGCAGCCAGGCAGGTCTTGGCCTCCCGTTACCCCTAGAGCCATGGTTTATTTACCTCCAGCTCTGAGAAGCTTCATCTGTTTAACCCCAGGGAGCCATGTAGATGGTATCATTTTCTGTGTGTACCAAAATAAGAAAAAAGTTGGGGAGCACTGTTTTAGGTGATGTCTTCAGAGCCTGGTACCATGTTATAAAGTCTATGGGCTCTAGTTGTCTGATGTTATGCTGAAATCTATTTAAATTAGGACTACAGTGCTTTCTTGGAGTATGGACTAAAAAGATAAGAGGGGACAGAAAGGGTGAGTGGTATCTGTAGCAGTGTAGATGGCATTAAACATGTTTACCAGATCATGGGATTGTGGAATGAGGGAGACATTACTTGAAGTTTGACAAAGATAAGTTGATGAATAGTTAAGAAAACCAAAGTTATTTTATCCAATGGGTATTAAAAATTAAGAAATATATACCCTGTTGGTGGGAATGTAAAATGGTACAACCACTCTGGAAATCGATTTGGCACTTCCTTAAAAAGCTAGAAATAGAAGTACCATAGGATCCAGCAATCCCACTCCTTGGAATATACCCTAGAGAATTAAGAACCATCACAAGAATAGATATATGCACACCCATGTTCATTGCAGAACTGTTCACAATAGCTAAAAGATGGAAACAACCTACGTGCCCAACAACAGAAGAATGGATAAACAAATTATGGTATGTCCACACAATGGAACACTACACGACGATGAAGAACAACTATGAATCCGTGAAACATAACATGGAGGAATCTGGAAGGTATTATGCTGAGTGAACTTAGTCACTCTCAAAAGGACAAATATTGTATAAGACCACTATTATAAAAACCCAAGAAAAGGTTTAAACACAGAAGACAATATTTTTTGATGGTTACGAGGGTGGGGAGGGAAGGACAGAGGTATTCACTAACTAGAAAGTAGACAATAATTATCTTAGGTGAAGGGAAGGACAGCACACACTACAGGGGAAGTCAGCACAACTGGACTAAACCAAAGCTAAGAAATTTCCTGAATACAACCAAATATGTCAAGGGACAGAGTAGCAGAGGTGGGGGTCTGAGGACCATGCTTTTAGGGGACATCTAGGTCAATTGGCATAACAAACTTTTTTAAGAAAATGTTCTGCATCCCACTTTGGTGAGCGGTGTCTGGGGTCTTAAAAGCTAGCAAGTGGCCATCTAAGATGCATCAATTGGTCCCAACCACCTGGAGTAAAGGAGAACTGAAGAACACCATGGACATAAGGAAAGTATTAGCCCAGAAGACAGAAAGGGCCACATAAACCGGAGACTTCATCGGCCTGAGACCAGAAGAACTAGATGGTGCCCGGCTACAACAATGACCACCCTGACAGGGAACACGACAGAGAGTCCCTGATGGAGCAGGAGAAAATTGGCGTGCAGAACTCAAATTCTAGTAAAAAGACCAGACTTAATGGTTTAATGGAAACTGGAGGGACCCTGAAAGACATAGTCCCTGGGCTCTCTGTTAGCCCAAAACTAAAACCATTCCTGAGGCCAACTCTTCAGACAAAGATTAGACTGGACTATGGGGACATAAATTGATATTCATGAAGAGTGAGCTTCTTAGCTCAAGTAGATACATGAGGTTAAATGAGCAGCTGTCGTGTGGAGGCGAGATGAGAAGGCAGAGAGTGTTAGGAGCTGGTTGAATGGACACGAGAAATCAGGGGTGGAAAGGAATAGTGTGCTGTCACAGTACAGGGAGAGCAAGTGGGGTCACAAAACTATGTATAAATTTTTGTATGAGAGACTAACTTGAATTGTAAACTTTCACTTAAAGCACAACAATAAAAAAATTAAGAAATAAAAAACCCCTTTAAACTGAGAAGATAGAACCCCAAAGGTGTTTTTTTTTTTTTAAGGTCACAAATGACATTTCTATTGTGTTTGTAAGAGAAATAAGGGCTTTCAGAGGAAATCCTTAACCACTGAGGTTCATGTCAGGTGAACAACTAGGTCCACGAAGAGCTTTTGGCTCCACAGTCCAGGACAGAATGTGAGTCTCATTGGGGCATTCCTGTTGCTCTTCAGCTCTGCTGTGTGCTGTGGTCACTTAGAGCCCTATGAAGCCCCTCGCTTCACCAGCCATCCATAGGCTCCTTGAGCCAGTGCAGCCGTACTAACCTACCCAAACAGCTGAGAGCAGAGGTGGTTATGGAAAGGAGCTTTTAAAGAAGTCAGTGAAAAAATAGGTTCATTGTCTATTGCACTTCAGAGGTTTTTTGTTACCCGCAGACTCTCCTGCCACATATTGGGGTTTCTTGGGGGTAGGTAAAGTGATTTACTCTGATTGTGGATGGGTAGGTGGGGTGGGGAGGGGCCTAGGTGGGACAAGAGCAGGAGGCTGCAGAGGACATAGGAGTGGCTGACGGTGCACATCCAACCCTGAGAGGGAAGCAGAAGGACACTGTCATGGTTATCTCTTGTTGCGGTTGTATTGTCATTGTTATTATTTCAGCACCACTCTTTAGTGTCAGCTGTGAGTAAAGCCTTGTGCAGACTACTACACATGCATTATCTTATTTAATCCTCATAGCCACCCTGCAGTTTTGGTATCAATCTCATTAGGTTCATTGTCTTGGTGAGGAAACTGAGAGTGGAAATAGCTGACCCAGAGCCACTCAACTCCTAAATGATGGATCAAGAATGGAAACCCTGCCTGGCTTCAAGGCCCATGTACTTTTCACTGCGCCCTGCTATCTTTCTGATGAGGCAAAATTTCAGGGCCAGGGGTTGATGGAGGGGTATATATTCTGACAGAAAGGGGTTATAGCAACAGGAAATCAGAATGAGTGAGCTGGGATGGTTCTGGAAGAGCAAAGCAAGGCTGAGAGCAAGCTGTTTCCTGGAGATGTGGACTTGGGAGACCTCACTGTGCAGGTTGAAGCCAAAAGAATGGATGAGCTTGTCCAGAAAGGGTGTAAAGGGTGAGACTATCAATGGGCTAAAGAGAGAAGTTTAAAATATATAAACAGGCAAAGACTGGGCAGAAGAGATGGAGCTCAGGGAGGGTATTGAGAAAGGGTAACCAGAGAGGTGGGATGAGAATGAGGAAGCAGAAAGAGAGTAGGGATGGAAAGTGCGTGGTGCCATAGAAATGGAAGTGCTTAGGGCATGTTGGCTCCTAGAGAGCTCGAGCCTTCCTTTCAGATGGCTAAACTGGCACTCATGGCTGGATCTGCTTTCACTGCTAAGGAGCAAAGGCTTCGTGTAAGAGTCCTACCCTGGTGCCAGGACCAGAGAGCCAAATTGAACTTAGAGCCAACATTCCCTGTTCCCCACGGGAAGGTGAACTCTGTCCAGCTTGTTCCAAGTGTAGTTTCTACTGTTTGTTCACTCTGGAAATACTTTCGCTAAAGCTCTGCAAAGCACTTGGATGACAAAAGGGAGATTCATCATTCTGTGCAAAGCACTGCACCGGGGCTATTGTTTAGAGCTGCACTCATAATTGTGTCTGGGGATGCTTCTGCCCTTGACCCTCATCAGCACTTTGGAGTCAAAAGCCATGAAAAAACTCTTCACCCCAATTCTTGTAGTTGCTATATTCTTAAAGCCCTGGAGTTGGCGGGTTTGCCTAACTGAATGCCTTAGTGACACCTTCAAAACATCTTGAAGCTGTTGTATGGGCAAATCCTCAATTTATTTTGGGCCACACTCTGGGGTGATGTTGTTATGAGAAGTTTATTAGGAGGGGTTTTTTTTTGTGTGTGTGTGTGTGAATATTTTAGAAATCTTGAATTCTTTAAAGCACCCTTATAGCCAAAAGATTCTGTTGAGAAAATACCTAAATATATATGAGACACAGAATCTCAGAAAGACAGGTAAAAGGTCCTCTGGACATGTTTCCAGCCACATTCTTAGGGAAGGGGACATTTACCTCCGCTTACAAGCAATTACATTGCTGATGAGTGTAGGAGATTCTGAACGTCTACCAGAAAGGGACTCTCTTAATAGACAAAAGGTACCCTCAGTGGGTTATCTGTGAACATTAGGGGATGCTCTTCTTGCAGGTGGGAAATTGGAGGAGGTGAGGAATAGGAGGAAGACGAGGAGAAAGTGGGAGGCAGAACAAAGAGGCAGACATTTCATTTCAACAGCCAAGCCTTTGTAAACTGGAAACAGTGACCTGAAGCACACATCAAGCCTGCTGGCTCACAAGAGAGGCGTGGCAGGGTCCTTTCTTCTCTTTCCCAGTCACCTCCAACATCATTTGACTCATTTTGCTGGAAGTATTTCTAGCTGTACTCTGAACCCTGAATGTTCCCCAAGCTCATTGAAATGCACAAGTGAAAATTATTCATCTGTTTGGAGATTACACAAAGCTGAAAAAGCTGTCAGAACTAAACGGATTAGGTTACACAGTCAGACAAATCCATTATGAGAAAAGGAAAGCTTTGTCGGTAACAACCCAATGAGCCAAGTGCTGAAGACAGGTAAGTGGAAGTGGAGAGTCACGGCTGGTCCTCCTCAGGGAGGAAACACAGGTGCCCTGAGCACATGCTTAAGCAGACACTCATCCAGCAATGCGAGCCACATACAGTTGGATGGTGGTCACCCAGCTGGTCGCGTGGAATCTTCAGAGATGACTCAGGGTGTGCAAAATCAAAAGGAATGTAAAGAGAGCAGACAGAAGAATGACAGCACATTCTAGGACCAGGACTGGGCTGGGTTACTCAGGCTCAGGGGGTTGAATAGTGAGTCAGGATCTTGGGACTTCTCTTCCTGTTTCTGCAAGGATCAAAGAACTGATGCTCTGTCTGATTCAAGTCACTTTACAAAAGAGGACTCATAAATCTCACTCCAAAGCATCAGGAGATGAATCTGTGTATGTTCCAGGAAAATGGCTGCTGAAAGGTGCCTGTATTGGTGTTACTTAAGAGCTGGACCAGCTTTGTCGCAGGAGACTCAGTGGTGCCCTATGTGGTATGGTTGGAGGACCAGAAAGGTCTCCTGAATAAGAGAATCTTTCTTACTCTGCCAGAAATCCTACCAATGCAGTTCATTCCTTTGGGCAAGAAGTTATTTTCTCTAGCCATCTCTCGCTACCCTGGGGAAAGGGTTAACATGTGAAGTCAGAATGTCTGCAGGGTACAAATGAAGTCTTTTCTATCCTGAGCAGCATGTGAATTCTGGCTGTTTGAGGGCAGGGAGGAGAAAAGTTGTGGGAGGGAATGAAGCAGAGGCTCTTGCATGTTACCTTCTGGAAGTCCTCAGAGACTAAGAGACCCAAACACCAAAAGTAACTCCAAAAGGTACTTCACGACATAGAAAACAAAAAAAAGTTTTGTTTTGTTTTGGTCACTTTGGTCTTAGAGATTATTTTCTCTCTTTTTAGGTTTCTGGTCACATTACAGGGGCTTGGGGTGTATAGAATCATGGAGTTCAGAGTTGGTGACAATATCATGTTCTGGTTAAGAGCATGGAGTCAGCCAGTCCAGTGGTGGAATCCGTGGTCTTCCATTTCTCTATGTCTGTGGTCATATTGGAGTCCTGGTGGCACAGTGGTTAAGAGCTACGGCTGTTAACCAAAAGACAGGAGTTCAAGCCCACCAGCTGCTCCTTAGAAACCCTCTGGGGCAGTTCTGCTCTGTCTTCTAGGATTGCTATGAGTCAGAATTGACTCAACAGCAATGGGTTTGATTTGGTTTTGGTGGTCATATTATTTGACTACTTTGAGCTTCTGTTTTCTCATTTATAAAGAAGGGATAATAATACATACCTCCTAGATTTTCTGTGAGGTTAAAATAAAATACCACGGAATAAAGGACTTAGTCTCTGGAAATGACAAAGAGTTCAACAAAATGCAAGCTCTCCCACACTGCAGGAATCCTTTCTGCTGCTCTCTAGCTAAAACTCATCCAATCTTTTGGTGACCAGAGTAACAGTGACAGGGAATTCATGACTGTATAAGGCAGCTCTCTTCATTTCTGAACAGCTGGGCATGTCAAGAAATTATTTTTTGAATCCAAATCTGCCTTTCTGCCACTTCTACCCATTGGCTGCTGTTTTACTCCTTAGATCTTCTCAGTATACATCTTACAACTCTCTTAACCTTTGCTATGATACACTAAAAATGTTTTGAAAACAGTTATGATACATTATAAAGTTTTTTATTTTTCAAAGCTAAAAGGCTCTATTTCCTTCAAACTTTATTCATCTGACATGGTTTTGAACCTCCAACCATCCTTCTTGCCTCCTCAGGACTCTGTAGAGACTTTTTCTCAGTTTACAATTTATACCATTCATTGGTTAGGCATTTGCAGTTTACACAATAGTCGTGGGTTTATATCATACAATTAGTATTTAACCCTGAGATCCCGGCCTGTGGAAGACAGGAGCCCTATAAGTAAGTGTCAACATGGTCCCAAGTGGCTTTGCGCAGTTCGGCCTCCATATCAGTAGGTCATCCAGCTCTGGGTGGATATTTATACCAGTGCTTCTCTTCATGTGGCTAAGGACCAGTTTTAAATTTTTTTTAACCCAAAGCAAATCAACACTTTTTAAAAATGCAGTAAAGATAAATTATGGGGAAAAACTAAATTAAAAAAAAACACATAAAATAGAAGCCAGAATTTTTATCATTAGATTCACAGACATAATTATGTTTCAATAAGCGTCATCAAAACAAATATAGCATAGGAAAAAAAGAATTACAAAAATTGGGTATGTTTATTACAGGTGAGCATGTAAGTAATTAATAGAAAGAATCGCTATTATACTCATCAATTTTTGTTCTTCTGCAATAGTACACTAAGTTTTGAGTGAAATAGGCACTCCCCATATTAGATACCGATATACACAGTCTGAAAAAACATCAGGAGTAAAGATTGTAGCCATCTAATTAAAGTTGTATTGGCAATAATACTACTCTCAGGGTAATGTATATCTAAATTATTTCTGTTTTCTCTTAATATTGGTCATAGCAGATGACCCATAGCTAGGTTAGTGGGAATGGAAGAAGAGATTTTTAAAGCAATTTCAATTTTATTTTTTACTTTTATTCACTTTTATTAACTTTTATTCACAATGAAACAGTCATATTTTGTTTTAAAAGTTCATCTTCATTGTCTCATCAATAGCCAGTTGTAAAAATTTTATCATGAAAATTATAGGTAAGTTAAATCATCTGTTGATGAAAGAAGTAGATTCCCACTTTAACATGCTTTTGGGCTGACAAACTAACCTCAAGATATCCTAGATTGTAACATGATTTTGCTGTGCATGGCTAGTACCATCTCCGGTCACATGAGGCCCACCACATAAGTTTGATGAGGACTAATTTCCACCTTGTTCAACAAGGTGAGTCCACAGATCACTTGCTTGGGTATTGCAGCAATAACACATTGTTATAAATGTAATGCATACTCTTGCTTTGTATATGTACCTTGTCATGGACCAGTAACTGCTGTTTAGGAACAAGTTTACAGATTGTACTTTAAGTACCTCTGGCCTACCCTACTTATGGGGCAGCAAGGCCCATTTTTGGATTGTTCTAGTTGCTAGAAAATTTATCCTTTCATTTTGCCAAAATCTGTGCCCTGTGTTCTCATCCATTGGTTCTAATTCTTTCCTTCTGAGCCATATCTAATAAATTTACATCCTTCTGTATGTGACATCCTGTCATAAATTGGATAGCAAGTGTCATGTATTTTTTAAGTTTTCTCTTCCTCGGATAAACCACCCTTTACCTCAACCTACTCCTCCTATGACATGGATTCCAGGATCTTCACCTCGTCATCCTCTGGCTACCCTAGTGGTCAATGTTCCTTAAACACATATTGAGTGTTTATTTACACCCAATTCTCTAAAAGACTCATAGTGACTCCATATGTTACAGAGTAGAACTGCTCCATAGGGTCTTCTTGGCTGTAATCTTTATGGAAGCAGATTGCCAGAACTTTTTTCCATGGGTGCTGCTGGGTGGGTTCAAATCACCTACGTTTAGGCTAATGGTTGCGTGTAAATGTTTTGCGCCGCACAGAGACCTCTAACAGATATAGTGGTTTCATGTTCAATTGAATGAGAAGAGTTTGACAAATGATATAAATAGGCTTAGGTTCTAGCAGAAGAAAACTCACTGTCTCTCTCTCTCCCTATCCCTATCCCTTTTTCTTTTCTGCTCTCTATTGCTTGAAAGTGTTTCTGACTTTTCAAAGGGACAGACTTACTATATTTGCTTGAGACGTGTACAGGAGCACAGTGTTGCCTATAAGAAAGATGGCCTGCCTCTCTGCCTTTCTTGGGACATCTTTCTGTACTCCATTCTCAGGGGTCTTCTTACAATTGATATTTTCACACACTTCTACCTTCAGGCCACTAAAACCCAACCCAACCCTTTACTGTCAACTAGATTCTGACTCTAGATACGATCTTTCCTATTCATTTAACAGATAATATTGATATATACTGGACACTCTTTCAAGCTCTGAGTGTATGATGGTAAACAAAACAGACATAGTTCCTGCTTTCATAGAATTTTAATTTAATTGGGAAAGACAGACAAACAGATCAGAGGATGAGCAGGAGTATTTAGGTGTGTGCATGTGTGTAGGTGTGTGTGTGTGTGTGTGTGTGTGTGTGTGTGTGTGTAGAAGGAAGAACCCAGCAAATGCAACACCACACAGGAGGACCACACATTCAATTCAGAAAGTAGCCCTTCTGGATGCTTGCTACATTACACACAAGTGAGAGGACACTAGAATATGAACTCTGTGAAGGCAGGGTCATGTCCCCCTCATTCATCACTGAACTCCCAGCCATAGAAAAGGGCCTGGGAAGTAGCTGGCTTTTAATTCATGGTTGTTGACAAAATGAAAGAGTGTGTAGAATTCAATGGGCCAGAGCATCTATTGTCGTGCTTTAACTCCAGAGTTATGGAATTCTAGCAAAAGCAATGAAAATTAATTGCATTTCTTTAGAGTCACTTATATGTTCTTACATATTTCAATTTATGCACTTCTATTCCGAAGTTACCTACAGAAAACCAGGGGACCAGACATCATAATGGAATGAACCCAGGGTCATACAAAGAGTGAAAATCCATTTGGAGGTGGCATCCACGTCTCCTGACATGCAGTCTGTTTTACCCTGATTATTCAAAAATGAAAACTGACATCAAAATATTTGCTATCACAGATGCAACTATCATTATTACAGTAGTTTGCCCAATAATACCATGTGCATGATTGTTGTTGTTGTCAGGTGCCCTTACATCTGTTCTGACTCACAGAGACCCTATGAACAATAGAATGAAGCACTACCTGGTCCTGCACCATCCTATTGCTGTACTTGAGCCCATTGTTGCAGCCACTGTGTGATTACCATGTATTTATAAAAAGATTTTTAATATAACTTGCTGATTTTGACATCAAAGTGAGGCAAACATTTGGGAAAAACCTCTCCCCTTTTACCTCCTCCCTCCCCGCTCTGAGTTGGTCTGGCCAGCTTCTGAAATCTCTGGGCCAGAAGTAGATCCCATAAGGTGCCCTGACCCATTCTCCTGGCCTTGGAGAGGGAACAAATTAACAAACGGGAAAAAATAGGCTACTGGCTCCCCTAAGCCAGGAACTCAGGGTTGGCACAGCTCCTCTGCCTAGGCACAGGCATAAGGAGTTCGCAGACTTTGAGTGCCTTCCACCCCTGTATAGACTTGTGTGGACCCATCTCAACAGCGTAAGCCCTCGCTACTACGGTACAAAAGGGTAAACATCAGAAGTCTAACTTCAACTGTTTCAGCTGTGAAGTAGCAGATTTTTTGATGCTTGACACAGCTCTGCCCTTTAAGCAGGCACCTTACCTGTCCACGTCAGGGGCTTGAGGACTGGTGGCTCCACCCATGCCACCTAGCCACCTGCTACAGGGGTCCAAGAATAAGTGGTACCCCCAAGTCTTTATAGCCAACAGAGTAGGGTGCTCATAGTCCGGCTGCAAAACTTACCTACCTACTTGCTCTAGGTAACAGGGACACGCTTTCCTTTCAGACACTCAGGGGCAGCCATCAGCCCCCTGCCTTGCTCAGCATGTGACTCCCCTACTGCAGCCAGATAGCTGTGTCTACACCAATCACCATGCCTTTCTAAGACTGTACGTGAGAGCCTGCACGACACACTTGGTGACCGACTGCCTGGACACCTGAGCTGAATCCATACAGGAAAATTTAATGGACTCCTGTGTGCACATACTTAGCTACAGAACAAACTACCTGGTGACAGGACGTTAGAGCTTCAGAGGTGCCAATAATCAAACTAGTGCACACGAGCAGCCTATTTGGACATATCAAAACAAAACAAAACAAGAAGCTAGGACACTCTAAACAAATATAAAATAAAATTATAATAACTTATTGATGGCTCAGACATAACAGTCAATATCAAATCACATAAAGAGGTAGTCTGTGATGGCTTCAGCAAAGCTCCCAAAATAAAGAATTGATAGATTCTCTAGAGGAAGAGAATTTCTTGGAATTACCAGAGGAAGAATACAAAAGATTAATTTACAGAACTCTTGCAGAATTAGAAAGGAAATTCTTCAAAATTCAGAAACATCCAAAGAACATACAGACAAAGTAGTAGCGGAACTTAAAAAAGTTATTCAAGAGCATAATGACAAATTTAATAGGCTGCAAGAATCCATAGAGAGACAGCAGTCAGAAATCCAGAAGATTAACAATAAAATTTCAGAATTAGACAACTCAATAGAAAGTCATAGGAGCAGAATTGAGGCAGTAGAAGTCAGAATTAGTGACACTGAATATATATAACTTGACACAAACTTGTCTGAGGAAAAATCAGACAAAAGAATTAAAAAGAATGAAGAAACTCTAAGAGTTATGTGGGACTCTATCAAGAGAAATAACTTACAAGTGATTGGAGTACCAGAACAGGGGGAATAATAGAAAATACAGAGAGAATCGTTGAAGATTTTTTGACAGAAAACTTCCCTGATATCATGAAAGATGAGAAGACAGCTATCCAAGATGTGCATCGAACCCCACGCAAGGTAGATCCCAAAAGAAAGTCACCAAGACGTATTATAATCAAACTTGCCAAAACACAGATAAAGAGAGAATTTTAAGAGCAGCTAGGGATAAAAGTCATCTACAAAGTAGAGTCAATAAGAATAAGTGCGGACTACTCAGCAGAAACCATGCAAGAAAGAAGGCAATGGGATGACATAAATAAAGCCTTGAAGGAAAAAAAAAATTGCCAGCCAAGAACTATATATCCAGCAAAACTCTCTCAAATATGATGGTGAAATTAGGGCATTTCCAGATAAACAGAAGTTTAGGTAATTTGCAAAAACCAAACCAAAATTACAAGAAATACTAAAGGGAGTCCTCTGGTTAGAAAA
>NW_004444125.1:2665949-2667965 GCF_000243295.1 Trichechus manatus latirostris | reverse complement strand
TTATACACAGAAAACCCCAAAGAATCCACAAGAAAACTACTGGAACTAATAAAAGATTTCAGCAAAGTTTCAGGATACAAGATAAACGTACAAAAATCGGTTGGATTCCTTTACACCAACAAAGAGAACCTCGAAAAGGGAATCACCAAATCAATACCATTTACAATAGCCCCCAAGAAGATAAAATACTTAGGAATAAATCTAACCAGAGGCATAAAAGTTCTATACAGAGAAAACTACAAGACACTACTGCAAGAAACTAAAAGAGACCTCTATAAGTGGAAAAATATACCTTGCTCATGGATAGGTAGACTCAACATAGTGAAGATGTTAGTTCTACCCAAAGCAATCTACAGATACAGTGCAATCCGAAACCAAATTCCACCAGCATTTTTTAATGAGGTGGAGAAACATATCACCAACTTCATATGGAAAGGGAAGAGGCCTCGAATAAATAAAGCATTACTCAAGAAGAAGAACAAAGTGGGAGGCTTCATACTACCTGATTTTACAATCTCATATACCGCCATGGTAGTCAAAACAGCCTGGTATTGGTACAACAATAGATACATAGACTAATGGAACAGAGTTGAGAATCCAGACATAAATTCATCCACCTATGAACAGCTGATATTTGACAAACACCCAAAGTCCATTAATTGGGGAAAAGACAGTCTCTTTAACAAATGGTGCTGGCATAACTGGATATCTATATGCAAAAAACCGAAACAAGATCCATACCTCACACCATGCACAAAAGCTAACTCAAAATGGATCAAAGACTTAAATATAAAACTAAAAATGATAAAGATCATGGAAGAAAAAATAGGGACAACGCTAGGAGCCCTAATACATGGTATAAACACAATACGAACCATAAGTAACAATGCACAAGCACCAGAAGAGAGACTAGATAAATGGGAGCGCCTAAAAATCAAACACTTATGCTCATCAAAAGACTTCACCAAAAGAGTAAAAAGACAACGTACAGACTGGGAAAAAATTCTTGGCTACGACAAATCCGATCATTGTCTCATCTCTAAAATCTACAAGATACTGCAAAACCTCAACAACAAAAAGACAAATAACCCAATTAAAAAATGGGCAAGGCACATGAAGAGGTACTTCACCAAAGAAGATATTCAGGCGGTTAACAGACACATGAAGAAATGCTCATGATCATTAGCCATTAGAGAAATGCAGATCAAAACTGCAATGAGATATCATCTCACCCCAACAAGGCTAGCACTAATCAAAAAAACACAAAATAATAAACGTTGTAGAGGTTGTGGAGAGACAGGAACATCTATACACTGTTGGTGGGAATGTAAAATGGTACAACCACTTTGGAAATCTATTTGGTGTTTCCTTAAAAAGCTAGAAATAGAAGTACCATACTATCCAGCTATCCCACTCCTTGGAATATATCCTAAAGAAATAAGAGCCGTCACATGAATAGATATATGTACACTCATGTTCATTGCAGCATTGTTCACAATAGCAAAAAGATGGAAACAACCTAGGTGCTCATCAATGGACAAATGGATAAACAAATTATGGTGTAGCCACACAATGGAATACTACGCAACAATAAAGAACAATGATGAAGCTGTGAAACATCTTGTAACATGGAGGAAACTGGAACTTACTATGCTAAGTGAATTTAGTCAGTCACAGAATGACAAATACTGTATAAGACCACTATAAGAACTCAAGAAAAGGTTTAAACATAGAAGAAAACATTCTTTAATGGTTTACAAGGGTGGGGAGGGAGTGTGAAGGTTATTTACTAACTAGATAGTAGATAAGAATTATCTTAGGCAAGGGGAAGGATGACACACACTACAGGAGAAGTCAGCACAACTGGACTAAACCAAAGCTTAGAAGTTTCCTGAATACAATCAAACACTCTGAGGGACAGAGTAGCAGGGGTAGGGGTCTGGGGACCATGCTTTCAGGGGACATCTAGGTCAATTGGCATAACAAAGCTTATTAAGAAAATGTTCTGCATCCTAC
>NW_004444125.1:2643499-2665625 GCF_000243295.1 Trichechus manatus latirostris | reverse complement strand
ACAGAAAGTCCCTGATGGAGCAGGAGAAAGGTGGGGTGCAGAACTCAAATTCTAGTAAGAAGACAAGACTTAATGGTCTGATTGAGACTGGAGGAAGCCCGGAAAGCATGGCCCCTGGATTCTCTATCAGCCCAGAACTAAAACAATTTCTGAGGTCTACTCTTCAGACAGGGATCGGACTGGACTGTGGGACATAAAGTGATACTCTTGACAAGTGTGCCTCTTTAGCTCAAGTAGATGCAAAAGACTAAATGGGCAGCTTCTGTCCAGAGGTGAGATGGGAAGGCAGAGTGGGTTAGGAGCTGGTTGAATGGACATGGGGCATTGGGGGTGGAAAGGAGGAGTGTTCTGTCACAGTATGGGGTGAGCAATTAGGGTCACATAACAATGTATGTATAAATTTTTGTATGGGAAACTAACTTGAAATGCAAACTTCATTTAAACTACAACAATAAAAAAAAAGAAAAGAAACTCCCCCCCACCCCCAAAAAAAGAGTACATTATGGAGCTCATCACTCTTGTTGGAGCTTAGCTATAGGGAATGATCTGAACTGTCCCCCAGGGATTGGAATGGAGGGGTAGAAATAGAATCATGGGCTCCTCTCCCTCACTGGTTGAGGGTTCCCTCAGGGAATGAACTCCCACATGTCCAGCTGAACAGGCATGCTTGTCTAATGGACTTCTGCTGAACTCAGGTCAAAGAAGACCTGGGGCAGACAGTAAAGGAATTGCAGTCTGAGCTTGAGGTGAGTAGCTGTCACTGAGAGGTGAGTCAGCATGCACCGAACAGCTTGCAACAGTCAATAACACATGAGTCAGGGAAGCAGAGGAGCAAAGAGCACTACATCTTAGAAAGCAGGGCTACTCTAGGGAGGCTCCGGGCAGGCCACAGCTGCACTGAGTGCAGCCCGTGGGAAGGGAGCCTTCTCAAAGTCTTTCACCAAGGAAAATGCTGGTAACTGGGAGAAAAAATGAGTACTGGCAAGTTCCAAAGGAGATCGCCTGCCCTCTTTCACCATGAAAGGGGCTGAGGCTGGGGATAGTCAAGCAGGTGCAAAGGCAAAGCTTCTATGCTTTCTAGTGGAGGCTAGCTGGAAACCTGGAAGGAGACAAGGCTATGTGAGACCCTCATTTGGGCCCAGGAGTCTATTCCTTTTGGTACTGTATATACGAGATTTGTCTCTTTGCCAAGGCCAAGGGCCATGCTGTCCTCCTGTCTGAATTCATAGAACTTGGTCAGCACAGGGCTGGGCAGGCCAAGTGTGCTCAGATAGCTCCTTCCAAATTAAATAGTTGGCAACTTTGTGACCTACTTCCTTGTCATGTGGTGGGGGTGAAGGGGGGATACAGTGCATTTGCTGCTGTTGAAGTTGGCTAAATCTGTGACCATCATTGCTCTTAAAATCTGCTCATAGCGCCATCTAAGATACTCTACTGGTCTCATCCCTTCGGGAGCAAGGGAGAATGAAGACAACAAGATACAAGGAAAAGATTAGTCCGAAGGATTAATGGTCCACAGCTACCAAGCCCTCCACCAGACTGAGTCCAGTACCGCTAGATGGTGCCCAGCTACCACCACTGACTGCTCTGACCGGGATCACAACAGAGGGTTCCGGACAGAGCTGGAGAAGGATGTAGAACAAAATTCTAACTCACAAAAAAGACCAGATTTACTGGCCTAAAGGAGACTGGAGAAACCCCAAGAGTATGGCCCCCAGACACCCTTTTAGCTCAGTGGTGAAGTCACTTCCGAGGTTCACCATTCAGCCGGGCAGTGGAAAGCCCCATGAAACCAAATGGGACTAATGAGGCACAGCAGTCCAGGGACAAGGGCCAGAAGGCAGAAGGGTACAAGAAAGCTGGTGATAGGGAACCCAAGGTTGAGTAAGGATAGTGTTGATGTGTTGTGAGGTTGTTAACCATTGTCATAGGGCAACATGTGTACTAACTGTTGAATGAGAAACTATTTTGTTCTGTAAACCTTCATCTAAAGTGAGAATAGCAGCACAATTGGAAGAGCATAGTCAATGTCACTGAACTGTACATGTAGAAATTTTTGAAACAGTGTATCTTTGGCTATGTATATTCCCCCCCCCCCCAAAAAAAAAGGTCAAGAAGGGAGAGGGTTGACATGTTGTGGGGTTGTTAACCAATGTCATAGAACAATATATGTACTACTGTTTCATGAGAAACTATTTGTTCTGTAAACCTTCACCTGAAGTACAATTTAAAAAAAAGAAAAAAAAAATCTGCTCATAGCATGGAGGCAAAGAACTTCTATCTCAGAAAGAACAGAGGTGGGTACCTATAGAGACTCATGGCCTCACTTTCCATGTTGCCCTTTAATTTTACTGTAGATCATCAGTCAAAGAGGCCCCTTGCTGTTTTTGTACTGTCGTCTTTCAAGGGCCTGCTCCAGTCCCCTCTTATACGCGAAGCTGCGTCTGATTCTACTAGCTCTGGTCATCTCTCCTTTCTCTAGGCTTCTGTTATGCTCAAAGTCAACTCTCACACCCAGCAACAGGATTTATCCCCATTTGCAGTACTTGGAGGATCCCTGGTGGTGCAGTGGTTAAAGGGTTCAGCTGCTAACTAGAAGGTTGGCAATTAGAACCCACCAGCCACTCTGCAGGAGAAAGATGTGGCAGTCTGCCTCCTTAAAGATTTACAGTCTTGGAAACTATATGGGGCAGTTCTATTCTATCCTATAGGGTAGCCATGAGTCAGAATCGACTCGACAGCAATGGGTTTGCATTTAGTTTGGGCAGTAGGTGGGTGAGTTCTGCATGCATGCTTCTTGGGAGCATGACTAGGCTTCTCTTCCATGTAGGAGGGGTTACAAGGGGACTGGGCTGGCTGGCTGCCACCTGTCCAGACGTCTCAGAAAGGCACATCTGGGAAGAGTAACTGATTTGAGAACTAAGACTGCGTGTGCACCTTAGGCTGCATAGCAATTCTCTGCTGTCGGAATCACATCACATAAGCCTAATGTTTGTTTTGGAGAAGGTTACAAAATTAATGGATGAAATAAATGCAGCAGATGTTACCTATTAGAAAAGAATTTCATGTAGGAGCCCATGAAAATTTTGTTTGCAAAATAAGGACAAATTAGCTTGACTTATGCTAGAATACACTGAATTAAAGCGACAGAGTAATTAATAATGATAGTTTGGGTCTCTTCCCTGGTGTCACTGCTATTTGTGTTATTTGTTGAGGTTGTTTTTGCCAAAGTCTCCTATTTGAAAACAATTCTGGAAGTCCTTCCTCAATAATTACCTACCCCTATAGGTGAGATCATCATCTCATAGTGACTCATAGCGACAGAATCAACTCGACGGCAACAGGCTTTGCTCGGTGTTGGTATAGGTGAGATGATTCTAACAGTCTTTTTTTTCCCTTATGGGATTCATGGTCTTTTTTCTTTTGGCTATTGATAAACTTTGGCTTTGATTCTCTCCCTGTTGATTTGATGAATGTTTTGGAGGTCTCTCTTCTGCCTCTTTGTCAGCCAACCATCATTCCATCTTCTAACAAGCATCTATGAGCACCTACCATGTGCCAGGCCTTGCCCTTGCTATTAGAGAATCGAAGTGAAAGACCGTGTTACTGCTCATAGCATGGAGGGGAGACAGAGAATAGTGTCCTGGGTGCTATAATAAGGCTATGTGCTGTGTATTATCAAGAAGAAAAGGGTGTAAATCAGACTGAGGGCAGTGAGAATAGTTTCACTGGAGGAAATAATGCTTGAGCTGAGTTTTGAAGGACAAAGACAAGTAATGGCTATTGGAAACTACTGATGGATTTCAAGTGGGAGAATGACATGGTCAGATCTTTATTTTAGAAAGATCACTCTAGAAGCAGTATAGAAGATGGATTGGAGAGGGCCGGGGCAGGAACCTAGAGGATAATATTACATAATCTAGCAAGAGAAGTTTGAGGCCTAAAATAAGAGTTCAGTGGAATTGAAGAAAGCATAACAAGAGATATTAATGAGGTAAACTTTAGAAGATTGGACTCCTTAGGGGCTAGAGGTGGTAACAGAATGAGCAGGAGGAGGCTAAAATCACACTGTGTTTTCTGGCTTGGTGCATGGGTGGATAATGATACTATCTCCCAGAATAAGAAACACAAGAAGTGATGTAGGTTTGGGGATAGGAGGGAGGGGGAAATAAAAGAGCTAACATTTATTTACCACATACTGTATAATAGGCATGGGTCTAAGCACTTAATCTTCTAGTGACCCTATAAGGCAAGTACAATTTTTATCCCCATTTTACAGATGAAGAAACTAAGGCACAGGGAAGTTAAGTAACTTGTCCTAGGTCATATATCTACAAGTGGCAGAGCAGTTTGTCTCCTGAGCTTATACTTTTCTGCCGCGAGATGATGAGTTCACTTTGGCCTGGGTTACATCAAAGTGTAGATACCCAGTAGGTAGTAGCATGTAGATGTTTTCCTCAAAAGGAAAAAAAAAAAAAAAAAAAAAAAAAACCCTTCAGTAGGGCCATTGGGTGGCAATTAAAATGTGACATTGACATTGGTTTCTTCAGAAGCCCCAGCCACACATTCTGGCTATCTGCTGTCTGCAGCTTGATTTCTGAAATGCCTCCCCTCCCCCTGCTTCAATTCTGTTCAACCAGATCCATATTTATTGAATATCTATTATGTTCTTGGTGCTTTGCTGTGTGCTTTATCATGATAAACAGAACAGACATAGTCTCTTTTCTCCCAGAGTTTACAGCGCCCACTTCTATCAAGGACTGGGTTGGGAAAGGAGATGATCATTGGCTATTTCTCCCTTGTTTATATACAGTATCAGCCACCATATCTCCTCTTTTAGGCTTTAGCTCTTATTCTGAGGTAAAGGGCCTTAGTTCCTGGAAGTCGGATTACAGCAGAAAAGAGGGTATTGGCAGAGACAGGAGAGGAGGAGACAGGCAGTGGCGTCTTCCAACCAGTTGCTGTCAATTCTGACTAATAGTGACCCTATAGGACAGAGTAGAACTGCGTTATAGGGTTTCCAAGGCTGTAATCTTCACAGAAGCAGACTGCCACATCTTTCTTCCATGAAGCTGTGTTGAGTTCGAATTGCTGACTGTCTTAGTCATCTAGTGCTACTCTAACAGAAATACCACAAGTGGATGGCTTTAGCAAAGAGAAGTTTATTCTCTCACAGTCCAGTAGGCTACAAGTCCAAATTCAGGGCGTCAGCTCCAGGGGAAAGTTTTCTCCATCGGCTCTGGAGGAAGGTCTGTGTCATCAGTCTTCCCTTGGTCTGGGAGCTTCTCTGCTCAGGAACTTCAGGTCCAAAGGACACGCTTTGTTCCCGGCACTGCTTTCTTGGTGCTGTGAGGTTCCTATGTGTCTCTGCTCGCTTCTCTCTTTTATATCTAAAAGGAGATTGCATTAAGACACTATCTAATCTTGTCAACCTCATCAGTATAACCTCATCACAGTGATAGAATTTACAACACATAAGGAGATCACATATAATCTCATCATAGTGATAGAGTTTACAACACATAAGGAAATCACATCAGATTACACAATCATCCAACACTGAGAATCATGGCCCAGCCAAGCTGACAGATATTTTTTGGGGACACAACTCAATCCATGACACTGACCTTTCAGTTAGCAGCCAAGAACCTAACCACTGCACCAGCAGGGCTCCTGGGTCTTCCAAAGACCTCTAAAATTTCTCTGAGCCCATCCACCAACAGCTCTTCCAACAGGTAAGCCAAGCCCTGCCCCATGGTTGCTCTGGCCCTGGCTTTTCTATCTTCCCTGGCCCGTGAACCCACCCCTCCCCAAGCAAATCACTGCTGTTGGTAGCTGTTGGAAAAGCACACAGCTCCCTGGCTGTTCGTCACTTCTCTTCCTTGGTTCAATCCCAAATCTCAGACAAGACATCTGGCCTCACCAAACCTGACCTGTAGTGTTGAAAATCGGGGGAGAAGAGAATAGGCTAGAAATCATGAAATGCTTCCTGACAGCAGGAGTCTCCAAGGGGAATGGGGCTCTTCACTAGAGACTCTTGGCCAGGAGGTAGATCAAAGGCTGGAAAGAGGATTGGGAAGAACAATCCAACTGTCAGGAGGATAAATAAGGTGATCACTTGGATGCTTTCCATCTCTTCTAAGATTTCCTGACCTCTTTGACCCTTTAGAGTTTGTTAAAGATGAGCAGCTGCTTCCGAGTAGGATAAATAGCGTATTCCAACTGTGGTTAGCCGTACTGAAGGCCTGCATTTTCTCAGTGAGCAGGCCAGGTTCTGTTCTCTGGTCTCCATGTGTGGTTTAAAGGAAAACCTTGAGATTTAAGCCCATGGAGCTCAGAGCTCCTCCTCATTTCCCTTGGAACGTCTCCTTTTTAAGAATGCAGAAGGTCTTTAAATTACCACCCCTCCCTTATTCAAATCCACCAGCTGCTCCTTGGAAACCGTATGGGGCAGTTCTACTCTGTCCTATAGGGTCGCTATGAGTCGGAATTGACTCGACAGCAAGGGGTTTGGTTTTCTGGTTTTACTAGGTGTGTAGGTGAAGTTCCTTGCAATTTAAATCTTGCTTCTTATCCAGATTCATGCGATCTATAGCTATCTTTTGATCTTCTTACTCAAGCCATAGTCTCTGCATGATCAAAATTTGGAAATTTCATTGCCTCTCGCTCTAGTCTCCTGACCAAGTTCATGTTTTGCTATCAGGATGTGCTGTGCTAACCTTTCAACCAACAAGAGCATCAGTGCAGTTACAAGATCCCTCCAGGTTATGATTTCTAATTTAGCACACTTCCTCTGGCAGGACCATCCAACAGAAATAGTTCTCGCATGAAATTATTTTTGGAGACTGTCCAAATCAACAACTCCCTTCTCTACCCTCAAGGGGTAGGAGGACTGTGGATTTGCCAAAGTTAATAATATTAATCTGTCTATCATATTAGAAATTCATTGTGTTGGAGAATAAAGGAAGCTATTCTCTCCAGGCCTGGCCCTGTGTGGCATGGCTTTCTTCTCTGCTGCATCAACCCTGTGGTGTGCTTTGGGGTGGATCACTGAATCCCAAATCACCCCTTTCCTTGGATTTTAAATCATAGGGTACCATGTAATTATTTATGGCCAACGGGATGTTACGTTCCTTCGTGCTTTTAGCCTTAAGACTTTTCTGCCTTGAGTCCTGAGTCCTTCCAAGATTGTACTGTTACATAGAAGACAAAGCTCTGTAGCCTGGAGGGAAGGGGGAGATAGCCATTAGGAGACCAGTGGCAAGTAGGTGGTTGGGATCACTGTCTTTTATTCATTCATGACCCAATCACTTAAGGCTAAACTGTTAGCTCAGGAGAAAGCAGAATAACAATACTTTTTGAGCATTTACAAGTACTTGTGTTTAACAAGTATTGTCGTATTTAATTCTCACAACAACTATATGAAGTAGGTATGATTTTTGTCCACATCTTACAGATAAGGCAACTGAGGCACAGAGACGTTAAATAACTTATTCAAGATCACATAGCCAGAATCTGAACCTAGACCTTCTGTCTTTCTAAATCTAGTGAGTGTTGAGACATTCTTTCAAGTTTGTACTTTATTAGCATTTAGCACAGATATTAGCACTTCACACACCGTCACAGAGTAGTGATTTGGAAAATACTTGCTGAACTGGTCAAAGACTGAAAAGAGATGCCAAATTTAAGGTTATTTTTCAGTATTCATGTTGCTGTTAGTTGCTGTCAAGAAGATTCCGACTCACGGCGAACCCATGTGTGCAGAGTGGAACTGCTCTATTCGATTTTCAGGGCTGTGACCTTTATGAAGCAGATCACTAGGCCTGTTTTCTGCGGCACCTCTGGGTGGGTTTGAACCAACAACCTTTTAGAATCATTTATTATATGCGAGGCCGTCTTGGCTCAAAACTAGGAAGTGCATCTGTTAGGTGCTATTTTAATGCTGACACTGAAAAAATTAAAGAGAAAGAAGGTTGGAATTTTGACATCTTTATAATGTTAGCTTTCTTTTTCTTGTGAAGAAAAGATATTTGCAATGAACCTTCAAAAATTAAGATAGAGCATTATGAGTTTTTGTCTCAGGTCTACCTCTTTCTAGCTGTGTAATCCCTCTCTAGGGTTCTTATTTAAAAAATGAGGACTTGGAGTAGCTTCTCCATCAGGGAATTTACTGCTGTGTCTACAGAATTAGCACTGTAAGTACAAACAGGAAGTGTTTAAGTCTGTAAATCAATTAGCTAACTCATTGTTTGATGAACACCTACAAGGCATTTTCTAGAGGCACTAACGATTTGCAGAAGAGTTTAGGAGCAATCCTTGACTCACACTAGTTATAAAGATGGAGTGAATTGAACCAGTCATTACATTCTGAGGGAAACAAACGGTGAGCACGTGACAGAGACAGTGGACACCTAAAAAGTGCAGAGAGAGCCATGTGGTCCAGCATAGTCAGGATAGTGACATTTAAGCTGTCTATTGAAGGATAAGAAAGAAGACTCCAATAAATGGACAGGAGAGAGGGAGGGCATTTCTGGCTGCAAGCATGGCACAACCAGAGACATGGAGACAGGGGATGTAGTGGTGCCGGGGGAGGGTGGAGCATAAGGACTTGTTCAGCATAAGGGCCAAACTACTACCCGATATTCCCAACCGGAACAAAGCTGGCTAGGTGGGAAGCAGGGAGTTCTGGATTCTAACCTTGACTCTAACACTAATCAGTAGGTGTCACACAACCTCTCTGGACATTCTTTTTTTTTTCCCCTGTAAAACAAGAATTTTGAATTAGATCAGTACTTCTTATATTTTCCCAAGGTATTTCCATTTAGGAAATGAAAATATGTACAGAGTAACTTGGAGAGGATTTGGAGGCATGCATATGGGGCTTGGAAAAAACATTATCACATTATTTTATTATATAATTATGATAAGTAAGTTAATATACACATTATTAGGAAAAATTTAAAAGAATGTTAATATTTTTAACATATTCTTTTGAATATAATTTTTAAAAATATTTTTATGTACCACCACTGACTGCTCTGACCGGGATCACAACAGAGGGTTCTGGATAGAGCTGGAGAAGGATGTAGAACAAAATTCTAATTCACAAAAAAAAAGACCGGATTTAATGGCCTGAAAGAAACTGCAGAAACCCCAAGACTATGGCCCCCAGACACCCTTTTAGCTCAGTGGTGAAGTCACTTCCGAGGTTTACTGTTCAGCCGGGGATTGGACGGCCCCATAAAACCAAATGGGACTAATGAGGCACAGCAGTCCAGGAACAGGGACTAGAAGGCAGAAGGGGACAGGAAAGCTGGTAATAGGGAACCCAAGGTTGAGTAAGGACAGTGTTGACATGTAGTGGGGTTGTTAACCATTGTCATAGTGCAACATGTGTACTAACTGTTGAATGAGAAACTATTTTATTTTGTAAACCTTCACCTAAAGTGAGAATAGCAGCACAACTGGAAGAACGTAATCTATGTCACTGAACTGTGCATGTAGAAATTTCTGAAATGGTGTATCTTTGGCTATGTATATTTTCATCAAAAAAAAGAAAAGTTCGAGAAGGGAGCGTGTTGACTTGCCGTGGGGTTGTTAACCAATGTCATAAAACAATATGTGTACTGACTGTTTAATGAGAAACTATTTGTTCTGTAAACCTTCACCTAAAGCACAACAACAACAAAATGATGAAAGCAAAAAAAGTATACATATTTTTACGCTCAAAATAGCTGCACAAAATTTCTCATCAATACTTTTTAATGATGATCCCTTTAAATTCTTAATAGTCACCATTTAAGATAAACGATGGTGTCTTAGTTATCTAGTGCTGCTATAACAGAAATACCACAAGTGGATGGTTTTAATAAAGAGAAACTTACTCTCTCACAGTCTAGTAGGCTAGAAGTCCAAATTCAGTTTGCCAGCTCCAGGGAAACCTTTCTGTCTCCGTCAGCTCTGGGGGAAGATCCTTGTCATCAGTCTTCCCTGGTTGAGGAGCTTCTCAGCACAGGGACCCCAGGTCCATAGGACATGCTATTCTCCTGGCTCTCGTTTCTTGGTAATATAAGGTCCCATGCCTCTCTGCTCATTTTTCTCTTTTATATCTCAAAAGAGATTGATTTAAGATAAACCTAATCTTGTAGATTGAATCCTACCTCATTAACATAACTGCCACTAATCCTACCTCATTAACATCATAGAGATAGGATTTGTAACCCATAGGAAAATCACATCAGATGACAAAATGGTGGACAGTCACACAATACACAAATTTTGAGGGGACACAATTGAATCCATAACAGATGGTCACACAAATTCTCAAAGAAATGATGCTTTCTTGGTGCTGTGGCAAAGGGCAGAATAGTTAGTTTACAAATCATCTGGTTGCCCTCCAGTTGATGAAAATCCTTTCTTGACCTAAACTATAATACAGACGATTTAGGTTCTTTAAAAGTTTAAATTATGCCATCAAGAATGTGATCATTCTTTAAACTAACAGAGTTCCCTTTTCCTTTTTCATTGATACATGTAATGTTGAAATTCCTTATGATAATGTAACTGGATTTCAAATCCAATTCAACTTTTTATATAACTTATTTCAAAATAAGGATAAATTGTTGCTCTACTAGTCTTAGTAGTTCTTTTTTAGGATTCTTTAGGATCCATATTAAAATAATTTTTAACTTCACTCTTCCAAAGTTGAACATTTTCTTGGAATCTATAAACCTTAAAACTGCACATTAGTATTTTATTCATGAGGACATTGTAATTTTTGGTTAAATGCATTTAGGTATCAGTTAACTAAGCTAATTTCTAAAGCCAAGGATTATCTTTAAACAAATCTGCAAAGTGGTACTTATTCTTCTGGCCCCAACAAATTTTTTTTCAAGTCTTCCTTTTGCTCGTAAAACCTTTGTAAAATTCTTTCTCTGGGCAATCAAAATTTTATTTAAAATAACATAGAGATATATTTTGATCCAATTTCTCCACATTGACCTACAGAGTATGGGTTTTATTAGAATCACCATCCTGATAACATCACTTAATGCAGAATTCAGATGTGTACGTAGAAGTCTTCAGTGAATAAAGCTGTTATCTGAATCCCCAAGTGTTCCGGAGGAGGTAAAGCCTTTATATTGTCCTATCATTACAACAGCTTCACTTGAGGTTATACACTAACATCATGTTTCCATAGTATCATATTGTTTTACAAACTTAGAGTATTGACTTAATCACTTTAAATATTGATTTGAGCTCCAATTGTTTTTTAGTACTTCTTTTTAATGGAACAAATAGCATTTTAGAACCATTTGTTTCAGAAATACTAACTAATGTTATAGAGTGTAGTTACTAATATCTAGTAACATTACTAGATAATATTTACTATCATTGACTATTACTAATAATATCTACTAGATTCATGAACCTAAAATGAAACCTTTTTTTTTAATTTAATGATCTACTAGATTACTGTTTGGGCCATTTTACATGTTGTCAAATGTCTACTCTGTACCCGTTGTCATTGAGTAGATTCTGACTCATAGCAACCTTACAGGACAGAGTAGAACTGCTCCATAGGGTTTCCAGGAAGCGGCTGGTGGATTCAAGCTGCCGACCTTTTGGTTAGCAGCGGTAATGCACCGTAGCTCTGAACCACTGCGCCACCAATGCTCCAAATGTCTACTAATAGTATTCAAAAGCAGAACCTTTCCCGTTTCTTTGCTCTGTTGGTCCCGAACACAGTGTTGATAATTTTCTCCAGACTTGTAAAATGGGCAGTTCTGCAAATGTATAAGGTGTGTTGCCTCTAGCTATTAATTGACTTGGTAACTAAATTCTTAAGCTTGAACTGATGCCGTTGTGACCAAGTTCATTAAAGAACTTTGGTCCTTATTTTGAATATAAAAGTGCATAAATATGTTCAAATCTTTTTGTTAATAAGTTGGGTTTGGAGTGAAGTCTGATGTAATTTATTTGTTGACACCATTTCTCCATTTAATAGCTTTTCTAGGCAAAGGGGACATTTAGCCTGAGGAAGAAGAGAGTTTGGGAGATAGACAAATCTAACTTGAAATATTCCTCATTATATTGCTAAATTTTTGACCACTCTGCTTATTCTATGACTCTGCTGATTTTCTAGCTTAAAGAGTTGCCCTT
The DNA here is from genome assembly GCF_000243295.1 of Trichechus manatus latirostris. Classification (NCBI taxonomy): domain Eukaryota; kingdom Metazoa; phylum Chordata; class Mammalia; order Sirenia; family Trichechidae; genus Trichechus; species Trichechus manatus. The sequence continues at coordinate 2,653,463 of NW_004444125.1, read as the reverse complement.
TCTGGTCAGAAAATAAATATCGGTAAAAATTAAATAAATCTATTTAAATATTAAGTATTTAAAGAGGCTCTAGGATTTTATAGTTTCAGAAAATTATCTGCATTATTAAATAAAATTGCACCAAAAAGACTGAAAAATGAAGCACATGGTAGCAAATAAGCATATTAAAATATTAATTTTTATTTAATTTAGAAGCTAAAATTCTGAAGTAATTTTAATATATATATTACTCACACTTATAGGTAATAAAAAAACTTGAAAAACTGATGTCCAGAAGCTATAAATACAATGAGTTAGTTTCATTAAATTATAGTCAATATTATTCGGTTTTAAACAAAATTTTTTTTTAATCTAAAATAATAACTTATTTTAAAATTCTATCAGGAATCAACTTAGGTTACTTTTAACATAAAAAAATAACAGTTGTATATATCAATTGTGTTATATTTAGGAAATCTTAATATCAGATCATTGTCATCTTCATATGTGTCTACTATGTTAGTAGAAAAACTTGTGACAAGTTGGAGCAAACAGAACTAATTTTTTTTGCATATGTACACAATAAAGAATTTCATTTATCATAGACAAATTGTGACTGAGGCAATATTTAGATTAACTGGAATAGCTCAGTAGGAAGGTGAGAGGGAGGTGCTACGATAGTCCTAGCAGTGTAGCCACCGCAGCCAAAAACACAGTACACATAAGTTACGTTTCAAAATGTCTGTGGGGTCATTTGTCATTATGTAATTATCCAGTGTATCCCTGTTGCCAGATGCTAAGACAATAGGGTGTTGTTGCATATCATTGAGTGAATTCTGAGACAATAGGTACTTAATACATATTCAGAGGCTGATGAGTATGAGAGAGTGGTTGTGTTGACTATGGAGATCCTCTAAGTGTAGTGGTGTTGGTTTCTGCTATGTAAACAAGACCCTGGGGAGGTGCCTGCTGCTTGCTGGCGTGGAAAGGCTATGCCCACCCATCCACTGGCCATGTTTTCATTTTCTTTTCAACCCGTTGCCCGTTGAGGCGATTCTGACTTATAGCGACCTTATAGGACAGGGTAGAACTACCCCGTAGGGTTTCCTAGGAGCAGCTGGTGTATTCGAACTGCTGACCTTTTGGTTAGCAGCTGAACTCTTCACCACTGCACCACCAGGGCTCCATTAAAACTCTAAGATCATCTGCATTATTAAATGCACCAATCTGCCTCTGTGGTGAAGCTCATTTGCGGTACTCTTGCCCAGGTGGGGGCCTCAGCTCCTAACATCAATACTGTTCAGAAGGCTACAAACATAACAGAATGTGTGTGACGCCAACTACATCCTTGGAGCTTGGACATCCATCTATACAGGATGGAACAGGAAATAGTCCACAGGTAGATGGATGATTTTTATGGACTGTAAAGTCATCCATAGAAAGTCTACTCATAACTTAATTGCACATTTCGGAGCACAGGCTTTTGTAGTTTTATATGTGTGAAGAAGAAGCCCTCGTGGCACAGTGGTTTAGCTAACTGAAAGGTTGGCAGTTAGAACTCACTAACCACTCTGTGGGAGAAAGATGGGGCCGTCTGTTTCCATATGGATTTACCGCCTTGGAAACCCTATGGAACAGTCCTACCCTGTCCTGTAGGGTCACTATGAGTCGGAATCAACTTGACAGCAATGGGTTAGGTTTTTTGGTTTATGTGTGAAGCAATTAAGAGGACTGGCTTTGGAGTCACGCTTATATAAGTTCAGTTTCACATGTTGTCACTGGTTAGCCCTGTGACTTTGGGTAAGTTACTTAATGCTTCAAGGTGGATAATGGTGCTTACCTCATAGAGTGCTGAGGACTAAATGGGATAATTTATGTAATGTGCTAGCTACTACATGGTGCCTAGTAAGCAATAAACTGTAGCTGCTAATACTGCTGCTACGATCTACTGCTGCTACTCTCATTATGATTAATGTATTCTTCCTCTGTGAGGTTAAGATGCCTTACTGCTTAGTGGGCAGTGCTTTTTCTATTGGGAGAATGGGAGTATTTCCACTTACAGACTTGAAGTCAGCTGGGGAAATTGTCAGCAGCAAGCTTTCTTTCACTGTTTTTGTAGATGTTTGCAAAACAAAGGAGAGATTTCAAAGAAGTTGCAGTGGATGTAATTCAAGAACTTAAAAATCATGCAACAGAGTTTCTTCAGCATAGATTGTTTAAATGTTTTTTTTTTTTCTGCAAATCTCCACTTTACTTTTCAGGTAGAGGTATAGGTTGACTTCTTTTTTCTGAACCTTCCCATGCAATGGATTCATAGAGTGATTTTTTTCCCCGTTTCTATCCTTGAGTCCAGAGGTGCTGAACTCATTTTTAAAAATAAAAGCATACTCCCACAAATGAAAGACACCATGATTTGTCTGTAGGCTTCTTTTCTCAGCATCATTTAGAAACAAAACAACTTCAAATGGCACATGGGACTACCCCAGATCAGGTCTTGGAATCCATACAATCTCCTACCATTAACTCTAGGCTCCCCTGGCATGGAATAGATGGTTAGCCTAGGAGACAATGGACTTTCTGGCAATTAAATTTGATAAGGTAGAGAAAAATAGACAAACGTTTTCACTGGCCTTTACTGTTTATTAAGTACTTTTACATAATTTATCTCATTGATTCTAAGGACATCTCCTGGAGTCCTCAAACCATCTTAATTGCAGATGAAGAAACTGAGTCCCAGGGTATAAGGGACCAAAACCATGTCACCCTTCCATTGAGGAGAAGAGCTTCAATGCAGACTCTTTACACTATACCTTAGAGATAGGCTGGTATGAAACTTGGGTGGGGACTGCACTCAAAGACTACTCACAATGGTCAGGAATAGCTAAGCCTTCCTGAAATATAGTATATTAGTGTGGGAAGAACCTGAAGGAAAATCAACCCAATCCCTCTATTGGAAGAATGTTTTATTCCCTTAAGGAGCTGTTGGAGTTGTCCAAGGGATATGATTATTGGCTTCTAGATCCAGGATTAAAATCTAGGCTTTCTGAAACCTAGTCCTGGCTTCTTTCTATTGACTTTATATGCCATTTATGGAAATGTGCTGCCTATTTTACCCATTCTTATTTTGTTCTATTCTATGATTACTTAGTTAATGTCACCCCTGGGACAAAGCACATTACTCATGTTCTCCCTGACCTTCTAAAAGAACACATAGATTGAGGTTGTTCTTACTTCCCCATCTTCCTGCCAAGCTGAGAATTCTTTAGGGTCAGGAAATTGTGGCCACCATTTCAAATCATAAAAGTTGAAGAGTTTGAACCATGACCTCAAAAACGGACACGATTACCTGCTGCTGTCTAATGGCAACTTTCCAGAGGTAAAGGGGGTGTAGTAATGAATTTAAGATAGTACCAGGAATTTCGTTTAACAGGTACCTCTGGCCTTCAAAGCGTGAGGACTTTGTGGGGAGCGCTAGTCCTTCTTTCTTCTCTTGTGTTTCCTCATAATAACCAGTTGAATATTGATCATGAATATAAAGAGAAAGATTAGAGATTTCTTAACAAAAGCTTTTGGGTTTCACTTCTGTTATGTATTGAGTTGTGTTCCCCTAAAATATATGTCGAAGTCCTAACTCCTGCACCAATACATATGGCCTTGTTTGGGGAGATAGGCTTTTTCTTTGCAGATGTTATCAGTTAAATTAAGGAAATCATACTGGAATAGAGTGGGTCCTAATCCCAATCCCTTCTGAGTAATGTCTTATAAAAGGGAAGAACAGACACAAAAACAGAATCACACATAGGGGCAAGACAGCATGTGAAGATGCATCTACAAGCCAAGGCATGCCAAGGAACGCCTGGGGCCACAGAAGCTGAAAGAGACAAGGAAAGATACTCCGCTAGAGCTGACAGAGAGAGAGCATAGCCCTGCTGATGCCCTGAATTCAGACATCTAGATTCCAGAACTGTGAGAGAATAAATTTCTGTTCTTTAAAGCCACCCACTTTGTGGTATTTTGTCATGGCAACCCTAGGAAACTAAGACAAATTTTGACTTGTATATTTACCATAACCAATTATTTGAACAAGTGTTAAATTATAAGTAATGAAATTTGGTAACGTCTTCCTCCACCTTGGATAGGCAATTAAAGGTGCATTTTCGAATCTCATGGCATTGGTATTTTTCATTCCTCCACTGGATGTGAGTGCTGCACTTCAACAACAGAGAGAATACCAAGACAGGAGCCATTGTTATGGAATCAAAGCAAGACAGACTTCTTTTTGGGAAGATTCAAGGCTCATCTCTCATTTCGCCGAAGTTCCTCATCAAGGCTAGGTAAGAAAATATTTGGCTTCCACTCTACTGTCTCAGACTCGTGAAACTCTCCTAAACTGTGCAATCATGTGTCCTTGATAACTCAGGGCCAAGTATGGATCAGATGTCTGCTTTACCTGGTCTGGCTGACCATAATAATCACGTTCACCATGTAATTGTCAAGTCTTTCCTTGCCTTTGTGCTGTATGGATATAGTTTCAGAAAACTTGTAAAAGGCGCAGTCATAAATAAAACAAGATTGCACATGGGGGCTTGGAAAATGCAACGTTCACGAAGCCCCAGATGCAAGAGCAGAGGGAATTCAGAGTGAAATATTTAATTACTTCATCATTGAAAACTAATTACCATTTGGGGAGTGTTTTCATTTGTGGAACATGGATTGATTAGCAGGATAGCCACAATTCTAGTTTCCTTATTACTGATTACATCTTTCATACAAGAAAAATGGGTTAGTTTTTAACAAGCTGGAGTCAAACTCTAGACAAGCAGGGTTACCGAAGAGTGATTGCATGGATTAGTGTTATTCAATAGGCAAAGGGGTATTGAGTTAAGTTTTTTGTTTTTTCTTTTTTTTTCCCTGATAGACTATTAGAGATAAATTTTACATTTGGGATTTACTCCTCTGTAGTAGGTAATGCTGAATTTTTCATGCAGGAAGTTAATTTGTTTGTTCCAGAAAATGTTTCAATCAATGTTATGTATGTTCTGTGACCTGGGGTCCTGAGTCTATAGTTTTGTCCCAAAGGCTTGATATAGATATATTATTTAAAGACCAAGTTTGGAAAATTAGGACCTCTCTAGCAACTTTTTAACACTGAAACATAAAAGTCGTGGACTCATGATAGAGTACCATGGTCAACAGAAGTCAGATTCTGATGGGGCAGAGATATACTGGAAGCCTTTTTGGAGGGTCACGTGGGGTGGGTGTTGCATTGTTTGGCTTCCATATTCCCCAGGCTTGCTTCTCTTTCTCAGGATATCTCTGTATCACACTGGTGTCCTGTCACCTTGTTCTCTCTTGTCCTTCCCCTTATCAATCCTGTTCTCCACAAGGAATCTGCTATTAGTCATTTGTTCTGGAGAATGAATTTAAGTCAGTGTGTCCTCTGATTGCTCCTTAAGATAAAAAATACTTTCAGGATTAAGTCAGCAGGTGGGTGGTGGCTTCTGAAATAACACTGTGCAGACAGTAACATTTTTTTCATTGGTGTGAAGGTTCTTGCTGGGGTTAACATTGGCTGTAGCCTGACACAGTAGGAAGAATGCTGGGAAAAGGGCAGAAGATCTAGGTTCTAGTTCTGGGTTTACCACTTATTATGTGTCCTGGGATACATTACTTGATCCATATGAGTTCATTTCTCATCTTTTAGATATGAGGATCATATTAAATAGAGAATGTGAAAAGGCATTGAAAGGCTTAAAGTATTGTTCAGATTAGAACAATTATTCAAATTGCATTTGCTACTACGATTGATCATTTGAATGCTATAAGTGGTTACTTAGAATAAGAACAAGCCTTATTCTCTCCTGCCTAATTTTACTCCATACTGGAATCAGGGTTTCTATTTTGAGATGAAGACAACCTTTTAATCTCTACTCTGTTAGTCAGAATGACCTTCCTCCAGGCAAATGTGTTCTCCTCTAGGGTTGAGGCTGTGTCAAAGTTCTCTCAGAGCAGCTGACAGCATGTTGATTTGGGGGCTTGGTCTGGTGGCTAGGGACAAGAATGATTTTGAAGCTACTTGCTTTTCACCCATCCTGCCCAGTAAGTGTGTAGCTCACTGCTCACCTGGCTTGCTGGATTTCCCAGGGTTGCCTGTGAAAGACCACATGCCAGGCCATTAACCTGTTGCCATCAAGTTGATTAGTACTCATGGTGACCCCATGTGTTTCAGAGCAGAATGAAAACCTATAGAAGCAGATCTCCAGGCCTTCTTTCAAGGTGCCTCTAGGTGGGTTTGAACTGCCAACCTTTCGGTTAGTAGCCTAGTGCTTAACTGTTTTCACCACCCAGGGATTCCTATGCCAGGACATTACCTTCTCTTAAAAGGAATGGATTGCGTGTGATGCATGAATGAATAGAATCACTATTGCCTTGAGGAAGAAAGGAATTTAAGTTTGAGGGTTTCACATATTACTTTGGCTAAGACTTTTTAGGGCTGATTTAAAAATTGACGGGACTGCAATTAAGGGGCTCCAGAGGGACATTTGTGGAGGAGCAGACAAGGCACAGGTATTGAATTGCCTCCCAAATATGTCGTTCTACAACTTCCTGATGTTACAGACGAGTGCTAGAATTCAAATGTTTAAAAGAGGTAAAGGTATAAGATAAATGCTAAAAAACAAATTTTATAAATTAAAGGTTTAAAGAATCAAGTGACTAAAAAGGGGAAGACTTCAAATTTAGTAATATAAATGAAATATAATTATAATAGTTAAAAATAACATTATCATAAAAAGAGAAGTGATAAAAGAGGTAAAATAGCTAAACATATCTTAAAATCTAGAAAGAAATTATAGCAAAGGTAAAAGACAAAGTAAAAGAATATTAAGAAACTTAGCGAAACTACCTAAAAAGTAAAAATGAAAAGCTGAGGGAGGAAAATTAGAAAGGTAGAAGTTTTGGTAGATAGAAGTTAAAAGATGTGGAAAAAAAAAAGCAAAAGAAAATAGTACTCTAATGATTAAAAACAAAATTACCTTAATATTAGCAAAAATGAGGCTAAATATAAACTTTTTAAAAAGCGCCAAATGTTTAAAGTGAAAAACAAAAGTGACAAAACTCAACCCAATTTCTAAAACTTTTATACAGAAGCAGTCAAAGAGATTCCTTTTTAATGGCAAACCAAAAAACCAAACTCACTGCCCTTGAGTCGATTCTGGCTCATGGTGACTCTATAGGACAGAGTAGAACTGCCCCACAGGGTTTCCCAGGCTGTGTATCCGTACAGAAGCAGACTGCCACACCTTTCTCCCTTGGAGCAGCTGGTGGGTTCAAACCACTGATGTTTTGGTTAGTTGAGGGCTTTAACCACTGCACCACCAGGGCTCCTTTTAAAGGCAAAAACCAAAAAAAATCCCACACCCGTGCCACTGAGTCAATTCTGACTTATAGCTACCCCGTAGGACAGAGTAGAACTGCCCCATGGGGTTTCCAAGGAGCAGCTGGTGGATTTGAACTGCTGACATTCTGGTTAGTAGCTGAGCTCTTAACCACTGCACTACCAAGTCTCCTTTCAATGGCAAAGTGCCTGCAAATTCCAGCAGAGTTCTGGGTAACTTTTCTCTGGATACTTGTAGTACCTTGTGAAAGGTTCTTAGATAAGATTCCTTTAGACAGAGAATATTGGTCCTTACTGCCCCACCAATTCTGATATACAAATTAGAAATTTTCTCAGGCTCATGCAAACAGACCTTCAGTACGAGTTTCCTGCCCTCTAACAAGAATTCCTCCCCTCAAACCACTCTGTATAGAAGTTTTGAGCACTTCTGGGGGTGGGAGTAGACAGACACGCTGTTCTTAGTTCTTAGCTCCAGAAAGGCAAAGTTATCATAATAATCCTATTATGATATAGTAGTTCTTGAGGACCTACTATTCTGCTCAGTCCATAGAGGGTTGCTATGAGTTGGAACTAACTCAACGGCACACAACAAGAGCAACTATTAACCTAGCGGAGGAGCTAGACAATTCACAAAGAATTATCTCATTTAATCCTTGAAACTACATTAATAAAATAAATTCTATTATTATTTCAATTTTACAGGTGAGGAGGTTTAGTGTAACAGTTAAATAATTTATTCAAGGTCCTCCAGCTTGTAAGTGTTAAAACTGATGCTGAAGTCCTGGCCATTTAACTCCAAAATCCATGTTCTTAACCCCTGCTCGGCCTGCCTCCCATCTGTCTGCACTGCCCGCCAGGAGCCAGCATCTGCCCCAGTCCCCAGAGAGGGAAACCGCTTTCTTTGAAAGCAGTGGTTTGTGTTGCCATTTCTCTTTAATCACTGGCTATAAGTGGACTGTAACGCGTGCACTTGTCAAAGGCTATTACGACACGTCAGCAGGTGATGATGTGTTGACAAGTTCACATTGCATTTGTTGGTGGGGATTGTGAGAGCATGGATTATAAACTTTAGGAGGGCAGGAGCACGTTTACCTTGAATTTTCTCTGCATCTTGTTAAACTTGGCACCTCAGAGAGCCAACCAGCCATTCGATAAATGAAGAGGTGATTTGAGTCTGCATTTTCTGATTAGATCAAAGAGACAAACAGAAGGCATTTTTGCTGGCATAAAGATGGTGTCAATTATGTTTCCTCCTTCTCTGCCTTATTAAACCAGGGCTTCCAACCAGTTCATTCCAGTTCGACCCCCTGCTGAGAATTTGCATTTCCACCCCAGATACACTGAATCAGAATCTACATTTTAACAAGATCCCCAGGTGATTCTTATGTCAGAATCTAAAGCTTAACAAGATCCCCAGGTGATTCTTATGTAACAATAAATTCTGTAGATTTCTGATTCAGTATATCTGGGGTCAAAGCCCTGTATTAAACTGCTTCTTGAAGGGAGAGGGCCATTGCTGGAAGGCAGCAGGCTGTGCTCTGTTTACCTCTGTATTCCCCCAGCATCTGGTTTAGGGCCAACATGGACAAGGTGTTCAATAAATTGAGTGAGTATCCTGACTGGAGAAGTGGAGGAAGAAGCAGGTAGGCTTTTCCTTGAGTCTGTCATTATAGAGAGTATAGGTCAAAGGATCACTGGGAGAGTCCGTGTAGAAAAGGAGAAAGCAGAGCATGAGTTTACTGGGACAGACGGAGTGCACAGCCATGTGCCAGGCCTGGGGAGGATGTAGCACAGCCCGCCATTAGAAAGAGACGTGTTACATCACAGACAAGAAACATGGTATAAAATACGTGTGTTTTTGCATCATGATCATGGGACAAATAGATATCATATGCTCTCTGATATTACATGCCAAGAAGGGACACATCATCACTTTGGTGATATTCCAGCCAAAAATGTATAATCCGAATCTAATCAGCAGAAAACATCAGACAAACCCAAAGTCACTTGTCTTCAAAAAAGCCAAAGTCATGCAATGTGTGAGCCTGTATGGGATTCTGGGGGAAAAAAATTGAAAAAAGAAAAATTTTCTATAAAGGATACTAGTGAGATAATTAGCAAAATATGAATACAATCTGTAGATTATATAATAGTATTCTATCATTGGTAATTTCTGATTTTGATAATTATACTGCAGTTGCGTAAGAGAAAGGAACCCTGGTGGCCCAGCAGTTAAGAGCTCAGCTACTAACCAGAATGTCAGCAGTTCGAATCCACCAGCCGCTCATTGGAAACCCTATGGGGCAATTCTACTCTGTCCTATGGGGACGCTATGAGTCCGAGTCAACTCGAGGGCAATGGGTTTGGTTTTTCTGGTGTAAGAGAATGTCCATGTTAATAAGAAATGTACAGAGTGATTTAGTTACAGAGGGGCATCATGTCTTCAACTTATGCTCAAACAGTTCAGAAAAATGTATATAAAATAAACGCACATATATTATCTCTTTCTCCTCTCTCTCTCTTGCCCTCTGTCTCTTTCTCTTGATCTCTCACTCATGCTTGCTCTCGCTCTCGCTCTCTCTCTCTCTC
>NW_004444125.1:2640473-2643325 GCF_000243295.1 Trichechus manatus latirostris | reverse complement strand
CCCTCCCTCCCTCTCTCTCGCCCTTGAGCTCTTTCTCTCTCTTGCCCTGCTCACTCTCTCTCGCCCTCACTCTCTCTCTCTGTCTCTCTTTCTTGCTCTTTCTCTCTCTATCTAACTAAAAAGAGAAGGGAGAGAGAGAAAAAGAGAGAATGATAAAACAAGTGTGCTAAAATGCTAAAATTTGTGGACTCTAGGTGAAAATTACATAGGAATTCTCTGTACTATTTTTGCAATGGTTCAGTAAGTCTGAAGTTGTTTCAAAATAAATAAATATAAATGTGTGTATATTCTTACATGCAGAAGAAACAGTATAGTATGTATAGTGGTTAAGGACACAGCCAGAATTCCTGGGTCCATATCCTGGCTGTAGCACTTGTATGCTGTATTACTTTTTACTTAAGCTCTCTGAGCCTGAATGATATGGGATGATATTGGTGCCTACTACATTGGCTAGTTATGAGAATTAAATGAGTTAAAGCATGTGCCAAGTTTAGAACACTGTAGGTACATGGCAAGTATGTAATAAATGCTGGCTCTTATCACACAATATAGGGCCATGTATAATTAATAATAGTTATTAATTACAGAGCACGTAGTAGATACATAATATTTGTTGACTTACTAAAGGAACAGAACATTTTAGAATTTTCACAGTGATTTGGATATTTAATTATTATAATCCCATGAAGTACAACACCAAGAATTATGCCCCCATTATATAGATATATAAACTGAGGCCAAAAAAAAGAGACTTACCTCTCCCCCACCTGATAACTGGTAGAACCTGGAGCTGATCTCGGAGACCCTGGGTGGTACAAATGGTTAACTTGCTCGGTTGCTAATTGAAAGGATGGAGGTTCAAGTCCACCCAAAGGTGCCTTGGAAGAAAGGCCTAGTGATCTACTTCTGAAAAACCAGCTATTGAAAACCCTGCAGTATAGTTCTACTTTGCTGCATGTGGGGCCACCATAAGCTGGGGTTGACTTGACAGGAACTGGAGTTGGTCCCAGGTGTCCTGACAACTACACCTGAATAGAATCTTTTCTGTAGATTCTGCCAACATCACTATTGCTTTGCTCTCTTTTATACTCTGTGAGTAGAGCATTCTTTGGGACTAAGTGCATGCAAGGGAACTTCCATCATTCATGTTGTTACTAGCTGTCAAAAGGTGTCTGGTGTGTGTGTCTATGTGTGTAGGGGCATGGATTCTCCAGTAATACCGACAAGTTTCTTGAACCAGATTCCAAGAAGAGGTGGCTAGTCCCTATTCCTGAGGATGAAAACCTCCCTGGCAGGAGGAAGTGATTGCTGCCTTAGGAGGGGGCTTAGAATACAATGGAGGGGGATGTTCACTGAATGCCACATGCTCTGCCCATGGCACAATAAATGATTGTATTGTTATATCAAACACCAGGGCATTCTGGAAGCTGTAGATTCTTTTTAGCAGGAGCCTTAAATTAAGTTCCCTTAGGATTCAAATTAAAAAAAAAAAAAAAAAAGAAAACAAAAAAAGCAACAGGAGTGTTCTGAGAATAGCCCTCATCTGCACTTTAGAGAACCTAGAAGCTGATTCCTGCCTCCGTGGGCCTTCTGATCTTCAGTGGGGCCTCAGACTGACAGATGTTATTGCAATAACCACTCTTTGGCAACCTCGGGTGGAAAGGGAAGCACCTCTCAATTTGTCAGGGATAATAATAGCTCCCCTGCATTTGCCCACTGCTTTACAATTTGCACAGTTTTGTGTTAGACGTTTCAATTGATTCTCTCCAAAAGGATGTAGGGTGGGAGGGTAGAGACTATAATTCCTATTGAGTTGATGATAAAAACAGAGGCTAATAGAGGCTAAACAAATGACTCATGAGCCGATGTAAGGGGATAGGACCCCTGGGTCTGGCTCAGTGCTACTTACTACACACACTGTCTCTCAATCCTTACCTTCCTATTTTGGAAGTTATTTTATTTTTGACATTGCTACTTATTAAACATCCACATACTCATTTGCCACCACTTACCCTAGTCTGCCTCTTCCTGCCATCATTTCACGCTTCTCTGGGTTATCTCACCAGCTATAAGTCTGAAAGTGCTCAGGGGATGTGGAATCCCTCAACTATTTGCTTGAAAGGAAGGAAAATTGAGAGAATAAATCTGCTGCCAATATGATCACAAAATGCATGGTAAAGCCCAGTAGAAATGGTGTTGAATGTTAGTTCTTCCTTTAAATTTTCTGGAGAAAGTCTCCTCCATGTGTATTTCTTATTGAGAGCTGAAAATATATATTCCTTAGATCATGGTGAGCATCCACTATGGATCATGTGCTAAGGTCTCCCTCCTCCTCCCTCCTCATTTAGGTGAGAGGTGCATGTTCTCAGCCAATTGGTCTTAGGAAGGTCAAAAGACTTGAATTGTAGGCTTTTCTTCACTATGGTCTTTAGTGTTTCACAATGGGCATAATACCTGCACTTCCTACCTTATTATGACAAGAAAATAATGTATTTGAAAGTCTTGGAGATTGCAGAGTGTTCCTTAAGTATAAAATGGTATCATGATAATGATACTGCCAAAGATAATGATGATTGCTTCTGGAGAATTGTTACTTCTGTCATCCTTCCTAAGTTCCTCATAAATGAGGGGAATAAGTACAATGAATCGAATAGTAAATGTTCTGTGTGTAAATATGTGAATGAATGAATTGAAAGGAATTCTAAATTACCCATTCACAGTATTTCTATTGAGTAAGAACTGTACTCCCATAAACATTTCCTTAGCAGGGACCAAAATGACAGGCCTTTATGTTTTACCCCTAACATATAGAAAGACTTCTACCCTTTAAAAAAAAAAAAAAAAAAAAAACA
>NW_004444125.1:2623147-2640373 GCF_000243295.1 Trichechus manatus latirostris | reverse complement strand
GGATTCAAACTACTGACCTTTTGGTTAGCAGCTGGGCTCTTAACCACTGCACCACCATTCAGCTTAGCTGTCACCTCCTCCAGGAAGCTTCCTTGGATTCACCACTGCTCCTCAAACAGGCTGGATAAAAGGTCCCTTCTCTGCTGTCATAATACCATGGGTTTATGCATGTAACATGTTGTAATTATCTGTTTATATGGTCTCTTGCCCTCTAGATTCTGTCTTATTCATCTTTGTATCCTGAGTGTCCAGCACAATTGCTGGCATGTTATATTTGCCTTAGGAAACATTTTCTGAATGAATGGCCAAACATTCACCAGTTCAGACAAGGTTTGGCTTGTAAACACAATGGGGATTGAGGTCAGGGAAATGTGGTTCACTTTTGCTATAAAGTGCTTACATATTGCACACCAAAACACAGTGCTTCAGGATTTTTTTTTTTTTCTCCCCAACCTCTTACGTGATTATCCTCACAAAAACCCCATGGGCTAGAAAGGACTGTAATGACTTTTGTCGTTTGAAGCTGTTTAATATCTTCTTTGCATTAAGCTTGGCCTATTTACGAAAAAGATGACTTACTTCATGTAAGACAGGAAGAATCACGAGACGGTCCCCTCCCCCAGAAAGTCTTCAAAAATCCTGCCCAGCCCTTGGGGGTTCCCACTAGTGTATGGAACATAAGGAATCAGTATGATGTGGGCATATTTGTACATTTTTTTAAAGATTAAACGTGATGTAGGACTGGAAACCGAGCATGGGAGATGGAGGCCTTGGGTATTACGCTTTCCCTTGCTACAGGGGATGGAAAGAATATTGTTTCTCCTTAAAATGATTTATTTAAATGGGTAGGCTAGAATTCTACTTAAAACCCAGTGTCTGAATGCACCTGTTTAAGTCAGCTTCTTGTTCTCCCAGGTATTTAGGCATTGAATTTTCCCCATTAGGAGAGTGATTGACACCGTGGTCCTTACAATAACACGTGATTATAACTCTGCAAATGGCAATTACATTCAATGGAAACCAGATGTTGCATGGAATTTGACTCTCGGTTTCTTGGTGAAGTAGATGAATTTGTAAAGTAGAAAACCACAATCATTACTCAGATGGACTGTACATGAATTAATGACATAATATCTAAATCATATATGGTTGAAAATAATGATTAACTTAAACTATCAAGATAAGCTAATGAAAAACAGACTCTAAAAAAAATTAAAGATATGTTTCCTCAATATATGTTTTATCAGTATGCTAATAACAAAACCAGGCTTGTTTTCTAGTCTCTTCGGCCCCAAGTAAGAACAAAGATTTAAAAAGAAGCTCTTCTCGGTGGTTCACGTTAGGGAGAAAGTGAACAACTATGAGAGTTTCTTGGCTGGGGAATTTTTGGAGTGCCTGAAATCAATCTTTTAAAAATATATTGTTTTTAAGGACAGTTAGCCATGTTTTATGCTGAATTACAGAGACAGTATATTTTTAAGGACAACTTTGGCATGCAAACTATCAGCTGTACACGACTGTGTGAAGCATAACCTCTCAAATACATCTTCTCACCTCTCTCCAGAGCCTGTGTGCAAATGTGCGTGTGCACATTCATGCACGCACACATACACACACGCATACACATACACACAGACATACACATACACTCCAATGATGCCTCAGGCCAGGAAGAGAAATCAGCATTACATTGACACTGGCATTGTCCCTTGAAAATCTCAACCTTTGGTTAGCAACCTTCTAAGTGGTTAAGTTTGCAAACCTTGGCCCATCATTTCCACTGTCAAGAATGCTCAATGACATCATCACTATAAAATTAGGAACTCTTTCTTTTCCTGCAGATGTGAAACTTTGACATTGCATTCCATGGTCCCGTGCCACATTTCATCAGCGTTTTTCCTTTGCTTTCTCCAAAGCCCGTGGCCGCATGTGGCGAGTAGATTGCCAGTGCTGTTAGGGATCTCATATCAAATGCTGCTACCTAATCCCAGGCGGCCTTCCCCGAGCCCACACCTGCAGCTCATTGAATCCTCCTGGAGTACAAAGGGCTGATTTACACCCCGAAGGATCCAGGCACTGGTTGCAGCTGGGGCTCCAGCAGGAAAAGGAAGTTGTTCATCATCTTGTGTGCATTTCATTAACAATAGTGTACCCGATATGTAGCTTATAGAATAATTTCAAATCACTGACAGAGAGCATTATGGTATTTGGCACTACTAGGAAAAATACTTCAGGATGGGCAAATTAAGCCTGAGCGTGAGGTTTCTATGTGACCCTCTGGAGCTGTGTATACTGATTTACACTAGGTAGGTTGACCTTTTGATATTTTCTGATTTCTTGGGCATTTTCTCATTTCTCATTCTTTCCCTTTGTCTTTGAAGTAACCCCAGGGTAGAATAGGCATATTCTTAGCTTTCTGTTCTTTTTATGTATCAGCAACCAAGAGCTTAGAGTAACCTGGGCTAAGCATGGTTCTTAGACACTATCCACCTGAGGACGTGTCTGCGTAGCTGATGGGATGGTTGCTGTACAGCAGATTGGGACCCATAGTGTATGTTTTTCCACTATGAGTTGCAAATGAGTGGATACTAGCCGGCCATCCCAGTTAGATACTGAGATCCCAGGGCTGGGCCATCAAGACTCGGGAATAAAAAATGGGAGTGCCTCATACTTTATTCTGTCATCATGCTTGGCTGTGCGTTTATTTTACTCTTGACTTACTTTTACCCCAGAAAAGCCCTGGTGGTAGAAAAATTGTGAGGGTGATAATAACAAACGAAGGTACAGAAGGAGCCAGGGAAGTGATGGGCATGAAGAAGACAAGGTCCCCACATTAGACACCCTTCTGGGCTTATGTCCTGTGTGGCCACAGATTGGCCATCTCACCTATTCACCTAGAAGGCTCCAGTTGCTCTGCCCTTCTCAAATCTTTCCTGCAAGCACCCTGTAGGTCCCAGTGGAAGGATCTCTTAAGGAAGTAGACAGCTTTACATTCCCTCAAAACAAAGATGCTTCCGGAGCTATGATTCTCCACGGACTCAAGGGCCAAGGCTTACATAGAAAGGAAGGACAGGCAATGATGGGCAGAATTAAAAGGCAAAGCCCTCTGATTTAGTTTATCATGGAAATGTTAACTTCTACTCGTTTCTGAAGAAGGACAAAATCAATAAAAATTGCCTTTCTCAAAGAGAAGAGAGCAAGGGAGGAAAAGCAAATTTCTTTTCACTTTGTAATGGTAAGCAAACTCAGCGCCGAGCAGTATCTGATGTGGCTGCGCAGAGCCTGGTTTCTTGTTTCGCTTGATGTGTCAAATGTATCCCTTATGTGAATCATAGTTTAAAAATACTTTTACTCAGTGGGTTGGGGAAATCAATAAGCTTTTATGATTCTTTCCTTGCTTCACATAATTTCTGATTTCAAAAGAAACTCTGGATATTCCTTTATGATGTTTATATATTATGCATTTTAAAAAATAACAGTTCTTCCAAGGGTTCCTCAAGCATTGTTGCTGGAGCATTTCTTTTTTTAATCCCCAAGCTTTTTTTTTTTTTTTTTTTTTTAAACATAATGATAATGATTACGAGGCTTATGTATAAATTGAAGCCGGATTTATAAAATGCAATATAAAAATCCTCGGGAAGGAAGATAAATATAACAAGCTATGAAACTACGCTAGCCTCTTCCAATGCTGGAATGACTACAAACGAGGAAATTAATGGCCAGGATGTGTGACGTTTCCCAGGTTAGGGGCTTTGGCTCCCAGGCAAGCTGCTTTAAGACGAGCTGTCCTGCATTCCTTGATTTTTCTGAAATACAAATCTAATTGCAGATTGGAACATATCCATTCACTTAGTCTGTAAAAATAATTTTCCCCGAATATTTACCCAAAGCGCATTATTGCTTATACAGTTGTGAAAAGCATTTAGCACTTTATAATCCTATATTTGCTCCTATGTGGGCCTGGGAGTGTACTCTCCTTACAAAATTCATAAATGCCTAGAAGGCTAACAATTTTTACAAAGTGTTCCTCATGGAAAACATCTGGAAGTTTTCCAGAATGGCATTCCAGATGTTATAGTTTTAGCAGTCAGAGAAGTGCAGTGTGTGTGTGTGTGTGTGTGTGTGTGTGTGTGCTTTTCCTGGTTCTACATAGTATGTTACTTATACATACCCAGCTCCCTTTGCTCCACCTCTGGAACATTTTAGGTTTGAATTGTTTAATATTTCACTTTTGGACAACTCTGCTTTCAGGGCAATTACACATCTGTAAGGAGGGGAGTATGATGTAGACTACTGAAACCAAATATGCACCAGGAGAAGGGATTTTTAATTGGTGTTTTAAAATTGATTTTTTTTTTAGCTGTAGGGTCAGAAAGAAGAATAAACACTGGGAGGGAGAACGAACCCTGGATGCATCGTTCACGGTAGGGAGAGGGCTGCACTACCCACCTTTCTGTTCCCAAGTTATACTTCACAGCAGAAGAGGAAAAGACCCCCACTGCAGAGAGCTGGGTAGAGAGGGGGGGGACAGGAGATGAGCAGACAAGAGGCAGGATGTTCTCCTTTCGAACGGCTAAATGTTGCTCAACTGGGGAGAAATTCAGGAAAGCCGAAGATCTAAGGCACCGTTCCCTGATTGTTCTCCTCTCTCAGTTCTCTTCCTGCCCACCTCGTCGCTGGGGGCTCCTTCCTATAGCCCCCAGCTCTGGGGAGATATAACAGCCCGTGGAAATTCAGACAAGTGACTGGTCTCTGTTCTCAGAATGGGCCCCTCCTGAGTTCTGCCTAACAAGCAGGTCTTCTTCTCAGGACTAGGGCAGGATGGAACGAGGAGGAGGAGGAAGAAACATCTGGGCATGGGCTGGGGTGAAGATGAGAAGTCTCAGCAGGTACCTGGGGTTAAGAGAGCCATGGGGATTTATAGTGGTGAGCTGCTTTTATCACATGAGGAGACAGATGGGTGGGATTCACCTGCTTAACCAACCAACCAGGCATAAGGAGAACCTCTTCTAAACTAAAGTGTGTGTTGAGCATTGACTTGTACAATCCTTGTTTTGTATTATGAGTTTCATTTCTGGGAGTGGAAACCCTGGTGGCATAGTGGTTAACAGCTACAGCTGCTAACCAAAAGGTCGGCAGTTCAAATTCACCAGGTGCTCCTTGGAAATTCTATGGGGGCAGCTCTACTTTGTCCTAATTTAGGGTTGCTATGAGTTGGAATTGACTCAACAGCAATGAGTTTGGTTTAGTTTTTTTTTTTTTTTTTTTTTTTTTTCTGGGAGTGGGGAGAACATACTGGCAAGGAAGACAAACTAAGTGAAGGCCTAGCAGTGGGGACCCTGGGGTGCATGGCAGTAATGATGATTGGCTAAAGCAGAAGAGAAGAGTAGAGAGTCGTGGGAGGTAGGGCTGGTAAGACCTGTTCGAGGGGTGCAGATTGTGGCGTGCCAAGCAGGGGAGTATAGGCTTGCTCTTCTGGGGGTTAGTAAACTCTTAAAAGGTTTGGGAAGGGGAGTGATATGAGGAATGTGATTTTTTCGGAAAAGTCTTATAAAATGAGAGGGTTGACTAACTGGGATGGGGAATGGAGATACAACGGTCTTCTTTGAGTTGAATTCAGCTCAGTTAACATTCGCTAGCACCTGCTATGAACATGGTGGAGAGTGTACCTGGAGCAGGTGAGGCCCTGACACTGGCGAAGCAGTGGCAAGTGCCTACTGTATTCTCTGGAATACGAAAGCTTCCCTGGGAAACTCTTCAACTCTTTCAGGCTGTTGAAGAGGCACAGAGCAGAAATGTGGCCAACCATCCAGTGGCTGTGATTACCAGAACAAGGCAGGGGAGGTATCGGGAGGCTGATATTGAAATGGCAAACGCCATTGTGCTCTCCCGTCTCCACTGCTGGGAGAGGTGATAACTCCAGGTGTTTGTCCCAGGGAGTTCCTGAAGGGCCCTGATTTGGCCTTGAGAAAGTCAGATTCAGAGCCCCTTCAAATGAGGAGGCCCTGTTGCCCCACAGTACTGTCCTAGGAACTTCCCAAGAATTCCCCCTGCCTGGCATCCAGCCAACCCTCAGGACATGCTCGTCTACCAGCCCCCCGGCTCTGATTCCCACAGTCAGTTGGGCTCACTGTTGGGTCAGAAAGAAGCTGCTGCTTCTGGACTGGCCCAGTTTTAGCACTGAAAGTCCTGTGTCATAGAAAACCCTTCTGTCCTGGGCAAAGCAGGATGGTTAGTGGTCCCAGGTGAAGAACTTCTCTTAGTCACAACTGCGTTAGAGAGGCAGTGGTGACCTTCCCACCCCCTCCTAGGGCCACTGCAGCTGGGAACCTGTTTAGAGCTGGCTTCTGGGACAGCCCTGACCCTCGGAAACCTGTCGCACTCTGCTGCCAGATCACAATAATCAAGTTTTGCTTCTGGGATGCATGCTCTCCCTGAGGGTACAAAGAAGGTATGGGCGTCTTAACCCCCAAAACCTGATCCCTCTCTTTGTGTCCACAGCCTTGTTCCCCAAAATGCCAAGGGAGTGGTTACTGGCAACCTTGTCTAGGAAGACAGGAGGGCAGAGTGGTACAGTGGGAAGGACACAGCAACAAGAGTGAGCTAGGTTCCAGTTCTAGGTTCATGATCAACTACAGTTTCACCTCTGGGAGTTATTTAACCTCTTCAAGTCTCAGTTTCCTCATCTGTAAAATGGGACTAGTAATTCTTGCTTCAGGGGGCAGTAGTAGTTCAGTGGTAGAATTCTTGCCTTCCATGAAGGAGATCTGGTTTCGATTCCTGGCCAAAGCACCTCAAGCACAGACTGTCAGTGGAGGCTTGCATGTTGCTATTACGCTGAATACATTTCAGCATAGCTTCCAGACTAAGACAGTCTAGGAAGAAAGGCATAGCAATCTATTTATGAAAAATCAGCTAATGAAAACCCTATGAATCACAACAGTCCAATCCTATTGTGCATGAGATCATCATGCATCAGGGGCCAACTCAAGGGCAGCTAACAACAACCATTCTAGCTTTTCAAAATTATTTCTAAAATGTAAAGTGCTGTGTTTGGCAACACTTGTTCAAAAATGTTTGTTTCTTCTCTGACTCAGAGGACATGCAAAGTCACTACTTAAAGTGAAATAAACATCCATTGTCCAGCATAAGTGAAGAAGTGGTCTGTGATGACAGCCCTCGGTGGCATTTTATGTTGTTGCCTCTTCCTCTTCCCTGGGTTTCTGCTCCTCTGCTCTCCTGGGTTGGCGTCTACTTCTCTACATCAGTATCCTCCTAGGGCTTGTATCCCCTTCCTCCCTTGATGTGCCTACCATCCAGGTTGCTGTCTCATCTTTGCCTCCACTTCCAGGGCTTATCTCATTCTCCTCCTTGGCATCAACAGGCCTTCCAAAGGCCCCATCTCCATTTCCACTCTCCATTGTTCTCTTGGACACCAGACACTTTCAGCGTCCTTGGGGGATATTTCCACTTAAATATCCACAGAAACTTCAAATGGGTCCAAGATAATTTTTATTCTGTTATATTTCTCCCAGAACTGCTTCTCTTCCTATATTCCACATCACATTTAGTGATACCACAATACATCGAATCTTTTAAGCTGAAACCTTTAGTAGCACCTTTTCTCTCTCTCATGTTTACACGTCCAGTCAGTCAACAGTCCTATTTAATTTAATTCACATGTATTTTTCAAATCCAAACCAGCGTTCTCATAATCTCTCTTCTGGCCTGTTTATTTATTTTTATTTTTTTAGAGTTTATTTATTTATTTTTGAGGTTCTTTTTTTAAATTTTTTATTGTTGTGCTTTAAGTGAAAGTTTACAATTCAAGTTAGTCTCTCATACAAAAATTTATACATATGTTGTTTTGTGACCCTACTTGCTCTCCCTATACTGTGACAGCACACTCTTCCTTTCCACCCCTGATTTCCCGTTCCATTCAATCAGCTCCTGACCCTCTCTGCCTTCTCATCTTATCTCCGGATGAGAGCTGCTTATTTAATCTCATGTATCTGCTTGAGCTAAGCAGCACACTCTTCATGAGCATCATTTTATGTCCAATAGTTCAGTCTAATCTTAGTCTGAAGAGTTGGCCTCGGGAATGGTTTTAGTTTTGGGCTAACAGAGAGCCTGGGGGCCATGCCTTCCAGGGTCCATCCAGTCTCAGTCAGACCGTTCAGTCTGGTCTGCACCCCATTTTCCTCTGCTCCATCAGGGACTCTCTGTTGTGTTCCCTGTCAGGGAGGTCATTGTGGTAGCCGGGCACCATCTAGTTTTTCTGGTCTCAGACTGATGAAGTCTCTGGTTTATGTGGACATTTCTGTCTCTTGGGCTAATACTTTCCTTGTGTCTTTGGTGTTCTTCATTCTCCTTTACTCCAGGGGGGTTGGGACCAATTGATGCATCTTAGATGGCCACTCGCTAGCTTTTAAGACCCCAGACACCACTCACCAAAGTACTACTGGCCTATTTAAATAAATTCCCCTAGTAGGTTTTCTTACCTTTAATTCCATACCTATTTAATCCACCCCAACCCCCTCAGTGGGGTCAGAGTTATCTTTTAAAAATCCACATTTGACTATGTCACTTTCTAACTCAAAACCTTCACAATATCCCCACTACCTCCAAGTTAAATGTCAAACTGCTGAGCTTGGCATTTAAAGTCATTTAGGCCTTAAACAATCTCTCCAACTTCAGGCTCCACCATTTCTCCCTCTCTTTCGTCTTCCTCTCTTGATATTTACAGTACACTGTGTGCCTCTAATCCTTTGCATCTGCAGTCTCTTCTGTTTCAAATGGCCCTTCAACACCCATTCCTTAACACTCAGCCTAGTTTTTACCTCTTTTGCTTAGGCAAAATGAAAGCTATATTATCCTATGTGTTCATCTGTTATAGCACTTAACACCTTGTACTATTGGTTTTCATGCCCCTCCCCACCATCTCTGCAACTTCACTGTGCACTATAATGTTCGGAATATCTTAGGACAATGGATACACCACTGAATAAATGAGCAGCATCCCAGTGATACATGGCTTAAACTCATAGACAGGTTCTCCAAAGCCAGGATGTCATGAATAGGGTGACTCCAAGGCTCACGGGAGATGATCACAGGAAAACTGGAATGAACACCCTAGCACTTCAGTGAAGGATTTGGGGGCTAGAATGGGGTATTGCTTCAAAAGGAGCTCTGGATCATTAGGAAGTCTCTCTACCCTCTGGGATGAGCTCCAGAACTTTCCGTGTACAGAATCTTGTACTCTGGATGACTCAAAATTTCTTCTCAAGATAGATATTGTTTGTTGTTGTTGTTAGGTACTGTCTAGTTGGTTCCGACTCTTAGTGACCATATGTACAACAGAATGAAACACTGTCCAGTCCTGGGCCATCCTCATGATCGTTGTTATGCTTGAGCTCATTTTTGCAGCCACTATGTCAATCCATCTCATTGAGGGTCTTCCTCTCCTTCACTGACCCTCGATTTTACCAAGCATGATGTCCTTCTCCAGAGACTGGTCCCTCCTAATAACATGTCCAAAGTATGTGAGATGAAGTCTCACCATCTTCACTTCTAAGGAGCTTTCTGGCTGTACTTCTTCCAAGGCAGGTTTGTTCCTTCTTTTGGCAGTCCATGGTATATGCAACATTCTTTGCCAACACCGTAACTCAAAGGCGTCAATTCTTCTTCGGTCTTTGTTCATTGCCCAGCTTTTGCATGCATATGAAGTGATTGAAAACACTGTAGGTTGGGCCCAGTGCACCTTAGTCCTCAAAGTGACATCTTTGCTCTCCAACAATTTAAAGAGGTCTTTTGCAGCAGATTTGCCCAATGCAATGCGTCCTTTGATTCCTTGACTGCTGCTTCAATTGGTATTGTTTAGTTGACAATAAATCTGGAAAGCTGAATTGTACAAATACATGTTAGTATTATCAAATTGAGGAGCTCTGGTAGCACAGTGGTTTAGTGCTCAGCTGATAAATGAAGGGTTGGTGATTTGAACCCACCAGCCGCTCCACGGAAGAAAGATGTGGCGGTCTGCTTCCATAAAGATTACAGGCTTGGAAACCCTATGGGGCAGTTCTACTCTGTCCTGTAGGGTCACTATGAGTTAGAACTGACTCTACAACAATGGGTTTGGTTTGGGTTTGATATTACCATACTACCTTAGTGCAAGATTTAAGGACCTATGACTACATGTCTTCTTCATCTATTTCATGTCATTTAGGCCATTTCAAGAATTGTAATGAAAAAATTCAATTCTAGTCCTGTTTTTTTTTTTTTTTTTAATTAAAAAAAGCTAGAGTGCTAATATGACAGCCAAACTAATCTGTGAAGTGAAAGATGTATTGGAGACCTCAACCAATGGTTTGAAAATATTCCTTCAGATAGTAGATGATGGGAGGGCGGGTCGGTGAAACTTCAAGGGAGTTTGTACTTGGTTCACATGGTTGTGCCAAGAAGCCTACACTGTGTACTGAACAGATGGAGCATGCACATAGTTTAGAGGCATCACTATCCAGTACTGGCCAATTGAATGCTCAACTCCTTTAACAGGTCAACACTGAAGAGTCTTTGACCAAGAAGTACATTCTGCAATTGGTCAGAGTTGACATTCTGCCACATCTATAGTAGAGCTTAGAACTTTCAACATCAGACTATAGTTTGTTCTGATTTGAGACCACATATATTTTGGATGGCAATTTGAGACATTTAATAAAGTCAAAGTATCCTACAGCAAATTATTCACCTCCAAATTTAAGGATGGGTAGGTAAATGCTTCCAGATTACACTGCTTGCAGAAAGATGGGTCACTGTCATAAAAGTGAAACCCATGCATTTATGAAAAATAACTTTTGAGAGACTTTAGCCTGTCACTTTTGCTTGTTCTGCCCTCTGGGGGCCTGCTTATTCAATGGATAATTTTCAAAAGCTGAAATACTGACTCAATTTGTGGAAGAAAAAATGAAAATTTTCTTGTTTCTTTTCTTTTCTACGATGTTAGTGTTATGCATAGTTATATTTGTACCATTTCTGTATTATATTACAGAGTCTTCTTGAGCAGCCCATCAATTCCCAGACCTTCAAATTTCTAGCACCTTCTAAGCCTAGGGCATGGAAGTAGGAATTTATTATGTGAAAAACAAAAGTTGTATATCCCTACTTCCCAGTGAGCTTACCCCTCAATGAGCAAAATGCAGTGCACACCTAGAAGTCAGCTGGGACGCTCATCTTCCTTCAGATTCAGGATTGTAGACGTCTAAATTCCTCATTGACTTTTCTCTGAATTCTCAGGGATATTTAAAAAAAAAAAAAAAAACTTCATGGCTTCTTTCTAGATTTCTGCTTCCTTATATGAAAACTTTCTTCTGCATATTTACTAAGTGCTTAAGGGATTCTGATTCTGATGCTGGTGTCTGGTCTTATCTTTGGAAACATTGATATAAGGCAACTCAACTTGTCTCAAGTCTTGCTCCCAAATATGCATACCCAGAGGTATTAAATAGACCCTAAGAAACCTAAGTTCAACAAAACTTACCTTTTCTAACACACAGTTTTGATTAATGACCCCTTTTATTCTGCCATATTTATAAAACAAGGCAGTGAGGAAAAACCCCAAAGAAGTGTTACAAAGTCAATGTCACAGGAGCTCAGAGGATGGTGAAACCATTGTGGGCCCTGAATTGCAGAGAAAGAATCCGAGAAGCCTTCTTGAGGTGGTGAAAATGAACTTTGAGGAACACTGTCTAGGAGGAGGAACAGGTCTGATAGCTGTAGGGTGAAAAACATGAGCAAAAGTTTGGGATGTGGACCTGGGGGCAGCCAGAATGGGATGTACAATGGTCAAGAGGAAATGAGTTCAGCCAGAATGGAGAGCCCAGAGTACCAGGCTATCGCAGTAGACTCAGAGGAGAAACAGTAACTTTACCATCACCACTCGTGAATTCATAAAGCATGTTGTCTTTTTGAATTAATAACCCCCCACCTTTGTGGACACATAACAGAAATTTGTAAAATGGCTCCTCAGGGAGGGTGCTTTTCTGCTTAGTTGATCCATGATTCCTGATGTTCTGCTAGGAAATCAGTAATTCCTATTGACTGACATGTTGTGTCCTATT
Organism: Trichechus manatus latirostris; assembly: GCF_000243295.1. Lineage (NCBI taxonomy): Eukaryota > Metazoa > Chordata > Mammalia > Sirenia > Trichechidae > Trichechus > Trichechus manatus. The sequence continues at coordinate 2,628,257 of NW_004444125.1, read as the reverse complement.
CCCCAAGGCCCTCTTTTAAGGCTTCTGAAAAGGCTGTCTTTCTTCTTTTTCTGACCTCAGCACTCCTTCTCCCCTGCCTTCCCACTGCCTGTCTTTCTGAGGTTGTGACTCCTTGTCTTGCCTCCTCTTGTTTCATTCCTTGTGAGCCTTGATTAGAGGTAAACCCACAGAGCAGGCCCCTCGGGCAGCTGTCTTTCCCTCCACTCTTCCCTGGACTGTGGCATCTGGTTCTCATTCTCTTCTTGATGCATTGGTTTCTACTTTCACCTTGCTCTGTTTATGTATATTCTACCCTGCCTGTTTGAAACACAGAGCTCCTCACTGGGTCCCCCTGCCCCCGTAATGAAAGTAGTGTCCAAAGGGAATCTGAAAGACTTGGGTAGGCTGAGAAGAACATGGATATGAATCAAGGCTTAACCAAGGAAAACTTTCTGTAGCCACAGAGATGTGAGCATGTTAGACTCTTTTTAAGGGGGCATTCTACACCTGGGATCCATGGACAATCTTTGTGGAGTTCGTGGACCCTTGAAATTGGATTCAAATTTGTATATGCGTATGTGCATTTTTGTGGGGCATTTGTGGTTCAGTGACAAGATTCTCATCTTCCATGTGGGAAACTGTCTTAGGCTGAGTTCTCTAGAGAACCAAAACCAGTAAAGTGTATAAATGTATATATAGAGAGATTTATAACAAGGAAATGGCTCATGCGATTGTAGAGGCTGGAACGTCCCAAGTCCGTGGATCAGGATAGAAGTTTCTCTCAATTCATGCAGCTGCTGGGACTTGTGAACCCAAGATCGGCAGGTCAGAGAGCAGGGCTCCTGCTCACAGGCTTTGAAGATTGATGAATCCCAAGATCAGCAGATAAGCTGATAGCTGAAGTCCCAAGAACTGGAGGTCAGAAGAACAGGAGGCAGCTGTAGGATCCAGAGCAAGCAAAAAGCCAGAACGTCTGTTTATATTCAGATGCAGGCCACACCCCAAGGAAACTCACTTTCAACTGATTGGCTACTCACAGCAGATTCCATCAAGGGAGTGATCACATATAAACACTAAGAATCATGGCCAAGCCAAGCTGACACACAATCTTAACCATCACAGAGACTCTAGTTTGATTCCAAGCCAATGCATGTCATGCACAACCACCACCCATCTGTCAGTAGAGGCTTGTATGTTGCTATGATGCTGAACAGGTTTTAGCAGAGCTTCCAGACTAAGATGGTCTTATACACAACTCATCATGGGGCTGGCCCAGGTCAGGGCAACTTTTTGTTCCATTGTGAATGGGGTTGCCATGAGTCAGGGGCTGGCTTAACGGCAGCTAACAGCAATAACATGTACATTTTTCTGAGAGAAAGGATCTGAAATGTTTATGGTATTCTCAAAGGGATCTATGATGAGAAAAGATTAAAATCTAAGTCAGATCTTCATATGTAGTTATCTGTAGTGATATCATTATTACTGATGAGGAAACTGAAGTTTTGAGAGTTTATGTACTTCCTCAGATCACTAAGCAGTAGGAAGAAGTGTCAGACCAAGACAGGCTGAGTCCATGCTCTGAATCACTATGCTATCCTGCTTCACTAACATGGAAGACAGGTCTTCACATTTCTCAAAAACACTTATCACGTATTGGACTGCTCAGCTGCAGAAAGGAGACTTGAAGTATATGTGTTTTCTGTTGGAGTAGTGAGGATCACCTGGAACTGAAGTTCTCAGCCTTAGCTAAAATGAGAGGTGCCCAGGCAGAATTTAAATATCCTGATGCCCAGGACACACCCCAGCCCGATTAGATTGGAATCTCTGGGAATGGGACTCAAGCATCAGATTTTTTTTTAAATCTGAGGTGATTCCAATGTGCAGCAAGTTTGAAGGCCCTTAACTTGCAGTATATGGAATAGTGAAATGAAGCTGAGTACAATTTAGAAAACCTGGATTCTAAACCCAACTCTGCCATAAACAAGGTCAGCGCACCTACCCTTTATGGTTGCCCGCTTCCAGGGTCCTGTTTAGCCCAAACTCTCCATCAGGATTAACCTTTACTCTTCTCTGCCCATCAAAGCTTTGCTCATTATTCAAAGGCCACCTCTTGGAATACCACTAGCCAGAAATGCCCTCTCTGAGGCCTATCATCTCTAAGCACTGCTAGTTCTTCTCTCCTGGCACCGGGCACTTGGGTTTGTTCTCTATGAATCTCTTACACCCCTTCGCTACACTGTCTTTCAATCCTCCCTGATGTCCAGCCTTGGGCCTGGCATAGAATAGTCACTCAGCCAAAGTTGATGGATGGGTGGGTAGATGGGTGAATGAAGATGACCTTGGGGGAATCACATACTTCTCAAACTCCCCACCCTGTCTGATAGACCACTGTCCTCAGTGGAGACCCAACACCCTTTCTTTCTTTTTTTTTTTAAAAATAATATTGTGTTTTTGGTGAAAGTTTGCATAGCAAGTTAGGTTCCCATTTGACAATTTCTTCACAAATTGTTCAATGACAATTGTTAAATTTTTCACCGCATGTCAGCATTCTCTTTAATTGCGTTCTGGTTGTTCCATTTCCAGTACTCTAGTTTCCCTGCCCGCTTATCTTCTCATCTTTAATTTAGAGTAAACGTTGACCTTTTGGTCTCACACAGATAGTTTTTTAGTAGATCAGCATATTTATGGGTAATATTCTTTATTTTGTGTGCCACTCTGCTATTTTGCTAAAAGGTAATCTCGGGATAATTTCGGTTCAAGGTTTAAAGGGTGTCTCTGGGAGATAATCTCAATGAATCCTCTGGTCACAACTGGTCCAGTTAGTCTAGACTTTTTTAAGAATTTGAGGTTTGTTTTAAATTTTTCTCTCATTTAATCCAGGACCATCTATTGTGACCCTCGAAAAGGTCAGTGATAGTAGCCAGGCATCATCCAGTTCTTCTGGTCTCAGGGTAGTTGAGGCCCTGGCTTGTGTAGGCTATCAGGCTTGTAGACTTGTCTCTTCTCTATCTTGCCCTTCTGATTTTGGTTACCTTCTTACTCGTTTACTCCTGATGAGTAGAGACCAATAATTGTATCTTAGATGGCCACTTTTAAGACCCCAGACACTACTCACTTCACTAGGATGCAAAACATGAACTTTGTGAACTATATACGCCAATTGACTGAGTTGTTCCATGAGACTATGATCCTAACTTTTTAAACCTAGAAAACCAGTCTTGGAAGGTCTTTGATTATGTCTGAGGAGTATCTGTAGTTGTGTCTTCAATGAATATATGTGCCTGCAGACACATATCTGTATTTACACATACATATAGCTACCGCTATCTGTTCTCACACATGTATACACCGGTACCCACCCATATACCTATATGCCTATATCCATCCATATGTGATCATACACATTTTTTTGGTCTTTGTTGGAGTTGTTGCCATCTTATACATGTCAGTTCTTTAGTACAGGCATCCTTTTCTCTTGACGCTTCTCAGCGACATCATTTACTTTGGTCATGCTGTGCTCATTACACCCACATTCATGCCACTTTTCCCATTACCAAAAATAACAAGTATCTATGATCTGAGTGTGCTTCACCCTCCCAACCCCCCATAACCACCACTGAACATTGGTCTCTTTATATATGTCTATTCTTGTCATCTTATAAAAGAGGAATTATACAATATTTGTCCTTATGTGGTTGACTTATTTCACTTAGTATTATGCCCTCCAGATCCACCCATGTTATGTTTCACAGACTCATCATTGTTCTTTATGGTTGTGTAGTATTCTATTGTATATATGTACCACATTTTTCTTATCAACTCATCCATTGATGGGCACTTAGGTTGTTTCTATTTTTTGCTATTGAGACTAAAGCTGCAATGAACATAGGTGTGCTACGTCCGTTCATGTCACTACTTTTAGGTCTCTAGAGTATATACTTAGGAGTGGGGTTGCTGGATCATAGGGTAGTTCTAGTTTTTTGAGGAAACATCATACTGTTTTCCATAGTTGTTGTACCATTTTACATTCCCACCAACAATGGGTAAGGATTCCAATCTCCCCATATGCTTTCCAGTATTTGTTGTTATCTTTTTTTTTTTTTTTGTCAGTGCCCTTTTAGATGGGGTGAGATGGTATCTCATTGTAGTTTTGATTTGCATCTCTCTAATGGAGCAACTTTTCATGTGTTTGTTGGCTGCTTGGATGTCTTCTTTGGTGAAGGTCCTATTTCATGTCCTTTACTCATTTTATAATTGGGTTGTTTGTCTTGTTATTGTTGAGTTGTTGAAGTTTTCTATAAATTCTGAAGGTTAGACCCTTATTGAATATGTCATTTCTAAAGATTTTTTCCAGTCTGTAGGTTGCCTTTTTACTCTTTTGATGAGCATAAATCTTTAATTTTTATGAGGTCCCATTTATCTATTTTTGTCTTCTGCTATTTGTGCATTTGTTGTTATGTTTGTTGTGCTATTTTTTTTAAATACATTTTTACTGTGGTTTTGGTAAAAATTTACACAGTAAGTTAGGTTCCCCTTTGACAATTTCCACACAAATTGCTCAATGACATTAGTTAGATTTTTCACATTGTTTCAGCCTTCTCATTAATTGTGATTTGATTGTTCCGTTTCCGGTACTCTAGATTTCCTGCTTGCTTATTTTCTCATCTTTACTTTGGATTAAGAGTTGACCTTTTGGACTCGTACAGGATTTTTTTTTTTTTTTTAGAGCACCGATCTAACGGATAATATCCTTTATTTTGTGTGTCGCTCTGCTTTACTCTTAAACGGTGGTCTTGGGATAGTTTTGGTTCAAGGTTTAAAGACATCTCAGGGTGATAGTCTTAGGGAGTCCTCTGGTCTCAGTGGTCCAGTTAATTTGAACATTTTGAAGAATTTGAGTTTTGTTCTGTATTTTTCTGCCATTCCAATCAGGGTCATCTCTGTGGCCCCAGTCAGACTGGTCAATGATGGTAGCCGGGCACCATCCAGTTCTTCTGGTCTCAAGGTAGTTAGGGTTGTGGCTTGTGTAGGCTGTCAGCCTTGTAGACTTGTTTATTTTCTGTGATTTTGGTTACCTTCTTACTTTTTTGCCCCTGATGAGTAGAGACCTTTAGTTTTTTTTTTTTTTTTT
>NW_004444125.1:2563575-2614840 GCF_000243295.1 Trichechus manatus latirostris | reverse complement strand
GGGTTTCAGGATTGTTGATTCTCTGTTTGGCTTAGTTTTTCGGATCTTTGTTGTGGAGGGACGGCGTGGTGCTTCTGCCTAGACCGCCATCTTGCCGGAGACCCTAGAGAGACCTTTAGTTTTACCTTAGATGACCATTAGCAAGCTTTTAAGACCTCAGATGCTACTCACTTCACTAGGATGCAGAACAAAAGTTTTGTGAGCTACTTTATGCCAGTTGAGTGAGTTGTCCTATTAGACTATGGTCCTAAGCTTTCAAACCCAGAAAACTGATTTCTGAAGGTGTTTGGTTATGTTTGAGGAGTGTCTGTAGTACTGTCTTCAATGAATTTATGCACCTGCATACACATATCTGTAATTACATGCACATATAGGTACTTTTATCTGTTCTCCCATATGTGTACATATGTACCTACCCATATATGTGTGTGTCTACACCCATCCTTATGTGATCCTAGACTTATTATTTTGTTTATTGGATTTATTGTCCTCTTATATAGTCAAATTCTTTGGCACAGGCGTCTTTTCCTCTTGAGCGCTTCTCAATGACTGCATTTACTTTGGTCATGCTACGCTCTCTACATCGACATTCAGTGTCAGTTTTTCTATAATCAAAAATTACAAGTACTTACAATCTAAAGCATGCTTCCCCTCCCCTCCCCTCCCACCCCGGTAATCACCACTGAAGATTGGTCTCTTTATATATGCTTATTCTTATCTTCTTATAAGAGAGAGACCATACAATATTTGTCCTTATATGCTTGGCTTATTTCACTTAGGATTATGCCCTCCAGTTCCATCCATGTTACAATATGTTTGGCAGATTCATCATTATTCTTTATAGTTGCATGTATTCCATTGTATGAATGTACCACATTTTGCTTATGTATTCATCCACTGATCGGCACTTTGGTTTTTTCCATATTTTTGCAATTGTGAATAAAGCTTCAGTGAACATAAAAGTGCATATATATATTCATGTCACTATTTTTAGATATATAGAGTATATCCCTAGGAGTGAGACTGCTGAATTGTAAGCTGGTTCTATTTCTAGTTTTTTGAGGAAGCACCATATTGTTTTCCATAGCGGTTACACCATTTTACATTCCCACCAGCAATGGATAAGGGTTTTGATCTCTCCACAACCTCACAACATTTGTTGTTATCTGCTTTTGTTTTTTTTTTTTTCCAGTTAAGGCCCTTTTATATGGGGTGAGATGGTATCTCATTGTAGTTTTGATTTGTATCTCTCTAACGGCTAATGATAGCGAGCATCTTTTCACATGTTTGTTGGCTGCTTGGATGTCCTCTCGGGTGAAGGTTCTGTTCATGTCCTTTGCCCTTTTTATAATTGGGTTGTTTGTCTTTTTGTTGTTGAGTTGTTGAAATTTTCTATAAGTTTTGGAGATTAGACCTTTATCTGATATGCCATTTCTGAAGACTTTTTCCTAGTCTGTAGGTTGTGTTTTTACTCTTTTGATAGTCTTTTGATGAGCATAAGTTTATAATTTTTATGAGGTCCCATTTATCTATTTTGTCTTCTTCTATTTATGTATTTGTTATTATGTTTGCTATCTTATTATTACAAAAGATTAGGCCCCATAGTTTTATCCCTACATTTCCTTCCATTAATTTTATAGCTTTAGGTTTAACATTTAGGTCTTTGATCCATTTTGAGTTCGTTTTTAGTATGGTGTGAGATATGGGTACTGGTTCGTTTTTCTGCCAGTAGATATCCAGTTTTTCCAGCACTATTTATTAAAGAGACTGTTTCTGCCCTATTGAATGGACTTTGACCCCTTGTTGAAAAGCAATTGTTTATAGATGGCTGGATTTATTTCTGGGTTCTCAATTCTATTCCACTGGTCTATGTGTGTATCATTGAACCAATACCATGCTGTTTTGATTACAGTGGCTGTATAGTATATTTTGATTTCAGGAAGTATCAGGCCTCCTTCTTTCTTCTTCTTCAATATTGCTTTGGCTATTTAGGGTTTCTTTCCTTTTCATATGAAGTTGGTCATTAGTTTTTCCACTTCAGTAAAGAATGATATTGTGATTTGTATAGAGATTATATTTTATCTGTAGATACTTTGGGTAGAGTTGACATTTTCACCCTATTAATTCTTCCAATCCATGAGTACAGAATGTCTTTCCATTTATGTAGGTCTCTTTTAGTCTCTTGTGGTAGTGTTTTATAATTTTCATTGTCTGAGTCTTTTATGTCCCTTGTTAGGTTAATTCCTACGTATTTTACAGTTTTGGGGGCTATTGTAAGTGGTATCGTTTCTTTGATTTCTTTTTTGGAATACTCCCTGTTAGTGTAAAGGAACCCAACTGATTTTTGCATTTTGATCTTGTACCCTGCAAAGTTCCATTATTGCTGAGTTCTATTATTTTCAGCAGTTTTCTTGTCTACTTTAGGATCTTCTATGTATAGGATCATGTCATTCTGTCATCTTACCCTGCCTTCCTGTCCCAACACCCTTTCTATCAGTCTCCAAATGGATTTATAGTGTAATCACTGGACTAGGATGTTTTTCTTGGATTCTTTCCGTGCTCCTCGTGAAAGAGAAATGGGAAGGAAAACAACACTAGTTACTTAATTCTAGTTTGTAAACAGTATTCTTTATAAGCTTTTGATTAAAGGCAACTGAAGTGAGCTAATTTGTTTTGGAGGGCCCAATTTTTGACATTTAAGCTGTTATTCGAAGTTCTCCTTTCTCAACTTGAGAACATCTTGCTTGTGTTAGTTGTTTCACAGAGTCTCTGTACAAGGATCTCTGCTGCTCAGGCTCTGGGCAGGGCAGACCTTAGAGCCCTGCTTCTCTGGCCTCAACAGTCTCCGCTACCTTATTCTCAAAATCCACCAAACCCACTGCTGTCGAGTTGATTCTGACTCATAGTGACCCAATAGGACAGAGTGGAACTGCCCCCATAGGATTTCTGAGGCTGTAAATCTTTTTGCAAGCAGATTGCCACATCTTTCTCCTGCAGAGCAGCTGGTGGGTTCAAACCACCAACATTTTGGTTAGCAGCCGAGTACTTTAACCACGGTGCCATCAGGTCTCCTTATCCTCAGGAGTCTCTAATATTGCAACACTTTTCCTTGTATTTTTCAGCAGCAAATCCCACCCCTGCTTTTTAAAGCCCCAGTTTGTCTTCAGTGTTCCCAGGGGATAGTATTAAGATTCTCCAAATGCGCTTGTTTCTAATTCATCCAATCAAACAGCATTTGGAGATGAACTGGAGGAGGACAGGAAGAGGGTTATGGTGTCATGGAAGGAAACTGAAATACACAGCATCTTGGACCTAGAAGCCCAGTAAGCCCCAGAGCTGTGTTCCTTACTGAGGTGGCTCTTCCCCTGCCTCTGGGAATTTAGCTGTACAATATGGTGACAATCACAATGGGAAAGAAGTGGTTATGGAGGGTTAGAAGTGGAAGGACATTGGAGATCTTCCTTGCCAATCTCTTCAATTTAACCTCAGAAGATACGGCTTTTACAGGGTCACCAAGTAAGCTGCCAAGTCAGTACTGGAACCCTAATTCCAGTGTAGCGTAGAAATGGTGAATGGAACCTGGCTCATCCTAAGTCTCAGTGGACAAAGTGCTGTTAGTGGAACTGCTATCCAACCCAGTGCACTTGGTCTAGGGGGCCGTGCAATCAGCTCAGTTTAACATTGATGGAGCTGCAATGATGGAAAGCTGATGATTGCTCTCTAAATTTATCACAAACAAATGAATCTGAATTAACCATATTCTTTTTAGGATGAAGTAATATTCAGGTTTGGAGTACCTCCAATAACTGTAAGCAGTCTTCTTCATATAAGCCTTAGTCTCACTTAATAACACTAATAGTAATGATCATAATATTAACAATTAACATTTATTGAAAATCTACTATGTGCCATTTCCAGGTTAAGTGCTTTTCATATATTTTCTTGTTTAATTGTTGCAATAACCCTATGAAATAGGTGCTTTCCTTATTTTTCTGATGAGTAAGTTAAGGCTAAAAATAACTTGCCCCAAGATCATAGGTCATGCTTAATAGAACCAGAATGCAAACTTAGATGTGACTGATTCCAGACTATGTGTTCTTGAACACCAATCTGGCAAACCTCCTTGAAAAGTCTACTCTAATATATGCAATAGAGAACTGATGGCAGAGGAAAACTCCTCAATGGCAGAGGAAATTTCCTTGGAATTTAGTATAGTTCATAATGGGCTCTGGGATAAGTGAAATGCTCAGAGGTACCTATTCCCCCTTCCCCCCACTAACACGTCTGTCAGTTTGTCATACTGTGGGGACTTGCTTATTGCTGTGATGCTGGAAGCTATGCCACCAGTATTCAAATACCAGCAGCGTCACCCATGGTGGACAGGTTTCAGCTGAGCTTCCAGACTAAGACAGACTAGGAAGAAGGACCTGGTGGTCTACTTCTGAAAAAAATTAGCCAGTGAAAACCTTATGAATAACAGCAGAACATTGTCTGATATAGTGCCAGAAGATGAGCCCCTCAGGTTGGAAGGCAATCAAAATAAAACTGGGGAAGAGCTGCCGCCTCAAAGTAGAGTCTACCTTAACAACGTGGTTGGAGTCAAGCTTTTGGGACCTTCATCTGCTGATGTGGCATGACTCAAAATGAGAAGAAACACCTGCAAACATCCATTAATGATCAGAATGTGGAATGTAGGAAGTATGAATCTAGGAAAATTGGAAATCATCAAAAATGAAATGGAACACATAAATGTCGATATCCTAGGCATTAGTAAGCTGAAATGAACTGGTATTGGCCATTTTGAATCAGACAATCATGTGGCCTACTATGCCGGGAATGACAAATTGAAGAGGAATGGCATGCATTCATTGTCAAAAAGAACATTTCAAGATCTATCCTGAAGTACAGTGATGTCAGTGATAGGATAACATCCATATCCCTGCAAGGAAGACCAGTTAATACAACTATTATTCAAATTTATGCACCAACCACTAAGGGCAAAGATGAAGAAATTGAAGATTTTTACCAACTTCTGCAGTCTGAAATTGATCAAACACGCAATCAGGATGCATAGATAATTACTGGTGATTGGAATGTGAAAGTTGGAAACAAAGAAGGATCAGTAGTTGGAAAATATTGTCTTGGTGATAGGAACGATGCTGGAGATGGCATGATCTTGTGCAAGACCAATGAATTCTTCATTGCAAATGCCTTTTTTCAACAACATAAGTGGCGACTATACAAGTGGACCTCATCAGACGGAATACACAAGAATCAAATCGACTACATCTGTGGAAAGAGACGATGGAAAAGCTCAACATCATTAGTCAGAACAAGGCCAGAGGCCAACTGCAGAACAGGCCATCAATTGCTCATATTCAAGTTCAAGTTGAAGCTGAAGAAAATTAGAACAAGTTCATGAGAGCCAAAGTACAACCTTTAGTATGTCTTACCTGAATTTAGAGACCATCTCAAGAACAGATTTGATGCATTGAACACTGATGATCAAAGATCAGACGAGTTGTGGAATGACATAAAGAACATCATAGACAAAGACTGCAAGAGGTCATGAAAAAGACAGGAAAGAAAGAAAAGACCAAAAGGGATGTCACAAGAGATTCTGAAACTTGCTCTTGAACTTCAAGCAGCTAAAGTGAACAGAAGAAATGATGAAGTAAAAGAGCTGAATAGAAGATTTCAAAGGGTGGCTCGAGAAGACAAAGTAAAGCATTACAACGACATGTGCAAAGACCTGGAGTTAAAAAACCAAAAGGGAAGAACACCTTGGCATTTCTCAAGCTAAAAGAACTGAAGAAAAACTCAAGCCTCGAGTTGCAATAGTGAAGGATTCTATGGGGAAAATACTGAATGATGCAGGGAGCATCAAAAGATGAAAGGAATACACAGTCATTGTACCGAAAACAATTGGTTGACATTCAACCATTTCAGGAGGTAGCATATGATCAAGAACTGATGATACTGAAGGAAGAAGTCCAAGCTGCACTGAAGACATTGGTGAAAAACAAGGTTCCAGGAATTGATGGAATGCCAATTGAGTTGTTTCAACAAACGGATGCAGCACTGGAAGTACTCACTTGTCTATGCCAAGAAATTTGGAAGACAGCTACCTGGCCAACTGACTGAAAGAGATCCATATTTATGCCTATTCCAAAGAAGGGTGATCCAACTGAATGCAGAAATTATTGAACAATATCATTAATATCACACACAAGTAAAATTCTACTAAAGATCATTCAAAAGCAGTTGCAGCAGTACATCAGCAGGGAGCTGCCAGAAATTCAAGCTGGATTCAGAAGAGGATGCAGAATAAGGGATATCATTGCTAATGTCAGATGGATCTTGGCTGAATACAGAGGACACCAGAAAGATATTTACCTGTGTTTTATTGACTATGCAAAGGCATTTGACTGTGTGGATCATAACAAATTATGGATAACATTGAGAAGAACGGGAATTCCAGAACACTTAACTGTGCTCATGAGGAACCTGTGCATAGATCAAGAGGCAGTCATTTGAAGAGAATAAGAGGATACTGCATGGTTTAATCTCAGGAAAGGTGTGTGTCAGGGTTGTACGATTTCACCATTCTTATTCAATCTGTATGTTGAGCAAATAATCTGAGAAGCTGGACTATATGAAGAAGAAGTAGGCATCAGGATTGGAGGAAGACTCATTAACAACCTGTGCTATTCAGATGACACAACCTTGCTTGTTGAAACACTTACTGATGAAGATCAGCCTTCAGTATGGATTACATCTCAACATAAAGAAAACAAAAATCTTAACAACTGGATCAATAAGCAACAACACGATAAACAGAGAGAAGACTGAAGTTGTCAAGGATTTATTTACTTGGATCCACAATTAACACCCACTGAAGCAGCAGTCAAAAAATCAAATGACACATTGCATTGGGTAAATCTGCTGCAAAAGATCTCTTTAAAGTGTTGAAAAGCAAAGATGTCACTTGGAGGACTAAGGTGCGCCTGACCCAAGCCAGCTTGTTTTCAATCGCCTCATATGCATGGGAAAACTGAACAATGAATAAGGAAGATCGAAGAAGAATTGACACTTTTGAGTAGTGGTGTTGGTGAGGAATATTGAATATATCATGGACTGTTAAAAGAACAAACAAATCTGTCTTGGAAGAAGTACAGCCAGAATTCTCCTTAGAAGCATGGATAACGAGACTTCATTTCACATACTTTGGACACGTTATCAGGAGGGACCAGTCACTGGAGAAGGACATCATGCTTGGAAAAACAGAGGGTCAGTGAAAAAAAGGAAGCCCCTCAATAAGATGGATTGACACAGTGGCTGCAATAATGGACTCAAACATAGCAATGATCATGAATGAGGATGGTACAGGACTGGGCAATATTTTCTTTTGTTGTGCATAGGATCGCTATGGGTTGGAACCGACTTGATGGCACCTAACAACAACAATACCAACCTATCTTCCTGGGGACTGTGCTCAAGTACAGCCTCAAACTTGTCTCTGTCTGCAGCAAGCAGGCATTAAAGAAGCTGTTTTGTTTTATTATTTTATTTGTAAATCTTCTTATGGTTTTTATAGAATACTGTGAACAAAGTCTTCTGGGTAAGATGGTAAGATGTTTAAGTACCCCAGTCTCCATTGAGTTGACCAATGAAATATTCACATTTGGAAAAATGTGTCTCAGCACTGGAAATGATGCCAATCATGTGCTGTAACACAAGGAATTTCTGAAACAGCAATAATAGGAGTTAGACTGAAGTAAGGCTATGTGGAGTATCCTATTTGAGAGAAAGCCAAGAGTCTAGGAAATTATATTGAGGTGACATTTAGGATCTCAGTGACACTTTTGACTTGGAGAGGTGAGGGCTGCAGGTAAAATTAGACTGTGGATGATTTTGGTTTACATTATTTCAGTCACTCTGCTGTGAAAATGTAGAATTCGTTCACCAAAAACTGCTTTGGTAAGCGCTAGAGTTTACTCCTGCAACTGGCAGTAGCACTAAGCAAAGATCGTCATATTATAGAAGATTCCTCTTGATTCCAAAGTGTTATATCTAGTAGACACAGAGATACTATGTGGAAAGATGGGATTGGTTTCTCTGATGTTTCATAGATAACACCATTTATAGCTAAGAATTTACCTTGGAGTACTACTTTGGCTTTATCCTTATATCTCTACATATTTTTTCCTAATCTTTATTGTCTTTGCAATTGTCAGCTTGATTTCCTCATGGACCATAAGGCTATTTTAGAGGGATTTTGTTTTTTAACTTCCTAAATCTAACAATATGGGAATTTTTACTTAAAATATTGTTATTTCTGTTTTTATTAAATTGTGGTCAAATGTTGTGCTCTATAAAATGTGTGTGTTTTGAAATACATTAAAGCTTCATTTACTGCAGAATATAAAATCAGAATTTGTAATGCTCTGTAGGTATATATTTTCAATAGAATGCCAAGTTTCCTATCTCTCTCACTGTCTCTCTCATGTATATATCTGTCTCTTATTATAGCCTTATTAATTATATGATTAAAATCTTCTGTAAACTTGTTATGATTTATCATAGATTAATTGTGCCTTATTAAATTTTCTCAATTCAGCTTTGTTTCTGTAAATATTTGCAATGAAAATAGTTTTTAAAATATTATTTAAGTATTATTCAATGCATAAGTATTTATGGCTTACACCAGCATTATTCATTTATTGATATAAAAAGTATTGCTGTACCCATTTTTTTGTCCTTTTCTGATGTTGTTATTTCTACATTTTCTCTAATTTTATATATCTACATCTTCTTTACATCTAGGCAAATCTTTTTGCTTTTAACTTTTCTATATCATTTGCTTCAGATATCACTTGTAGGTAATGTATCGTTGTTTTTTTTTAACTCAATCAGAAAGGGCTCTTGGTTTCTTCTTACTAAGCTTAGCCCATTTATGTTTACTGATACAACACTTGATCTTGCGTCTATTAATCTGCCCACTGCTTTCTGTTACTTTTTAACCCATATTCTTTCATTGTTGTCTGCTATGGACAGATTTCTTTATAACTTTTTTTAAGTTATTAGGAAAAGGGAGTAATTGCAATTAATTCTGTACGGGATTGCCTTAAAGGTTTTCAATGACAATCTTAAAATATATTGAACAATTAATATTAATTCAAAACAATATATTTTCGTTTTTATTTGCAGAGGTGAAATTGTTGATGCTTTTGCTACTTTCCAATTCCAGATGAAATTAGTATTAAAAGTTATCAAAGTATCATTTCAAGAAGTTATCAATGGTGTTTCAAGTGAATTATTTTTAACTTTCAAATATGAATTGTAATATCTAATACTACATGAAGTGTTCCAGAATATTGAAAAACCTGGAGAGCTACCCAATTCATTTTATGAAGCTAGCATAAGTGATAGTAATCATTTCTACTTTATAGAGGTTTTATGAGTATTAAATGAGATTATAAATATAAAGTTCATAACAGTGTTTGACACAGTGTTTATTATTATTATTAATTATATTAATAAAGGCTTAAAAAGTATTTGTTAAAGTTAAATATTGACTCCCCATAAACATCTCTAAAAATGAGGAAAAGAAAGATACAAATTTTAGTCTATTTGGTTTATTAAATTTTTAAAGATCCTTCAAAATGTATTTCATAAACCATCATAACATGCAGTTTGCTTTACAATTACTTTGTGCAAATATCTGTCTTCCTCAGAATCACTGACTTCACTCCATTCTAGTAGACCAGAACTTCCAGGAGTGATCTCTGGTGATTTTTATTAAAAAGCAATCCAGGTGATGATGATTATTAAGGAAACTTTAGAAATACTACAGATTCAGCATCGGAACTCTTAAACTGCATTGTTTTCACTTTATTTAGTAAATTTGATGTGTTTATTAAAAAGGTTATAGGATGGAATCATAGGTCCCTCCCAACTTGTTTAATAACATTAAATAGAAGGGCCCTTTTAAAAAAATGTTTTAAGAGATGCATGTGTCACCAATATCTAACATCTCTCTTAACAGAGAAACATGAGACACATTCCCAGTAAAATCTGGCGTAAGACAAGGATGACCACAATCACCATCACAGCTTAACTCTGACAGCCTAGCTTTGAGCTTAGTTCTTGGAGTCCAGAAAACCTGGGTGGTGACTCTCGTTCCTCCTCTAACTAGCTGTTTAATCGTTGGCAATTTACTTATTTCTCTGACTCTCAGTTTTCTCAACTCTAAAATGGGGATAATGATAGTGTTCACCTCATAGGATGTGATGACTAAGTCAGATGATGCATGTGATTTGCTTAGCACAGTGCCTGGCCCATTAGTAAGCTCTGTAAAAGTTAGCATTGTCAAATAGTCATTTACAAATGAAGAAGTGGCTCAGGAGAGTGTAGACTTATCCAACGGCACCTGAGTTAGTGGATGCAAACTCAGGCTTTGAGACTCTGTCCAGTGCTTTTCTCACTCTACATCCTAGCATCTTACATCTGGATGTGGACGAGTTGACACATGAAAGCAAACCAGCAGAAATAGAATCAACTAGATGGCAATGGGTAGGTTAAATCCTGTGCAAGCTGGTGGGTTAGCTAGCACTCATGCTTCCTGACAAGTAGCCCTGCCTCAGAGTGAACTTGGGGAAGAATCTTCTAGCCTTTATATCTCAGTGGGGCAGCTGCAGAGCAAATAGCAGAGAGTGCTGCCTGGACCCCCATCCCGACCTTCTCCACTCATAACTAACTTCCCACAGAAGAAAACAGAAGACCTAATACATGGAATCCAAAGCCACCTTCATATGGTGGCCTTTCCCGAAGTGGGGCAATGCTGTAGGTCTGCTCTCCCAGCAGGAACGGTTTGAACCTTTCATCACCAAAACCACAGTTTAAGCTTGAAGAATGTGGTGAAATTAATTCTGTGGGTCTCAACTCAGAGCTTTGAGCACCCTTCCTTCACGTAAACGAATCATGTCATTTTTCCCCACTTTGGTGACTGACGATCTCCCCCTGCCCAGGGAGGCAGGAAAGGCGTGTGATGTGGGAAAGGTGAACCTCTCTGTATGGATAGGGCTCTACACAGGGATTGGCAGCCAGGTGGTGTCAGGAAATGACTGTTGGGTGAATGGTTGGATAGATTAATGAAGGAGTGAATGAA
Source organism: Trichechus manatus latirostris (assembly GCF_000243295.1). Taxonomy (NCBI): domain Eukaryota; kingdom Metazoa; phylum Chordata; class Mammalia; order Sirenia; family Trichechidae; genus Trichechus; species Trichechus manatus. The sequence continues at coordinate 2,603,670 of NW_004444125.1, read as the reverse complement.
TGAACAAACACCTTTCTTGTCCTGATTTCTTTATTCCTATTCATTTATAAGAGAAGGCTCACACTTGCTATGATGCTGACAGTAGATCTAAAATTCCTTTGGCTCGTGCTAAAACTCAAAATTCAGAGGTAAAAGCTCCAAAAGGACTGAGTATCAGCAGTTTTGGGTTCCAGCCTTGAACTGCCCCTAGTACTTGTGTGATCTTGGACATATTACCTCAAGCTTCAATTTTCTGTAACATGAGGTTAATAATATCCACTCTGCCAATCTCACATGTAAACTACTCGAGGACAGGGTTCAATTCTTATTCATCCCTCTATTTCTGTGCCTGATACCAAAAAAGCGCTCAGTGCATTTTTTGTTCGATGAATGAACAAAAGAGGTATATGAAAGAGCACTAAAGCCCTAAATAATTCATTTTTAATTATCTTTTTATGTCTCTGTGTCTTCTGCTGTCCTGTGACTTTGATGAGGAGAAGGAGGACATCTTATTCATCTTTGTATCCTGAAAACCTATGTCAGGGCCCGGTAAGTAGTAAACTCTCAGTATATGGTTATTGGAATCCCTGGGTGATACAAACAGTTAATATGCTGGGCTGCTAACCAAAGGGTTGAAGGGTCTAATTCACTCAAAGTTTCCTCACAAGAAAGGCCTGGGGATCTACTTCACAGAGATCATAGCCATTGAAAACCCCATGGAGCACAGTTCTACTCTGACACGCATGGGGTCACCATGAATCAAAATCGACTTGATGGCAACTGGTTTTGTACATTATTAAATCAGTGGAGCCCTGGTGGCGCAGCGGTTAGGAGCTCGGCTGCTAACCAAAAGGTCAGCAGTTTGAATCTACCAGCCGCTCCTTGGAAACCCTATGGAGACAGATCTACTCTGTCCTATTAAGTCAGTGAATGCAAAATAGAGGTGATGCTATTACCAAGAAATCCTGAAGCCCCAGCTTCTTTCCTTGCTCTAAGTTTATTTACTCTGTAAATCCTGTTTGATGTTAAATGTCTCTCAGTTCACTTTATTTGTGTATCTGTCTCTTCCATAAACTGTAAGGTCTCAAGGGAAGGAAAGCTACCTTCTATCATGGCGGTTTTCCTGGCCCCTCAGGTGAGCCTTCTGTTTGGTGGGTGGAGCAAATAACACAGTTCTGACTGCACCAACATGCACTTTTAAAAATACATTTTTTTATTATAAAAGTAATAACATTTCAGGTTCAAAAGCTTAGAAACTACAAAATAGTATAAAAAAGAGAGGAAAAAAAAAACCCCTCACCCTTAATCCTACTATTCAAAGGCGTCAACGTTAAATAATTTTAAGTTAGCAGGATAAAAGGAAATTACTGAGTTCTTGACAACTGTTTCTTCAGTGTAAGAGATGTTAATTTCCAGACAATTTCTTGCTTGCTCTCTCTTTTTCTGAGTTAGATACACATTAAGAAATTGGTGTTCATGTGTTTTAACACATCTTTAATGGGCATGACTTTAAGGTTCCAGTTAGTAAAACTCAGTCAAAGGTCAAAAGACATCACTGATGTCTAAACAAACAAGGTTTAATTTTTCTTTAATGAAGTAAATAAAATATTTTAACTAATTTTATTATTCTTCTTCAATAAAAATTCGTAGGGAAAGGTTAAACCTGTTGCCGTCGAGTCGATTCCGACTCATAAGGACCCTATAGGACAGAGTGGGAATGCCCCATAGGGTTTCCAAGAAGCGACTGGTTAGTCTATAATGAAAATACCCTATAAAAGTGACAGATCACTTTGAACAAAAATGAATAGGAGCTTTATGCGGAAATTGGGGAAGTATGGCAGGTTCCTATTATAACCCCCAATGCATTCATGAATTCAGAGGACTCGTTTGTTCTGTCCTTTCTTCTGAGTTACCTGAACAACAAAGTTTTAATTATTTTTGCTTACATATATTGAACACTTACTATATACATGTAGATACTATCCTAAATTCTTAACATGCTTTAATTTATTTTATCCTCACAAAACAATAATTTTCCAGATGAGGAATTGAGGGGATGAGACTAGGTGGGCTAAGATCCCATAGCTAATAAGTGGCAGATGAAGGAGAAGGTCTTGGTGGGAAGACACTTTCATTCTAGCTTTGGTAGATTTGTAAGGGACTTTAGAGAGATCGTCTAGTTTAATCATCTTGTTTCATGACCAGGAAACTGAGGTCAGAGACATTAAATGATACTCACGGTTTCTAAGGTAGTTATTAGCAGAACTAGGCTAGTCTTCAAGCCTCCTTATTCTTATTCCAGGGCTTTCTTCATAATTCTGACCCTGGTTAGAGTCACAAAAACTTACCCTGGACCCAAATACCCTTAGCTATCAAAACTAGGTACTTGGCCCTAATGGGGGTGTTGGTGTTCACTCTTCATCAGTTGCATCTTCTTTGGTGGGTAGGGGATCTCCTGGATCAATGAATCTGTTTGCAATGCTGTGAGATTCAACAGTGTTGTATGTTAGAGATTGACGTACTGGAACAATCTAGAGGTTTAGATGACTGCTGGTTCCTGAACTGCCAGGCAATGATGTGTGAGAAGGTGTGGGCTATCACCCCCCTCCAACTTCACTTTGTTTGGAGTAAGAGCAAAAGGGAGAAGGTTCTATAGGGAACTCAACTACTATGTTTTCTTATGCAAATCATTGATGCCAATCAGCAAGTGTGGGCACAGACCATGTGTGCTATGCCTTGGAGAACTCTTTCCTTTGTATCTTCATTTTCAACACTAGCTTCTTGTTTTTTCAGCAAAGGTTTGGTAGGGTTCCTCAGGTTTCACCCTTTCAACATCTGAATGTCATTCCTTTGGCTAACTGATTTTTTTTTTCTCCACTTCTTTTCTTGGTGATGACAGGAGAAACTGTTAGTTTTTAAAAAAAAGTTGATTTAATGGTCCACTTGCAAGAAGCCACAGAGAAATCAATCTGTTCTTAAGATTTGGAATTTATTTGATTCATCTTCTCAGATGACTTATTGAAATTGTCTTTAGAATGTGTCTAAAATGTGTGTTGTGTGCTCTGCTTATGGCACCAGATCCAGAATTTCCATCCAGGTATTTATTTAATTGTCTCTTCTAATTCTCTCTACTGACATTCATCTTGAAGTTTACTTTTGCCATTTTGTTGGAACAGCACTCCACCCCTGCCCCAAACATTTAATTCTTCTCAAATAAATCCAAGCCCAACCCGAAAATTCCCAGGTTGGTCCTAAATCAATGCCAGACTGTATGATATGTTAGTAATGGCTCACACTTCAGGGAGAAGAATTCTCCTTAATGGTTCAATAGGTACAGATAAAAGCAGCAGAAAGCTAGCACTTGAGTTATAGAGATCATAACTTAAGATGGGTAGAAAAGAAATGGCCAAAAGTGATAACATTTTTACTGAAATATAAAATGAATATTAGAAGAATGTGGTAGAAAGCCTGAGGATCTTCAAATATAAGCTGAACTTGTTAATTACGTTTGCATCTGAGTCTAAGAGTTGTAAGATTCAGGGTCTTCAAAGGTAAACATGGTCTTCTCGTGTGGACTGTGTCTTGGGGCTCTGTCCATTAGAAGGGAACAAAGCAGAGGGGAAGCACCACCCCATTAATTGTGCAGAGGGCACTTAATGAGTGTATGGACCAGGGACCAGGTTTTGTTTTCCCTCCTGTCAGCATCTAGGCTACACAATCAAGAACTTTTAAGACAAATTCAGGCAAATCACCTATTCTTCTGTGTCATTTTCCCCATCTGCAAAATAAAGGGTATAGAATAGAGATGAAGTATTGGTAGTTTAGTGGCAGAATTCTTCCCTCCCATACAAGAGATTGGGGTTCGATTCCTGGTTGTGCCCCTCATGCACAGCCACCACTCTTTGTCAGTGGAGGCTTACATGTTTCTGTGATGCTGAACAGGTTTCAGTGGAGCTTCTAGACTAAGATGGACTAGGAAGAAGGACCTGGTGATCTACTTCTGACAATCAGCCAGTGAAAACCCCATGAGTCACAACAGTCTGATCTGCAATTGATTATGAGGATGGCACAGGACCTGACAACATTTTGTTCCATTGTGAATAGGATTGCCATGAGTCAGTGGTGACTCCATGGCAGCTAACAAAAACAACAGAATAGAGATGCTTCCAGCAATAATGTTCTATTATCACTATGATTAGGTCTGTATTCCAATGTTGGAATCCTAAAGATGAAATTGCCTTAGAGGTCATCAGGTCCTACTTCCTGGCTCAGTTTGCCTTTGCTGTTTAACAAACCGTGCAAAAACTTAGTGACTTAAAACACAATAATGTATTATTTCTTAAAATTCTGTGGGTTGGCTGAGCAGTCTCTCTTTTCTGCTTTCTCCTGGGCTCACTCATATTACCATAGGATTAGCAGTAGTATTAGCTGGGCTGAGAGATCCAAGATGGCCTCACTCAATTTCTGGCAGTTGGTGCTGGCTGTTGGATACAGCTCCTTGTTCTCCTCTATGTGACCTCTCATTCTCTAGAAAATTAGCTTTCTTACATGGCAATCCCAGGGCAGCATTCTAAGAGAGGGAGAGCTTCAAGGCCTCCTAAATTCTAACCTCAGAACTCACATAAAGTCACCTTCAATGCACTCTATTAGACAAAGCAAATCATAAGTCTGCCCAGATACAAGGGAGAGGAAATGGATTCTACGCTTGACGGAATGTTGGCAAAGTCACATTGCAAAGGGGCATGGAGAATAACAAGGATTGTTGTGGCTGTCCTGGCAAACAATCTACCACACTTTCTAGTTACACCAACCAAGAAAACTAGGCACAGAAATGTCATTCAAATTTGCTGGTAGCAGGGTCATGATGAAAACCCAGGTATCCTAAATCCCCTAATCTATTGCTAGAATTAATTGCTTCCCAATGGCTTCTTAAAAGTTCATTAATTAACTACAACAAATATTATCAGGTACTTAGTATGTGCCAGGTATCAGGTACCTACAAAATATTGAACGTTTTGGTGGATTCAGAGGTGAATAAGAAAGCACAATTTCCTTCCAGTAATCTGTGTCCAGCATGGCATTCAAAAGGGGTTAACTGACCAAGTTTTAAATAGGGGCATAATCTATTTCTATAATTTTCTATAAGAATGTGTGTCATAGGTGGAAATAAAAGTCCCTCTTTGTCTTGAGTTCAATAGACATTACCCTATATTTTTACCAGAATAATTGAGGTTCTTTTCTATTATCTACAATCTCCTCCACAGTAAGTTTAATACATGAATGTTTTAGTTATCTCGTGCTGCTATAATAGAAATACCACCAGTGGGTAGCTTTAACAAGCAGAAATTTATTTTCTCACAGTTCAGGAGGCCAGAAGTCTGATTTCAGGGTGCTGGCTCTAGGGGAAGGCTTTCTCTCTCTCTCAGCTCTGGAGGAATTTCCGTGTCTCTTTTGAGCTTCTGCTCCTGGGTGAACTTCCTGTGGCTTGGCATCTGTCTCTCCCTCCCACCTCCCCACCCCTGCTACTCCCCCGTTCACTTGCTTGTTTAATCTCTTTTATATCTCAAAAGCAATTGACTGGAGATACATGCTACACTAATCCTGCCTCATTAACATAATAAAGACAACCCATTTCCAAAACGGATTATAACCACAAGTGTAGAGGTTAGGATTTACAAATTTACAACACATATTTTGGGGGGTACACAATTCAATCCATAACAATGAAGAAAGACAACATCCAAATTATCATAAATCTGTCGGCATTCCATTTCAGAACAGGCAAATGGAGCTTCCATGTATCTGAAATGTATGTACTGGATTACCATTTTTATCCTTTAATGGGGTAGACCTCAGGGTCAAGTTTTTATTATATACATCTTAAAACTGTGGAGCTGGTGTTTCAGAGAGGGGGATAGGGAGGGAGTTAGGGAGGTGGCCTGAGTCAGGGTGAGACATTAACCTTCTAACCCCAGAGACTGATGGATCTCAAGCAGTATTGCACTCTAGAGGGGAGGTGGTTTCTGACATAGGGAGGAAGGCGAGACACTCTGGTATTTCATTTTAAGCTTTGAAACTTTAAACTTAGGCTTGCCTTTGCCCTCTAACCTGCCAGGGCTACCCCACAGCAGAGACCATCTTATATTTCCCCACTTCCTCTTCTTGGACCGTAGTTCTACTCTTTCCCCCTTTGAGTGTCTGATGCCCACTTGCTATCCTGTGCTTCTCCATTCCATACCTGGCTTTCAGGAAAGTATCAGCTACTAATCATCTACAATTCAGTATGATGTCAGTGAGTGAGCAAGTCTGACCTTCTGCTGGGAAAAGAAAGGCTTCATTCATGAAGAAAGTGATGCTGGTCCTCAACAGGTAGATTATAAGAACATCCCTGAGGCCCCTTCAATTCTGCCAGCTATTTTCTGCTTTTATTGCCTATTCAGAGAGTCTAAGATTGTTCAGTAATAGGATTTTAGAATTGAAATGGTCAACAGAGATCTTGTTGATTCTCCTTTTTCTGTAGATGGAAAAAGTGAGACCCAGAAAGAAGTGGTGGCTTGCCACGTTACACAACTAGTTCGGGGCAGAGTTGTGATTCCAACTTGAAGCGCTCAATCTTTAAACAAGCAAATTTTGAGCCAGATGCTACTGCCTTGAGAAGAAACTAGTTGGTTGCTTCAGACTTGGGGATTTATTTCTCTTCCTGAGAAATCATCTGTACAGAGCTGGACGGTTTTCAGTTGCATAAATCCTCATGAATCTTTTCAAAGGCAGGGAAGGGATAGGCGTTCTGATTCAAAAAGAGGGAGTAAGGAACTGAGAGAAAGTTACGGTCTATTTTCTGACTTGTTGTTGTTGCTGCTTCAATTTAACACAGGAAAGTGGCATCAGAAAAATAGCATTTGACAGATTGAGACTTAGGCTTTAGCATCCAGACTTAAATTCACTGTGTTCTTGGCAATTCACATATCCTTCTTGCTCATCTGTTAAACAAAGCATAAGAATATGTCATCTCTAAGCCATTCCATAGACTTTCTAGCTCTAGAGCTGGGAAAGACAAGGTCCTGATGCAGCAAACAGAATGAGCACAGACTTGGAAAATTGAATAGTGGCTGTTAATGTGTTTCAGGGACAGTGAAGAGGTCAGCTTGGCTGAGGTGTATGATTGATGTTGTCAACTCTTAGTAAAAGAGGGATAATAGTTACTTTCTTGACATGATACAGTATGTTTCAAGAACAAGGAAAGATTGCTCACTCATGTCACCATATTTAATATTGCTCTAGAAGTACTACACAATGCCACTGGCTATTTAATGTCTCTTATTTTTTGGACCTCTTTTAACCAGGGAATGATGAGCCCCAGTCATGACTAAAATAAATGGATCCCTGATGGTGAGAGTTTAAGCATTATTGATAATCAAGTGGTGAAATACTTTTCCGGCAGGATCTTCCTGGATTGTTATTGTTAGCTGGCATTGTGTCAGCCTCCTACTCATGGGGATCCTGTGTGTTACAAATATAACTTCTCCTTTGGGTTTTCTTGGCTGTAATCTTTATGAACGCAGATCTCTAGGCCTTTTCTTCTGCAGAGCCACTGGGTGGGTTCAAACCACCAACCTTTAGGTTAGCAGCTGATCACAAACTGCTTGATGATCCTCCAATAATATTTAGACATCTCTCTATTGGGCTTTCATTGGAACATCTTCAAGAGCAGCCACTTCACTCACAATTCTTCCTGATTTGATAGACACCACAGCTTCGCCGAAGGAACACTACTCATGAGAAGACCACGTTTCACATTTGCCACTTACCAGTCAGGAAGCCTTGGCCATAGCAGTTAATATCACTGATCCCATGCATGTTCTTTTGAAAATAAGTATAATGATGTCTACTCTGTCTGCTTCACAAAATTGTTTTAAGGATCAAATAAAGCATGAATGTGCTTTATTACTCTAGGAAATATAAATGGGAGAGATGGTTATTGTCTGAACCTCTCAAGCCTGTGTGTCTGCAGTCTCCTGAGAGCACAGGCAGCCACACATCTGCACTGGCCCTATAAAACCACAGCCTTTTCCTGAGTGCATCCAAGGCCTGGATCTCTGAATCTCATACACCTACAGTAGATGGCTCTCAGAGTGAGAGCCAGCTTGGAATTGCATTAGCAGAGCAGGTATAGTTAAAAATCGTGGGGCTTTGGAATTTTTAAAAGAGAACCAACACCAACATCTTTGAAATAAATTGATTTGGTTGAAACTCTTCCAAAGAAATTACCTTAATTCTGAGACTAAATACGCTGCGTTCCAGCCCAAATGGACTTTTCTTGGCGAATTCCCTGAGAAGTAAACATTCGAGTTTAATAGCGAAAGGGCAGTAGAACCTTTGGTTTTAGCTCACTGATGTCACTCATTGCTTTTTGAGCCAAAGAACAAGAAAATCCAACACTTCCTTCAAGTATGAAGGCATCATTTGGGAACGATACAAATATGTTTGTGGTTTCTATATACTTTCTTTTAAAGAAAAATGCAGGAATTAAGAGGAGACATTTTTCAGAATCTTGACAGACATATGTGCTTCTTTCAAAGACAGATGCACCTGGGAATCTTGGCTCTCTGGTCAAAAAGGCTGTCTTTCTATTCCTCAGTTAAAAAATAAGAGGAGCATAGAGGATCTAAACCATGGAAGATCTTAATGTTAAATAACTACTATTAAAAGTCATATTCAGGAATAGGATCTTAGAATCGGAGAATAGCAGAGCTTTTGAGCTTGAAGGCAAGTGGGTCATCTTAAGGAAGTGAGAAAATCAAGATCCAGGAAGGTTTAACTCGCCCCAGGTCACAGGGTTCATGTTGTCAAGGCTACACTAGAATACAGGGCTTTTTGACACCTCTACCGCCATCAGTTGCCATTTAGTTGACCCCAGTCATGGTGACCTCATATGTGTCAGAGTAGAACTTTGCTCCGTAGGATTTTCAGTGGCTGATTTTTTGCAAGTAGGTTGCCAGGCCTTTCTTCCAAGAAGCCTCTGGGTAGTTTCGAACCACCAGCCTTTGAGTTAGCAGCCAAGCACATTAACTGTTTGTGCTACCTAGAGACTCCTTTTTGACATCAGGACTCCTTTTATCTTGTTTGAGAACAAATCATTCTTTGATAACAAAGATATACTCTTGAGGCCAACCTGAAGTCCAGTATTCTTCCCTGCCCCCCAACAATTACTCTAAATGATTAAGTGATAGGGCAAGACACCTCACTTCAGGCAATAAAGCCATTTTCAGCCAACTTGAACAGCAGCTAACTGGAGCCACAACCAGAATTCCAGGTCTTGGCTTGAATTGTTCTGCTACTGGGTGACTTGGGAAAATCTGTTCCCCTGGGCAGGTGAATCAATTGTTGATTTCCAATGTACTAGAAGAGCTTGCTGTTTTGAATGATCTACTGTGAATTTTATTGGAGAGTGCAGAATACGTTAGTAAATTCAGTTGAATTCCATGAACTTAAAATGAGCACCGCTGAGCTAGGCAGTGGGTGTTTAAAAATGAGTAACACAATCCCTTTCCAGAAGTGGCTCAGAATTCAAAGGGGAGACATATAACAGATAGCAAGAATTGTAGTTTTTTTATCTTTATATCCACATGGCCTAACACCTAAGAAGTATTTAAACATTTGGTGTTTGAATCTTGTTGGTTAAATGCTGGTGGTAGAAGTGCCGTGAGCGTAGAGAAAAGGAGACAATCAATCTGCCTAGGATGGAGAAAAGAACAAGGTCAAAGAAAGCTTCAAAGATGATATTTGATCTGAGCCTTAAAAGAAAACACATTGTAGAGCAAATAATCATCCATTTATCTATTAAAGTTTCAGGATGTACAGGTCTGATTCTTTAAAGGAGGGGAGGAGGGGTTCCATAAGTATGTACATAAAGCATACAGACTTCCCTGGTGCAGAAAGTGACCCCTGGGGCCGAGAACAGAGCTGGAGGTGCCCAGCTTGTTTCCATCAGAGCTACTGGTCCTGCCTCTGGGAGGAGCTTCAACCTCAGGGTGCTGGACCAGCGGGCAGCCTCAACTGACTTCTTGCATTGCCCTCACTTGGGTCCCTGGGACAGGATGTTGTGCTTGGCCTCACTCCACCCCAGGGTATGAAGTTACTCAGAAACTCCCAGCTGCTCCCAAGCCCCCACACTGAGTTTCCAAACACAACCTGTGAAAACAGATCTCCAGTGGCAGCTTTGGCCACGTTTGGCAACTGCACTTGTCCACGGTCCACCAGCAGACTCTAGAGTCCCAGACTCTCTCCATTCCAGATGCAAATGTTGCCTGGTCGGACACTGCCTTTGGGATGGATCCAGGAAAGATCTGCCTGGGAACTTATGTGTTTGGTATTTTTCTTTTGGCTCCATCCAAGCCAAATGGAGCTGAATGTCTTTGCACTGTGGCCTGTCCCTTCATTGCAGGGACAGACTCATGTCTCTCCAATCATGTAGCAAGTGAAAGACTCTCCTTGTAAGCACCCCATCACATGGCAGTTCTGAGTCCCTGCATTGCTTCTGTATAGGGTACATAGTGTTTATATGTGACCCAGAACCCTGACGCCACCTGTGACTCCTTACTCTCTCTCACCTCTTCATCCTTCATCTTACCAATTGCCCTGTCCCCATACATTGGAAGCTTCATCGTTCTTTTCTGTCTTCTTGACATCCTCACTGCCATCACCCACACTCAGGTGAACACTTCTTGGTTGCATTGCTTCAACAATCTCCTAACTATTCTCCCTTCCTACCTTGTTTGCATCCTTCAGAGATAGCCTGTGGCCAGATTTATCCTTCTAAAGTGTACACCTCTGGCGATATAATACCCCTACTCAAAACCTTTCCAAGGCTAGCTTACCTACCCCATGATGTTGCAACGCCTTCGCCTGGAATTAAGACCTTCCGTGATAAAGGCCCTGTGGCAGAAGGGGTCACCTGAAACTTGTCCTCCCCCACCCACAGAGCAGAGATGTCTCTTGGAAGTGGCTGCCCAGCCTAGGACTACATTTCCCACCACCCCCACCAGCATCTAGCTCTGCATGTGGAATGGAAGCAGGGGTGATGTCAATTGCCTCAGGGTTAGGTTGTTAAGAAGAGGGTGCACCTTACTGACCCCCTAATCCTCATTCTGCCCAGGTGGAAGCACAAGATGGAAGGAGTGTGGGTCCCAGAAACACCACTTGGAGTAAAGTATTTTGCTGTCTAGGACAAATTTTACTGGGCTATTTTGTGAAGGAAAAATAGTCATCTATTGTGTTAAGCCACTGAAAATTTGGGTTTTTCAGGTAATGTTGTCTTGACTAATATAGGTTTTAATCACCTTTTCAACTTTATTTTCCATTACTCACTTGAAACCCCAGTGGTTAAGTGCTCAGCTGCTAACTGAGAGGTCAGTGGTTTGAACCCACTAGCCGCTCCATGGGAGAAAGATGTGGCAGTCTGCTTCCGTAAAGATTACAGCCTAGGAAACCCTATACAACAGTTCTACCCTGTCCTGTAGGGTCACTGTGAGTCAGAATTGGCTTAGTGGCAATGGATTTTGTTTTTTTTTTTGGTATATCAGGTCAACCTTGCTGTTCCTCATAAATACTTCTTACCTGCCTGTGCTTACTTTGCTCTTTCTGCTTAGATGTCTTAATCCTCACTTTTACTTCACCTCATCTCACCTCACATCACTCTGCCCATTGCTGAAGATGTAGGTGAAATGCTTCCTCCTCCACTAAACTTCCTTAGCCACTTAAGCTGCAGATGAGGGCTCCTCCCTCTGGCCCTCAGATCACTTATATCTGTTTCTCTCTTCCTTTGCTTATTTCATTCCACTGTGTCTTATAGTTAGTGGTTTACATAGTGTATTTCCCCTGCCAACTTGTAAGCTCTTGAGAAGTAGGAGAGATATGTTTGCTTTACCTTTATTATCGCCGTAGCACTGAACAGTCCCCCTCACCTTGTATTTTTAAAGTTAGCTATCTTTTATAGAATTAATGATTGAAAGAATAAATGAATAATAAGCGTAGGGCCCTCTTGAGGCAAAATTGTAGGATCAGAAGTCTATCTTTCAGAACCCCCGCATCTTCTTTTTTCCCATCCCCCATGTCTGCCTGCCCTTCCCTCAAGGTACCTTCCTCTCTGCATGTATAATATAGTATGATATGTATGATGTAGACTTGGAAGTCAGGCTGCCAAGGTTTAAATCTAGGCTCTGCCATGTCTTACTAGCTGTGTAACTGTGGGCCTGCCTCTTAGCCTCTATGCCTCAGTCTTCTGCTTGTAAAATGGAGACAGTGACAACTACTTATTAGGGTTGTTTGAGGTATAAGTGAGGTAGTATTTGTAAAGTTTTTAGAACAGATCGTGGTAGGCACGATCTGAGTGTTCACATCACATGGCTCTTTGTTCCTCTCCACTTTTCTTTCTCTACATCTTTTCCCTGGTCCTCCTTTGACACAGGAATCGGGGATGAGATCAGCCCAGAACCTGGATGGGCTTCACCTTATATGTCGCTTACTGCTGATCATTAGGAGCGGCTGCCCACTGTGGGGGTTGGTTCCAGCCATGACCAATGGGCTCATTATGCCATTTATTCAGGAGAGGAAATAGTAGCACAAGTGACAGGTAATTATCCATTCCCAAAAGAACTGGACTTTTACTAGGGGTTGTAGCTTAAAGTGATGAAAAACTAATTGTAGAGTTCTTATCCATAAGTAAATGTTCAGAATTCAGATGACTCATACAATCTTAGAGCTGAAAAACCATAGAGATCATTGGCTTCACACCCTCATTTCACTTAGGAAGAAACCAAGGCCTGAAGAAGACAAGTGGCTTGCCCAAGGTGCATCCTCGGTTTAAACAGAACAAAGATAAGAACCCAAGCCCTGACTACCAGTTCAGTGCACCATAGTGTTTTCAATGACTGGCTTTTCAGAAGTAGATCACCAGCCTTTCTTGGAAGTTGCCTCTAGGATGACTTGAATCACCAAACTTTTGGTGACCAGTGTAATGCGTTAACTGTTTGTACCACCCAGGGGTGCTTGTTAAACATAGATTTCCCTGCCCCTTCCTGGAGATTATGATTCTTTTGGCCTGGGGTGGGAAGCAGCACACAAATCTACCAGGAAAGCTTTCCTTTGAGTCTGAAAAGCATTTTGGTCTCCTAATGTCTCCTATTGAAATGTATGTAAATGAATTTGGGAGGGTAAAGTCAATTCAAACCTTTACTGAGGCTTGCTGATCAACACTCTCAGCCTTGTTTTTCTACATCCTGGTTGTGGTGGTTAAGAGCTACGGCTGCTAACCAAAAGGCTGGCAGTTCAAATCCACCAGACCCTCCCTGGAAACCCTACGGGGCAGTTCTACTCTGTCCTATAGGGTTGCTATAAGTTGTAATTAACTCGACAGTACAGTAGGCCCAGGCCAGAGAGTAGAAACCTGGAATTGGAGTGGGAAAAAGATCGGGGGGTGGGGGGTGGGAGGTGGTGGTGGTAGAGGTGGGGCTGGTCTCTGAGGGAGAAGATGAAAGAGCAGAAAGTGAACTTCACTGATTTTTAATCAACCCTGAATGCATCTTATCTGTCGTACCGCGGTCTATGGGCTCTGGAAATCCATGAAAAAAAATCTCCTTTTAATTATTTAAGCAACTTTCAATATAATTCAGCAATATGGAACAAGTATTCACAAAGAGATCATGATCCTAAGAAACAGATACTCTGAGGGCAGAGATTATAGCTTAGAAATGATTATAGAAATAGCAGCTTCTTTGCCTACATGTCAGGCAGTATATCATATGTTTTACATGTCTTGGTTCTAATACAGATGAGAACACCAGGACTCTAAGAGATTAAGTGACATGTCCAAGGTCACACAGCTTCATAAGTGGCAAAGCAGTTATTATGATCCCAAATAGTTTGGTTTTAAGGCTATCTTTCTACTGCTTCTCTGTATACCCAATGCCTAGCCAGCATCAAGAACATAGTGGATTCCCAGTAAATACTGGTTAAATGAATAACTGTCCCACAGTGGATAGGTTCCTGTTTGTTCTCTACCCAGGGTTGGAGTTTCAAAGAAAGACGTAGAAGATTTAGAGAAGGGCCTATTAAAAAACATAGAGAAAGAATGAAAGTCAGTCCAGGTAGAAAAAGTGAAACTAAAATAAAGATTTAGAGGAAGAGTAAAATGATTGGGATCATTAAACATGGAGAAGAAAGAGCTGAACGTAGTCCTCTAAATGGTCCTTCTGGTTTATGAAGCAAAGAGGAGCGTAGCGAGAAGAGGATGTACGGCTGGAGGAGCAAGTGGAGGCTCGGATAATCACTGCAGGGGCCTCGGACTTACTGGGCTATCGGGCTAAGCTTTACAGAATGGTGGACCATGAGGTTTTGGATGGCAACCAATGCTAACTGCTGAGAAATGCAGGGGAAAGGAAAGAACTGAAAAGCTCACTGACAGCTCGGTTCACGATGCCTCATTCTTCTGCCTGTCCTGTAAATACGTATATCATCCAGTGTTCTACCAGTCACTTCTTCCCAGCATCAGTCTTGTCTATCGAAACAACTGGAAATACCATTATCTGAATATAATTGCATTTCTGCAAAAAGACCTGAGTCTCAGTGGATAATCTGACATCATAAGCCATGATGGATCATCTCAGACCATATGCCCTGAAAGACACACATACCATTCTAAAGCCAAAGATTATGTCACATGCTGTCTGGTCTCTCCAGTGAAGCTCCTATCACCAGTAGGTTGGGATCCAAATGACAGCATGGAGGGCAGCAGAACACTGGGAGCTGTGGAGTCACCATACCAGTCAGTAAATGACAGGAGAGAGTTGGCAAGGGGGTGTTCAGTTCTCACCTCTCTGACCCCACACATTCTCAGCCTTGCCATTTAGTTTTGCTTGCTCTCCCTCTCTCTCTCCACCTCCTATTTCTTCTGGAATCAAACAAAAATATCTCAGTTTTAACTAGTTCAAATTATATTTGTACTATTTCATATTCATTATTTTTATTAAACCTGTGACACGCAAAAAAAACAAAACAAAGTGGGACAGAAAGGTTTCCATCTGGGGAGGAGCATAATCCTTTTCAGTATAAAAGACTTCAACTCTTACTGGAGCCATCACAAAATTCTCTTGATGTCCTGCTGCCTGAATTATGCATTGGATCTCTTCTTTTATTGAAAAATGTAAAACAATTCACATAAGAAGATTTCTAATTTAGTTCCAAAGACTATACCTTTGTGAAGCTACTGATTCTATTTCTTCAGAAGATAGGCCTGGATGGCAAGCTACAAATAGCCAACAACTCAGGGAGAGGGCAAGTATTTTTGGTTCTTGTGTGTGTTTAAAACCATCCTTGAAAGCCCAGCTGAAACATCACCTCCTCCAGGAATCTGACATCCTCCGGTTGGAACTGTCTCTGACTCCTCACGTTTCCCATAGAGCTTTGTACTTTCATTTGTCAGAGGCTGCCTAGACTCACTAAATGTACCACCATGGCTCATCCACGTAGGCCTTTCCCTTCAGGCCTAGCACAGGGGCCTTGAACTCAAGGCACTACATGGATGATTGTGGAATCTAACGTTTGTTTCAGAAAGCATTAGAGAAATGCCTTTGAGTATTAAGATGGCAATAAACGGACTACAAACTACTATTCGCAATCCAAAATGATCTCTGTGGTATTGTAGCTTGAGTCCCAAGCCAGCTGTGGCTACATCTTTTTTTTCTGTCCAACTCGCATCAACCTCCAGAGGAACTTGAAACTTCCTAATGCAGAAATGCAGGTGATCACACTGCAGCCATAGGGAGATGGTTGTCACTAATACATATTTCAACATTCAGAGAAGATCCCAGGTAAACGGAGATAGGGTAATAGTTTCCAGATATGCGGAGAATGCTGTTGGCTCAATGATTGTCCCCATCAAGCTGGGAGATAATGAAAAGTGCCCTTTCTTTGGCTCAAATCACTTCCTCCTGTTGGTTGGTTGATTTTTTTTCCAAAGGAAGAGCACATCACTTACTGAATTATACAAAGTTTATGGCTGTACAGTGTTTGTAAAGGAAGAGACTCATTGTTCTAAATTTATTGTTAGTGCTTTGTCCTCGGAACGATTTTATTATGCAAATATGTCATTATAAAACAAATTTTTAAAATCATGAAAACCTACGTGGAACTTTAAAGATTTCCTATAATTATTTTGCAATAGCATATGAATTAGCAAATATTCTAGAGTAGAGGATACTAACGGAGATATTTACAGGAAAAAAAAAGATACATGAAATATGGTTTGGCCAGGTTCAATACACACAGAATACACTTTAATACTTTCATATGGTCTAAATAATATCCCCATATTGATTTTTTCCTCATTTCTACCAACTCCACAGCAAATGCACGACAATGGCTCATTGATTTATTGTGAGTGTAGCAATGGGTTTCTAACGGCATGAATCATGCCGATTGCTCAATTCACCACATGCCTTAATAAAAGTTTCACTTTAATAAAACTGAGCTAAGGCAAATATGCCCAGAGGCTGGCCTGACATTCCTTATACATTACCCTGCCTCAGGAAATTATTGCCATATATTTTACAGCAGCTACAGTAGGCTGGGGGATCAGGATTAAAAAGTACTAACTACTGTGATATTTAACAGAACTCCTGTGTTCCCAGTTAACCCTCACAAGCACAAAATGAACAGAGCAATTAGGACACAGTGTGGTGTAGGAGAAAGATCTCGAGGGGGCTGCAGGGAATCAGGGATCAGTGCTGGCCCTTCTTCCTCAATGTGTGCACTCTAAATGCTCTGGAAGGCAGATGCCTTATCTGTAGGATGAAGATCCCTGGGTGGCACAAATGGTTTGTGCTTGACTACCAGCATAAAGTTTGGTAGTTCAAATCCACCCATTGGTACCATGGAATATAGGCCTGATGATCTGTTTCCGTAAAAATTACAGCCAAGAAAACCCTATGCAGCACAGTTCTACTCTGTAATACATGCGGTTGCCGTGAGTTGGAATCTACTTGACAGCAATGGGTTTGAGTTTGTTTTCCTTCAGGATTTGCTGAGTGTCAAATGAGAAAGAGAAAGCCCAAGTGCTTTCTGAATGACAAACACTATGCAAGTGTAGGTAGGAGGTGTCCCTTTGAGGGACAGGGCCTGTGAGGCACACAAACACCAACTCCCCAGCACTGAGACTCTGTCTTAGGCAAGATCTATCATCATGACTATTAATAACGCCTTTGCATAAATAACATACGTTACCCTATTTATAGGTGTCTAAGAGTTATGCATATATGTATATGTATACATACTCATATACATATACTTGGAGCCCTGGTGGCATAGTGGTTAAGAGCTATGGTTGCTAACTAAAGGGTCAGTCGTTTGAATCCACCAGCCACTCCTTGGAAACCCAATGAGGCAGTTCCACCCTGTTCTGTAGGATTGCTACGAGTCAGAATCGACTCGAGGGCAGTGGGTTTTAAGACTTACACAAAGAGAAAGCTAATCATTCTAATAGGGCTACATTATTCTTTCATAAACTAAGGATTGTTTTTTGCCTTCATTAGTAACGGTTGAAAATGTCCCAAAATACACCTGCATTTTTTTTTTTTTTTTTTTAGAAAAAAATTAACCTGGGGTATAAGAATGTAGTCCAAAAGGAGTAACAGGTACTCCCTAAGTGGCTTGTCACCTGCTTCTATTGCCATGGAAGAAATCATGACTATTCAGTGCTAATCGGTACAGTGTATGTTAATCCATAAGACCCACAAAGCCCCTTTAGATTTCTAATCAATACCAAATCACTTAGCCCTTAGTAAGGGAGATAGTGTGATCCTGTGAAAAGAGCCTGACAGTTTGGGGCCTGAGTCTTGCCTCTGCCATTAACTACTGGCTGTCTGAGCTTGGACAAGTTACAAAATTCTCTCTGGGCCTTGATTTTCTCATCTGTAAAATGGAGTTTGCATTTGCTGGAGTAACAATATAAAGTACCCAGGCTCATAATACCCGTCACCTGTTCCGATTCATAGTGACCATATACGGCAGAGTAGAACTGCTCCATGTGGTTTCTAAGGAGCGGCTGGTGGATTCGAACTGCTGACCTTTTGGTTAGTAGCTGACCTTTTAACCACTGCACCACCAGGACTCCAGGCTCATAACAGACATTTAAAAATGTAGTTCCCTGCACCCATTCTCAGCTGTGTGATTCATGGTAATGGGTCTCTATCTCCTCAACTAGACTGTCCCCCACACATACAGCTCTATTCTCTTTCCACACCAGTTCTCATTTCATGCACACGGCAGCCCTGTAGGCCTGCATGAAGGCATGGTAGGAATTGTTACCCCCGGCATCCCACTCTGATTCCAGTGGGCTTCATCTCTGCTCCCACAGCATCTTCATTGCATTCAGCACTTGCCAAACTGGCGTGTCCCATCTCAATACTTGTCTTTCTACCAATTAGAAACTTGAGGGCAGTAACTGTGCTTTATTGTTTTCAACTTTGTTCTTCTAATGTCTAACATTTTTCTTCACATAGAAGAAAGTAAATAGTAAATAAATGATTGAATAAATAAATGATTAATGAATAAATGATGAACAGCCAGGTCACATAATCGTGAACTTGATTACAAGTTTTGAAAATGAGTGAAGATTCAGGAGATGCTAGATAAGCCAAAACTGAAGCTCCAATTCAAAGTGGCTACTTCTAAGGTAGAATAACAACAACGATAATACGTGGCTGAGATTTATAGAGTACTTATTATGTGCCGGGAGCTGTGCTAATCACTTTCATACTTCATGCCATTAGTCCTTACAACAACTCCATGACATATGTACTATTATTATTCCCATATTACAACTTAATACACTGCGGCAGAGAGAGATTACATAACCTTCCCAAAATTACGTAGCTAACAATGGCTGAACTAGTATTTGAGCCTCTGTCTGTCTGATTCTAGAACCTGGGCTCTACACCCATGCTGTACTGAGCAAAGAGCAGTGAGTAACATCATTGGCATCAATAAAGGAGTTAATATCCAAGTGTAGAACATCTTTTCTTACAGTGAACTTAACTCACTCTTGTGTAGTTCTCCAGACGAGTTTCACCCCACCCCGGTCCATGTTCTGAAGTTTTACCAATTTTTTCTAATTCTCACTCACAAAGGGACTCCAGCAGAGGAAGATGAAATAAAAACCCACCATTGTCAACCAGGAACTGAGCTGTCAAAAGAAATGAAAAATCCAGGGGCAACTGCAGTCTTGCTATTCAGTAATGGGTTTATCGGGAACTCTCTTGACATTGAGCTCTAACTATGGTACTTAAGAAAATCCCAAATTTAAAAATAAATAAGTTGGCCGACATACAGACATTTTACATATGAATTTAATAAAATAGATTTTTCTTTTTGAAATCTTTGGTAATCGCTGAAATATATCAACTGCAACCCAGGAAAATTGTATCCCAAGCTGTGATTCATGAAATGAAACGGAAATGTATTATGTAATTCAATTTGGAGAGTCCAGCACAGAGCTCATTAGAGCTGTTGCTCGTGATGGGGACTGCAGTTTGGAGGCCCTGTGGTTTGGGCAGGCTTCTCCCAGGCCTTACCTCCCCTTACTCAGAGGACGTTTTAACTAAATATCGTCACCCTTTTAAAAATAGCATTCTTGAGCATTTTGCCCACAGACGAGGATAATTCAGGGAAAATTTTAGGGAAAGCTGTGGATTGTTTTCTCTCTCCTCCCCTTTCCCATTAACCCATCTCATGATGAGTCAGGCTCAGCACTGATTCATAGCCTTTCTATGCAGTCCCTGATCTAGGCCAAGCTCATACACTGGGTGGGTGGATACCAAGAGGGTGCCATCTGAGGTGACTGGAGTGCACACAAATGAAGGACTCTCCTCCATAGTCATCTGATTTTTTATGTCAGAGCGAGAACTAGCTCTGCAATCTGTGGATCTTTTTTTCTTCCATTGTTTCGTACAGCCTCAACTTGCAGTCAAAGCATGATTTTCTCTACGTATGGTGATTCCCATGAAAACAAATGAGAAAGTGAGTTAGGAAAGACTAGTATAAAATAATTTACTTTTAGTCCTATTGGATTTTCATCGCACTCTGGTTTCTTTTTAAAAAATTTTTTTGCGTTAAAATACACAATATAGAAGGGTTACCATTTTAAGTGTTTTAAAGTGTATAATTCAGCGACTTTTAGTACATTCACAATGTACTGAATGAAGTACAACCATCACCACTATTGAATTTCAGATCATTTGATCACCCCAAAAAAGAAACCCCATACCCATTAGGCAGTTACTTCCCCATACCCATTAAGCAGTTATTTCCCCATTCCCCTCTGCCCCCTCCCCTCCCCCCCCCCCCAGACACTGGCAACCACTAATCTACTTTCTGTCTTTGGATATGCTTTCTCGGGACATTTGATATAAATGGAATCCTGCAATATGTGGCCTTTGGTGCCTGGTGTCTCTCATTCAGTATAATGTGTTCAAGGTCAATCCATGTTGTAGTATGTATCAGTACTTCATTTCCTTTTATGGTTGAATAGTATTCCATTGTATGAATATATCACATTTTGGTCATCCATTCATCAGCTGATGGGCATTTGGGTGGTTTCCAGATTGCAGCTATTTTGAATATTTCTGCTATGAACATCGGTGTGGCAATTTTTTTTTTTTTAACATGTTTTCAATTTTCTCGGGTATATACCTAGGAGTGGAATTGTTGGATCACATGGGAACTTTATGTACAACTTTTTGAGGAAGTGGCAGATTGTTTTCTAAAGTGACGGCACCATTTTAAATTCCTACCAGCAATGTATGAGGGTTCTCCTTCCTCTACATCTTCACCAATACTTGTTATTTATTTATTTTGTTGTTGTAGGCATAGTTTGTATAGGTGTGGAGAGGTACCTCATTGTGGTTTTGATTTGTATTTCCCTAATGACCAATGGGAAACCCTGGTGGCGTGGTGATTGAGTGCTACGGCTGCTAACCAAAAGGTCAGCAGTTCAAACCCACCAGGCACTCCTTGGAAACTCTATGGGGCAGTTCTACTCTGTCCTATAGGGTCACTGTGAGTTGGAATTGACTTGACGGCAATGCGTTTTGGTTTTAACGACCAATGATGTTGAGCACCTCTTCATTTACTTATTTGTCATTTTTATGTTCTCTTGGAGAAATGTCTATTCAAATCCTTTGCCCATTTTTTAAGTGGGTTTTGTCTTTTTGTTGCTGAGTTGTAAAAGTTTTATTATACATTCTAGAAAGTAGACACTTATCAGATACATAATTTACAAATATTTTCTCCCATTCTGTGGGTTGTCTTTTCACTGTCGTGATTGTGCCCTTTGATTCACAAAAGTTTTTGAATTTGATGAGATCCAATTTGTCTGTTTTTTTCTATTGTTACTTGTGATTTTCATGTCATGCTTAAGAAACTATTGCCTAATCCAAGGTCACAGAGATTTACACCTATGTCTCCGTCTAAGAGTTTTATACTTTTAGCTCTTAATTTTAGATCTTTGATCCATTTGAACTAATTTTTATATACAGTGTGAGGTAGAGGTCCAAATTTATTCTTTTGGATGTGGATATCCAGTAGTCTCAGCACCATTATTTCCTCCATTGAATGATCTTGCCACCCTTGTCAAAATCAATTGACCATAAATGTGTAGATTTATTTTTGGACTCTCAAATCTATTCCATTGGTCCATGTATCTATCATTACAAGACTGTTTGATTACTGTAGCTTTGTATCAAGCTTCAAAATTATGAAGTGTGAGTCTTCCAGCCTTGTTCTCTTTCAAGGTTATTTTGGGTATTACAGGTTACTTGCAATTTCATATACACTTTAGGATTAGCTTGTTCACTTGTTCAAAAAAGACAGGTGGGATTTTGATAAGGATTACATTGATCTGTAGATCAGTTTGGAGAGTATTGCCATCTCAAAAATATTAAGTCTTCTAAGCCATGAACATGGTGTGCCTTTCCTTTTATTTAAGACTCGTTTAATTTATTTCAACCGTGTTTTGTAGTTTTCAGTGTACAAGTCTTGCACCTCTTTGGTTAAATTTATTCCCAAGTGTTTTACCTTTTTGATGCCCTTATAAATGAAATTGTTTTTCTTAATTTCACTTTCAGATTTTTTGTTGCACTTGTATAGAAATACAATTGATTTTTACATGATTTTATATCCTGCATTGTTTGTGTGCTTGTTTATTAGCTCTAATAATTTATGTATGTGTGAGTGTGAATACTTTAGGGTTTTTTACATATAAGACAATGTCATCTGCAAATAGAAGCCGTTTACTTCTGCCTTTTTTGATTAAATTAAACTATACTTAAAAGTTTGTATTAAAATTTAAATGAGTTAATTCATGCTTAACACTTAGGAAAGTACCCGGAACACAGTGAGTATTCAATAATTTCTGTTAATTAGAGAAGAGCTAAGAGCTAAAGGAGTGAGGCGGAGGGTGGTATAGTCAAAGGCATCACTGAGAAGATATAGCCTGGCTTGAGTCCTGAAGGATAGATGTTTTAGATATGCAGAGGTCAGTAAGGAGAGTGTTTGGAAGGCAATGTGATCAAGCACATGAACCCCAAAGTAACCCTGGAATATTTGTGAGACAGTACATGGGCCAGTATGAGTGTGAGATATGTGTTGGGAAGCTGTGGACAAAAACTGTGGAGAGGTAGGGACCTCACTGTGGAAAACATCAAAAATCAGACAAAAGCCTCTGAACTTGATGGAGCAGATGATATGTAGCAATTCCCCTTGTGAGATGTAATTCCGCCAAGAAAATTCTACATTGTAATGCTTTTTAAAAAATCTTTGCTCATCACACTTTCTCTAAATTTGTTGGAGTCTGTGGACCCTAAGTTAAAATGAAGATGGTGCAATTTTGAGCTGTTGTTTTAATTTTGGTGTAAATATGTTATTTGAATTATATAGGTATGACTGGTGACTAGTGGGATAAATTGAAAGAATGGGTGAGATATTTGTTTCTGAACAAGATCATAAATCTTTGGCAAGTCTAATACCAGGTGGTTCCATAGTGAAAAGAGGCTTCTGATTCTCTCCCCAGAGCAATCTGAAACACAAGACATAGTCAAATCCCTGCCATTGTCCTGATTTGTTACAACCATTGGAATTCTAACAGAAATGACTTGAGTAAGTGTCCCAACATACTTTGGGGACTATCAGGCTGCTGGAAGTGCCCAGCACTCCTCCAACCTCTGTTCTTTCCCCACCACGCATGCACACTATTGATTTTTCCCTATCTACAGTTGTAAGAGTTTCAACTCTTAATCCCTTTTGGGACTGAGTTATTCTATTTTCTCTTCTCTAGATCTAGGGTTGGAGATACAAAGTTTACTTTCATTTTAACTGTGTATGGTATCTGTGTTCATTGAATATCTGTCCATTTTATTGGAGGAAAAGAACCTGCTCTTAGTTTCAGCTTTGCAGACTAAAGCTAAGTAAACCAAGGAGACCTTGAGAAAGGGTTGGATGTCATGAAGGTAGTACTGGGGTGTCTTAGTCTGGTAGTGCATGTCAGGTGGCTGGGAGAGCCAAAACTGGAAGCAGACACAGAGTAGATATTCAGTAAACATTTATTGAATGAAGAAATGATTTAATCAATTAATTGTGGATGTCCAATTATGGCCCATTAAGAACCCGTTTATAATGTGGCTTTGGGAAAATGCAGAAAGACAAGGTAAATAAAGATCTGAAGAGGAAAAGAATACCTGAATCTGATGACAAAGTGGGTAGCAAAGTTAAAACACTATGGTTTTCTACCTGGGAAACTGAAGAATGGAGGAAAATGCAATGGGCAAATATGGAGTAGTTGAATGGTCAAGTCTGTGGCTTTGGGATCAGTCTTTATTTTCATGATCATCACATATTATACACGTTAAATTCAAAATGTGTTAAAGATGACAATGAGAGAAATAAAAGGAATGTTGTCTTGCTTCTGAAGGAACCATGCAATGCTTATGTGAGCTCCTCTGATCTTAACCCCTTGCCAAGAGAGCATGATCACAACAAAGAGTAGAATGTAGTATAGACATTATAATAGAAGAATAAGAATAGTGCTCTACTCAGGTTCTTATCATGAGATCTGCTGATCAATTAACTGATTCAATCATTCATTCAGTAAATACTTACTGAATATCTGCTATGTGTCATCCAGGCACTGTGCAAGCCACTGCAGATTCAATAACAACCATCATAGATACTTTTCTCAAGAAGAGTCAGACAGGTAAACAGACTATCTTAACCCAGTATGATAAGTGCTTCTCTAGGGGTAAGTGTAGATGTTACAGGAGCACAGAGGAGAGGTCTATGGTCAATCTCAAGGATCAGAGATACTTTGCTTTCCCGTTGAGAGCTAAAGGTTAGTTAAGAGTGTGTTAGCAGGTGCAGTTGGAGTGGGGTGGGGAACATTCTGGGTAGATAAACAGCATGTTCAGTTGTCCAAGTATTTCAGGGTTTTAGGAAATTATTGGTTGTTTAGTATGGTTGGAATTGGCAAATCACTGTTGTCGGAGAGTGGGAGTGAAAATTTGTGTCTAAAGGTAAGCAGAGACTGGATCATGAAGAGCCTATTAGTCTCTGATGAAGATATTTGAACTTCATCAACTGGGAGTACTGAGCCAGTTAACCTCACCTTACAAACACACTCAGATATAGAGATTCAGGGAAGTTGTGTTACCCATTATAAGGCCATAGTTTAATAATCTTTGAACATACGAAGCTCATTATGCATATTACATCTAGATTGTCTGCCGTCTGGGTCAAAAGGGTAACAGGAGGTTATTTACACATAGACTTCATGAGCTCAGTGAGGAAATATGGAATCAAGATCTCCTTTAAAAGGAGACTAAGTGTTCTAGACTATGGAGGTGATTTCCTTGACGCAGAGAGGGGTTCTTAGGAGAGAAGGTAGAGTGTGCTAGTCCAAGTCTAACCCACCAGATAGAAAGAGGAAAACCCAATTTGTGAAACTGGCAATTCTCTTAGCAAACCCTTGCGGAGAGGGTTGGTAATGTTCCCCTTGGAGGTAAATGAAATCTGCAGCACCAAGGATTTCTATTCTCATCTAGTGAGCAGAAGACACTAAGAGGGGAAAAGAAGAAAATAGAGATAATTAGCCATACTTTACTGGGGAGCAAAACAAGCAAAACTCTTAGTGTGATTTTTCCCAAATGCCTCAGGTTGAGAGAAGAATCACTTACCTTCTAGGCACCTCCATCAGCTCCCTAGTGAGAAGTGGGCTGGATGGAGTTTCACCAGATGAGGCAGATCTATGCTAATTTGAAGGTAGAGGTCACTGAGTAACCAGCAAAGAGCCCAAGTGAAAACCATCTTTCCAGAGTATCACAGACCATTTTCTGGAAAGCAAAACCTCTGGCGGTGGAAAAAGTGATTCAGATTAATGGGTTTGAGGGAAAGAAAAGAGTTCTAGATAGGAGATAATGTTGTGCCAGTCAGATTGGTCTTTAGCCCGGGGTTGTTTCTGGGGGTAAAATTCTCAGTGAGCCAAGTAGGAAATGCTGTTCACACTTTCCTTCTCCAGACAAGACCCAGGAAAGTGTTTGCTGGTTTTAAATGCCTCCCCTCTTATCCGCAGGAGGTAGATGGCCTAGCACCTTCAGGAGAGGAAACCTGAGAAACCTAGCTGAAAGCCACAGTTGAGTGAGCAAGCCCTCTGTCTTAGCTTCCTGGTGCTGTGGTAACAGAAATACCACAAGTGGGTGGCTTTAAAGATCAGAAATTTATTTTCTCACAGTTCTGGAGACTAAAAGTCCAAATCAGAGTCTCAGCTGTGTCGATTCCTTCTGTGGGCCGCTTTCCTAGTCCCCAGTGTCTATTGGAAATCCTTGGAGTTCTTGATATTCTTTAGTGCCTGTCTTCCCCCTTTGTGTGTCTCTGTGTCTGTTCTGGTCTTTTTATAACTCAGAAGTGATTAGGTTTAGGTTATACTCTACAATGGGATGACCACAGTGACATAACAAAAGAAAACTGTATTTGCAAAGAGGATTACATCCACAAGTACAAAGGCCAAGAGTTCAAAACATAATTTGTGGGGACATAATTCAATCCAACACACCCTCCTGAAGGAAGATGAACATTGTGCTAAACTGACTGATGGAGAATACAAGGGTCCCTGAGTAAGGAGCCACTACAACTGAAAAAGCAAGTCACCTTTTCTTCTCTAAGCTCTGGTTAGATGACAGCTGGCACAAGAATACTTGTGTGTGGGTCCCTCTCCGTTGGCCACAGGGCAACCACTCAGTGCTCTCTGAATACCTTCTGGGCAGTTGTACTTCCTAGAAGTCCATGCTTAGAAACTTGTTTCCCACCTTAGATTTTCCAAAGCCTTGATGCCTATATCATATCATGGCCCACTCCTGACTGCTCCTCCTGAGGGGCCCTGCCCCAACCCTTCAGCTACCTGAGAGGAGCTCAATTTTCTTGGCCTGGCTGGGGCTCTGCTTCGCTTCCTAGGTAGAACAGGAGCTAGTGGAGGATGCACAGACTCGACATAAGAGTGTAAGTTTAGTGACACCTCAGTTGCATATGAGTGGTGTGATCCTGAGCAAGTAATTCATTGAGCTGTAATTCCTTCACTTGAAAAATCAGGTCAATGATCCCTCCCTCAATGTTATGGATTGAATTGTGTCCCCCCAAAATATGTGTATGAATTTGGCCAGGCCATGATTCCCAGTATTGTGTGATTGTCCACCATTTTGTCACCTGATGTGATTTTCCTATGTGTTGTAAATCCTATCTCTATGATGTTAATGAATCAGGATTAAAGACAGTTATGTTAATGAGGCAGGACTCAATCTACAAGATTAGATTGTGTCTTGAGCCAATGTCTTTTGAGATATAAAAGAGAGAAGTGAGCAGAGAAACAGGGGGACTGCATACCACCAGGAAAGAAGCACTGGGAGCATAGCATGTCCTTTAGACTTGGGATCCCTGGGCGGAGAAGCTCCTACTCCAGGGGAAGATTGATGACAAGAACCTTCCTCCAGAGCTGACAGAGAGAAAAAGCCTTCCCCTGGAGCTGATGCCCTGATTTTGGACTTCTAGCCTCCCAGACTGTGAGAAAATAAATTTCTCTTTGATAAAGCCACCCACTTGAGGTGTTTCTGTTATAGCAGCACTAGATGACTAAGACACTCAAGTAGCCTGGCTAATACAGAAAGAAATGGGTTGCTGAGAAACAGACTTCTGGTAAAAACCACATTAACATTTTCACACACAACCTTTGTTTAGGAAGCGTACATTCACATGAGAATGTTAAACAATGCAATTTAAATTCTGTCTCTTAGGGTGCTGTTATTATTTTATAAATTCAAAAAAGTCAAATTCATTTTGAACTGTTGTAGTACTCCAAATCCAAGACAGTCCAACACTATCAAAATTTATAGCATAAATTTGAGGTACTTGTTTTTTGTTTGTTTTGTTTTGTTGGTATTTATGTGGAAAAAAGAAGAGAATGAAAGACATACTGAATTTGCAGTTCCAGAGTAGTGCAAATTGTTAAAAGTTCTAGGCCGCTAACCAAAAGGTTGGCAGTTTGAATCCACCCAGAGGCACATTGGAAGAAAAGCCTGGTGATCTCCTTCTGAAAAATAATCATTGGAGACCCTATGGAGCACACTTCTACTCTGACACACACATGGGGTTGCCATGAGTTGGAATCTACTTGAGGCTTGAGGTAAATTAAGATCTAAGTAGCCTGTGAATCTCTTTCAATGAGGGAAAGTCTCCACCCCAGTATGTCTTTTATATATAAGAAGAGGGACAGAACATGTATTAAAAAAAAAAAAAAGCCAAACCTAAACAAAGCGTGCATGCACACACACACACAAACCAAATATAAAACAAAACGCAATGCAGATGAATACCCCTCAGGAAATCAACCTCCCCATCTGAAGAGTGGGAGCACTATGCCTGTCTTGCCCCACTTTATGGGCATGATGGTAAGACTGAATGAGAAGATCTATATCTGGGCACTTTGGAAGTAGAGGTGTTATAAAACAAAATGTTTGATAATCAGCCATTTAAAAAGAATAGCCCCAAGGACATTTTCTATAGACTGTATTTGGCCTTTAAATAGGAAAGGCAAACAATAATAATGAGAAAGCAGATTAGACAACTCAAATCCCAATGGCAGGTTTTTAATGTGTATTTATGCTCTCTGTTAGCTTGTCAGGAGCCCTGGTGGTGCAGTGGTTAAACATTCGGCTGCTAACTGAGAGGTCAGTGGTTCGAATCCACTAGCCACCAGTGGGAAAAAAGATTAGTCTTGGAAACCCCATGGAGCTTGAGTTGGAATTGACTCAAAGATAATGGATTTGGCTTTTTTTGTTTGTTTCGTTAGCTTTTTATTGATACTCTAGCTTCAACAAATACCTTTAGTTCACCTCGTCCTGTCCTGCAGCTTTCGCTGACTGTCCCAGTCCACTTTTATCTCTCCCTTCCTTGCACTCAGCACTGATGGCCTGAAATGCCTGATACCTGGGACCTGCTGTCTCGTGTTGACTTCTGGTGTGCCCTGCCTCCCCGAGTTCATTCTACACAACTAGGGAGTAGAGTGTATCTTATACACCCATCTCTGCCTCTGATTGAGCATAGGGCTGATAGTATTTGTTGACTGATTGCCTGATAAATAAAAATATTTTTAAAAATTAAAAAAAAATCAACTCAAAAACAAACCAGTGTTGTGGAGTACTGGAAAGAGGAATGAACTTGGCTTTTAAGTCTTAGGTATGAGAAGAATATACTATCCCTAGTGAAGTTCTCTGAGCCTCAGTTTCCCCTTTTATAGCATCAATAGGGTAATAAAATATACCTTCACAACCTCACAGAGTTTTGAAGGACTTCAGTGAGAAAATGCATGCAAAAATGATGCATAAATTCTAAAGTGCCTCATCATGTTATTACAGAGATGAAACAAAACTTCCCATATCTTTTGTGGAAAGGGGGTTTGGCATTAACTGTGATCATTTAATAATTTCAGATAAGCCGACCCACTTAGATCAGAGTTGGCAGTCTGGAATTTTGACAAATGAATGATCTAATTTCTTTTCTGTTTTTGTAAAATCATCAGACAAATTGTTTTGTGGTTTTTTTTTTTTTCCTCTTAACATCTGGCTTTCCTGGTTCAATCAGAACTAGACATACCAAAAGAGTGTAAAAAATATTTTTGGGATGTATTTGCAGACACTAGTCATTTGGATCTTTTCTTGCATTTCATGGGTTCTTATCTCAACCCAGTCTAATTACTTGAGTGTTTAAATATTCCTCATGTACAAGATGATGTTGTTATCGGGTGAACGTATTTTATATTCAATTTAATTAAGAAGTTTGTGGAGGCTGTGTCTAGCCCAAACTTCTTTAAAATAGAAAGATGATAGACAAAGTTGTTCAGGAAATTTCCTATCGTGGTATAGTGAGAAGGAAACCCCACTAAGGAGGTTCCTCATCATGTGAAATGCCAAGCGAGAAGTCATGAGTCCTGGATTCATTAGCTCAACTAGAGTCTGTGCCCTCCCAAGATTGACTTTTGACCAATATGACCAGGTCTCTCCCTCACTCCCTTATAGGCCATAATTACTCTGAGGCTTAGGTGCCATCATCCTGGCTGTTGAAGCGGGTGTGGAGCTGGTGGCCTGAAGTGTTGCCTTTCTTTCCTCCCTTCCTCTTCTCCATTACTTGATTATCAGTCTATGGTGCCCTGGACAAGGCCACCATTATCTCCCTAAGCTAAGGCATCAGCATCCAGGCTAGCCAGGGTTCTGGGTCACTGTATAGCTCAACCCCACTGGACTCAGTTGAGTTTTTAAGAGGAGAGTGCAGAAAAGAACTACTTTATGTGCCACATGGCCTCAACAGTGGAATGTGGAATTAATTAATGTGCACGGATCAAACTGCTGCACAATCTACCAAGTAGAGTCTCGGTGGAATAGTCAAATAGTCAGTGCTCAGTATTCAAACACTAGATGCTACATGAATGAATGAGTGGATAACTGCCCCCTAGTTTTCTCACACACTAGGCCTTTGGGTATCAGTTTTTCATTTATCGATACATTCATTCACATAATCAACAAATTTTGATTAAATGTCTGTGGGCCAGGTACTATACAGGGTCCTGGGGACACAAAGGTGACAAAACTATCAACAGTTCCTGCAGTTGTGGAACTTAAAGTCTAGAAGGGGAGAGAGACTTGAATGAAAATGGCATGTATACAAATATAAAATTACCACTGTGATAAGTGTTAGGAAAGAAAGGTACAAAGTGCTATGACAACATAAAAATGGGGTATCTAACCCAGCCTGAGAGTCAGGAAGGCTTCCTTAAGGAAGCAGCATTGAAGGTGAGATCTAAGAAAGAAGAAGGGTCGGCTCAGAAGAGAATTCCAAGTCAACTCTGCTCAAGGAAAGACTTTTTTTATAGAAAGGACGGTACTCTGAGGAACTGAAAGAAATTTTGTAGTGTGATGGTAGAACAGGAAGTAGAGTGGTGTCTGGGGAGGCTGGAAAGGTAGGCAGGGGCTAGGCCATTTAAGACTTAGTGGCCAAGACAGGAATTCAGGTCTTTAACCTGAGAATAATGAGAAAACATTAAAAGATTTGAAAAACTCACTGTGAAGGAGTTTCGAGTGGTAAGAGTGAATTTGGGACACCAGTTAGGAGGCTAATGAAGTAATCCAGGCGATACGAGATGGTAGCTAAGATTATAGCAGTGACAGAAAAGATGGAGAGAAGTGAACAGTATGGGGATTTGCTAAGGACTGCAAAACTTGTCAAAGGATTAGACATGCATGTGCTCGTGGGATGCATCAAAAATGACTCCCAGGTTTCTGACTTGCACGATTGGGTAAGTGGAGGCACCATTTCCTGAGATGGGGAACACTGAAAGAGGACCAGGTGTGAGGGAAGATCACAGGTTAATTTCATACATGTTGATATTGAGGTGCTCTTGTATTATATATGTGGAAACATAGAGTAGACAGTTGAATACATGGGACTAAAGCTCAGAACAGAGATCAGGGCTGACATGTACACTTGATAGTCACTGCTGCATAGATAGTAACTGAAGCCGTAAACATGAATGAAATTTAATGAAGTGAAGGAAGTATACCTGATGATAGTATTGCCCTACCTCTTCTACCAAGCTATAGATTACCAGTCACACACCAATAGCGACCTCCTTAGGCCAATGAGAATGTTTTCCATTCAGCCTTGGCAGGCTTGTTTTTTAAATAGGGGTGTGTGTGTGTAGGTTAAGGTTAGCATGGACTAAGTTTGGATGTAATTTTCTAACACTCCAGTCTGCCAAGTTTCTCAGTATGGAGAGAATAGAACAGAAAGATGTTTACCTGTGTTTTATTGACTATGCAAAGGCATTTGACTGTGTGGATCATAATAAATTATGGATAACATTATGAAGAATGAGAATTCCAGAACACTTAATTGTGCTCATGAGAAGCCTGTACTTAGACCTAGAGGCAGTCGTTCGAACTGAACAAGGGGATACTGTGTGGTTTAAAATTAGTAAATGTGTGTGTCATGATTATATCCTTTCACTGTACTTATTCAATATATTTGCTGAGCAAATAATCTAAGAAGCTGGACTATATGAAGAAGAATAGGGCATCTGGATTGGAGGAAGACTCATTAACAACCTGCAATATTCAGACGACACAACTTGCTTGCTGAAAGTGAAGAGGACTTGAAACACTGATGACAATCAAAGATCACAGCCTTCAGTATGTATTACACCTCAAAATAAAGAAAACAAAAATCCTCACTACTGGACCAACAAGCAACATCGTGAAAAATGGAGAAAGTATTGAAATTGTCAAGGATTTAATTTTACTTGGATCTACAATCAATGTTCACTGAAGAAGCAATCAAGAAACAACGTATTGCACTGGACAAATCTGTTGCAAAAGACCTCTTTAAAATGTTAAAAAGCAAAAATGTCAGTTTGAGGACTAAGGTGCACCTGACCCAACCATGGTATTTTCAATCACCTCATATGCATAGGAAGGCTGGACAATGCATAAGGAAGACTGAAGAAGAACTGATGCATTTGAATTACGTTGTTGGTGAAGAAAAGTGAATATATCATGGACTGCCAGAAGAACAAACAAATCTGTCTTCAAAGATGTACAGTTAGAATGCTCTTAGAAGCAAGGATGGGGAGAGTTCACCTCACGTACTTTGGACATGTTATCAGGAGGGACCAGTCCCTGGAGAAGGACATCATGCTTGGTAAAGTAGAAGGTCACTACAAATTGGAAACGATTCGGTGGCACCTAACAACAACAACAATGGCCTTTCCTGGGGTATGACTTGTTTCCTTTACCCTTGACTTTTCACAAAACTCACACCTTCTTTCTCCAAGGTTCTCTGCTGCTTGGAACTTTAAATAGTGTAATCTTATTTCTAATTTCCCCATAATTTCGCCACCTACGAATAACATAGCTGTACTTCTTTCAGCAACGTTTACTTGTGGTCAAACACCTACTCTTTATGTTCCCACCTGCCTTGGCATGTAATTCTGATTCTCAAATGAGTCTACTGGTTACAGCCTATGTGGTACTGACACTCCATCCCAAGTATTCCGTTCCTTTGACAGGGCGCTATCAGGGCTCTAGATCTTTCTGATGGAATTGTACAGCTGGATTTTCCTTAACTTTTATTCCTTGGCTTTGTTTCTATTGACCGAGCACACTTTAAAACACTTTCCTCATCACATTTCTTAGGTGGCCTTCCTGTATTCTCTAAATGCCTTGAGAAAAATGTAGAGTTCTGAAGGGGCCAGAATATGGATTTTGGAAAAGTGAGGGTTTCTGCTTGCTTATCGGGGGCTAAGATTTTAGGATCTTTTTTACTGGCTATCATCTTTTAGTTCTAATTTACATATATATATAATATATTTTTTTTCAGATGAAGGTTTACAAAGCAAACAAGTGTCTCATTAAACAATGAATACACATATTGTTTTGTGACATTGGTTGCCAACTCATGACATGTCAACATTCTCCCCTACAGAAAGATGTATTTTTATTTGAATTTAATTACCAGCCAATATGAAGTGAGTGCCTAGTATCTCCTGGACTCATGCACTGGGGACACTAGCATGAGAAAGACATGATCCCTGCCCTCAACCTGCACATTTGTGTAGTAGACGAGATAGAAAGGAAACAACCAAGTCTAAGGTGATGTGATGACTAATGTAAGAGAGTGACTGAGCTGAAGAGAATAAAATATTGCACTGGTGATTTCAAAAGCTGTATATTTTAAGGAACAGGGTCTGTTTAGCCTATAAAAAAGAGGCATGTTAATAGTTTACTTCAAGTTCTGAAGGGACACTTGGAGGAGGGAGGGAAGAGTGGATGTTCTGTGTTATCCCAGAGGACAGAACTGGGGCTTAGAAGGTTAAACATGGCATTCTAGAATGGAAGAGCTTCCCCAGCCCCAACTAGAGATCTCCAGTATCGAATTGGGCTGCTTCAGGGCAGTGAACTCACACTGACAGCTCGAACAGATACTGGATTACTGCTTGTCAGGGATGTTACAGAGGGGAATGCTTTGTGTGGAAGACTGGGCTAGATCAGTGACTTTCAATCTTTTTTAACCAGCAGAACTTTTTAAAAAAAATGATCTATTACTTGAAATCACAGAATTAAAAAAACAAAAAGATAAAACAAGTACTGCTTTGGTTGAACTCCACCTCTTGGTCTCCTCAACTCCCCCATGACTGCCCTTGGCACCTGCTTAGAATTCCAAGGACTTGAATGTCGTCACCTCCTTACATAATATCTAAGGATCTGCGATCCCTTTTGCTTCCAGGATTTTATTTTTTTATATAGTAATTGTTCTTGTTTGAAGTGGTTCATTAGCATCTTTTCCTTTTTTCTTTTTTCTTTTTTGTTATCTTTTTACTTTAATTCCTAAACATATGGAGTGCCACAAAAACGAAGTTCAGAAATTTTTAGCCCAGAGTTTACTTTAACCCCATTTCCATCAGGTCGATTCTGACTCATAGTGATCCTACAGGACAGACTAGAACTGCTCTGTAGGGTTTCCAAGGCTTTAAATCTTTACTGAAGCAGACTGCCACATCTTCCTCCCGCAGAGCTGTTGGTGGGCTCGAACCACTGACCTTTCTGTTAGAAGCTGAGCCCTTAATCACTGTTCCACCAGGGCTCTTAGAGTTTACTTTAGGTCTATCTAAAGACATACTTTGACCAGTTAGGACAGAGAAATGATTTTTCAAAGAAAGAAATAATACATGTTTTAGACACAAACTACCTGAAATCAGGCTGTATGACAATGAAGAAATACAGCATTGAGTAACAACCCCAATAACTTTGATCAGCTTGTATTTAGTTTGTTTTGGAATTATGTTTTTCTTTCAACTCTGTCTGGCCATAGAGGATAACATGTAGGCAGTTAATCTTAACTTGCTTCATTGATTTATAACATGGACAAAAATGCGCTTGTGAATCCAAATAGCTTAAACTTGAAAAAAATTTAAGTCAAGTGATTTTGTCCACAAGCCACTAATAAAATTAAAGGGAAGTCAAACAGAAATCGGATGTCTTGCAGGGGTCACTGCTCTGCAGGTGCAAAAGTTTGAGTTAACCAGTTAATGAGCTTGAGGGCTGAACATGCTAACTAATCTAAAAAAGATGGATACCCCAAGTAGATAACGGTTTATTAATCAGCATGGATAAAAGGATAGCAGATATGATTTGGAAAATGACATTAATTTTTTGATCAGGGGTTGTCTCTCTGGCCAATTGTCAGAAGAAAGACATTGACCAATATGCTTATTGCCACTTTAGTTATGGTGACAGAATACTGAAGGCATTCTATTTGTCCATCACTTGGAGACTATATGGATAAAATGTAGGGGCTGTGTTTACCTTGGAATATTATAAGTAATCTGTTAAAAGCAACGTACTAGCTGCACCTGTAGAAACCTGGATGTACTGCAAAAGACATCGTGTTAGTTTTAAAAAGAAAAAAGTTATATACATAAAACATAATTTTATTTCCATAAGTTAAGAATACATCAATAGAAAACAATAGCCATCATAATTTTTCAGAACACATGCAAACACTTTAGAACGGTTGCTTATGAGGGGAATGCAGGATGAATAGGAGCTGAAGTATGGGAATAAAAACAAAGACCAATAATCAAACAATTAAGGTTGTTATATAATCTAAAACAAATGTTATGTAAGAGAAATGCACAAGGTAAAATTTTGGAATGAAGAAAGAGTTGATCAAATCTGTAAGAAAGAAGACTCATCAGAAGAAGAAATACTGGAGCTGGTTCTTGAGACATAAAACTATATAGAAAATCTGTAGAACTTAAGTAATTCAGTGAACTGTAGTATAGACTATACATTGAGAAGTAATAGGAGATGAGTGCCACAAGTGATGTCTGGATCATAATAGTCTGATATGCCATGTAAACAACTTGTATTTTACCCTGGAGGCAATGGAACTAGTGGAGGTTTTAACCAGAGGAAAAATAAGACTAGATTAAGTTATATATTGTGGTGCAAACAGTTAAGAACTGGGCTACTAACCTAAAGTTTGGTGGTTGAATCTATCCTGCGGCACCTCAGAAGAAAGACCTGGTGATCTGCTTCTAGAAGATCACAGCCATGAAAACCCAATGGAGTGTAGTTCTACTCTGAAACATATGGGGTCGCCGTGAGTTGGAAATGACTTGATGGAAACTGGTTAAGTAACGTACAGACCACTCTAGAGACAAGGTGGAAACTGGATTTGAAGAAATAGAATTGAGAGAGAGAAATTAGTTGGAATATTTAAAATAATCTATGCAAGAAGTGACAAGTGTCTGAATGAAGGTGTTAACAGTGGGGATAAATGCTGGAAAAAGACATGAGTGGTACTAAGGGCGTAATGTTAATAGGCACAGTGACTGGTGAGATACTGGGAGGTGAGAATTAAGTATAGGATGGCCCATGGGTTTCTGGCTTGGATGAGTGGGTGAGTAGTAGTGCTATTACACAGTAGAGGAAATACAGAAGATTGTTTAAGGGGAGAAGGCTTAGTTCAGTTTGACATAGATTGAGTTTGAAGCACTTGTGGGATCGTTCAAGCACAGATGTCCAGCAGGTTTAGATCCTAATATTGGGAGAGTGCTCTGAACTAGAAATATAAATCTGGGAATTGTGGCAGTGGAAGAAGTGTTGCTTCCTGTTTCAAAAGCTCAGGAGGAGTATGTAGAAGGAAGAGAAAAAAGGGCCAAGCACTCTGGAGAATACAAAGGCATGGGTAAAGGCAGAAAGGAGTAAATGAAGCTATTTCAGGTATGATAGAAGAATGAGAGCAAGAGAAGAACAAATATGCAAAATAGGTGAAAAACTAGGAGAAGGTGGTCTCTCAGAAGCCTAGAGAATTTAATCGATTCCAACTCATAACGACCCTATAGGACAGAGTAGAATTGCCCCATAGGGTTTCCAGGGAGCACCTAGTGGATCTGAACTGCTGACGTTTTGGTTAGCAGCCAAACACTTAACCACTGTAACACCAGGGCCACATTTCCTTCATAGCGTTTATCATATTATCATAATAAAACTGCTTCCCTTGTGCCAAGCACCATTATAACTGCTATTTTATGTATTACTCACTTAATCCTCTCAGTAGTACTATAAGGTAGGTACCTGTATTGATCTGGCTTCCTTCAGAAAGATGTAGCCCCTACGTGTAGTATGGGAAAAAGGAATTTAATATATGAGTTTAATGTAGGAGTTTTATGTGGGAGGATCTGGGGGAGTGAATAGTTGGAAGGCAGTGGCAGACACCAGCCAGAAGCACTGGAGTGCAGGGATAAATCCATTGACTCTGAGCATGTCTGGCAAAAGCCTTGACCACAAAGTGGGAGCATGTGGAGAGATCTGGAAGTCTGCTGTGTCTGATTGCTATGACTTTCTGAAAATGATGACCTTTACTTCACCTCTGTCTTCTAAATCCACATGAGTTTCTCTCATGGAGAACTCTGACCTGGAAGCATCCAAGGAAGGGGATTCTCGGAAACGTAGTTCTCAGTGTTAAAAATGATGGTGGTAATGGTGCCCAGTGAGAACAACCATTCCATCACAATATTATAATTGTCCCCATTTTCAGATAAGGAAACTAAGGCACAAAAAGATTATTCATTTTCACAAAGTCATATAACTAGAGAGTAGCAGAATAAGATTCAACCCCAGGCATTCTGGTGGCAGAAGCCTTACTCGTAACTATTGTGTCAGATACCTTCAGAATATAAGTTCATGAGGGCATGGACACGTCTGTGTTGTTCCCAATACTTCCCATAGCACTTAATACATAGCGGGAGCTCACTAAAATTTGTTGAAGAAATGAATGTAGACTGAACATATAGTAGTAGATTGAAAATGATGAGGTTATTACATACCCAAACCCACTGCTGCCGAGTCGATTCTAGCTCATAGCTATCCTACAGGGTTTCCAAGGCAGTAAATATTTGTGGAAACAGGCTGCCACGTCTTTTTCCTGTGGAACTGCTGAGGGTAACGAACCACCAACCTTTTGTTTAGCAGTTGATCGCTTTAACCACTGTGTCACCAGGGCTCCTTACTAATTAGATAGCATAATAAGATGCCAATGGAACAAGTGAGAAAAAAAAGGTGATATTAAAATGGGTTGAAAGAGGCGAGGTCAAGATGGCAGAGTAGTCAGACGGCTTCTATGTCCCTCTTACAACAAAGACCTGAAAAAACAAGTGAATTGATTGCAAATGAATATCTAGGAACCCTGAACAAGGCAAAGTTGAGGAATCAGACTGAGTGACTGGGAGGGAGAGAGACGGTTCAGAAGCAGCAAGGAGTTGCCTGACTTCACCCGGTGGGAGCCACAGCCCTTCAGCCTGGATCAGCTCAGGGTGCACAGTGAGGCTGGCAAACAGCTTGCTCACTCAGGAGGCACTTTCCATACTGAGAGAGAACCAGCAGCACAGAGTCAACTTGGACACTCCGAACCAGTGAAAAGCAGTACTGAAGTGGCTAAAGATAAGCACTTGTGTGAGGCCTACCACGGGGATTTAAAAAAATATATGTATTTGGGAAAAACCTCTCTCCTACTTACCTCCTCCCTCCCTGCTCTGCACCGGTCCCGGCTGGATTCAGAGATCTGTGAGTCCCCTGGGCCAGAAGTAGACCCCATAAGGTGCCCAGACCCATTCTTCTGGCCTTGGAGAGGGAACAAATTAACAAACAGGGAAAAAATAAGCTACTGGCTCCCCTAAGCCAGGACCTCAGGGTTGGCACAGCTCCTTTGCCTAGGCACAGGCATAAGGGGTCCGCAGACTTTGAGTGCCTTTCACACCTGCATAGACTTGTGTGGGCTGATCTCAACAGTGTAAGCCCTCGCTACCACAGTATAACAGGGTAAATACCTGAAGTCTAACTTCAGTTGTTTCAGCTGTGAAGTGGCTGGTTTGTGACACTTGTCACTGCTCTGCCCTTTAAGCAGGTGCCTTACCTGTCTGCATCAGGGGCTTGAGGACTGGTAGTTCCACCCATGTCACCTAGCCACCTGCTACAGGGGTCCAAGAATGAGTGGTGCCCCCCCACCCAGTCCTTACAGCCAACAGAGTAGGGTGCTCATAGTCCGGCTACAAACTCACCTACCCACTTGCTCTAGGGAACAGGGACAAGCTTTCCTTTCAGAAACTTGGGCAGCTGTCAGCCCCCTGCCTTGCTCAGCACGTGACCCCCTACTGCAGCCAGATACCTGTGCCTACACCAATCACCCATGCCTCTCTAAGACTGTAGGTGAGAGCCTGCACCACAGACTTGGTGACCGACTGCCTGGACATCTGAGCTGAATCCATACAGGAAAATTTAACAGGCTCCTGGGCACACATAGTAATAGACCTAACTACCTGGTGACAGGACATTAGAGCTTCAAAGTTGCCAATACTCAAACTAGTGCACACGAGCAGCCTATTTGGGCATATAAAAAAAAAAAAATAGGACACACTAAGCAAATATAAAATAAAATTATAATAACCTTATCGATGACTCGGACACAACAGCCAATATCAAATCACATAAAGAGGCAGCCCATGATGGCTTCAGCAAGCTCCCAAAATAAAGAATCAATTTTATGGAGGAAGAGAATTTCTTGGAATTACCAGAGGCAGAATACAAAAGATTAATATACACAACTCTTCAAGAAATTAGGAAGGAAATTTTTCAAAATGCAGAGAATGCAAAGAACACACAGACAAAGCAGTAGTGGAACTTAAAAAGATTATTCCAGAGCATAATGACAAATTTATTAGGCTGCAAGAATATATAGAGAGACAGCAATCAAAAATCTAAAAGATTAACAATAAAATTTCAGAATTAGACAACTCAATAGAAAGTCATAGGAGCAGAATTAAGGCAGAAGTCAGACTTAGTGAGACTGAAGATAAAGTACTTGATACCAACTTATCTGAGGAAAAATCAGATAAAAGAATTTAAAAAAATGAAACTCTAAGAGTTATGTGGGACTCTATCGAGAAATAACATATGTGTGATTAGAGTCCCAGAACAAGGGGGGATAACAGAAAATACAGAGAGAATTGTTGAAGATTTGATGACAGAAAACTTCCCTGAAAGATGAGAAGACAGCTATCCAAGATGCTCATCGAACCCCACATAAGGTAGATCCCAAAAGAAAGTCACCAGGACGTATTATAATCAAACTTGCCAAAGATAAAGAGAGAATTTCAAGAACAGCTAGGGATAAATGAAAAGTCATCTACAAAGGAGAGTCAATGAGAATAAGCTCAGACTACTCAGCAGAAACCATACAGGCAAGAAGGCAATGGGATGACATATATAAAGCCTTGAAGGAAAAAAATTGCCAGCCAAGAATTATATAGCCAGCAAAACTGTCTCTCAAATATGATGGTGAAATTAGGGCATTTCCTGATAAACAGAAGTTTAGGGAATTTGCAAAAACCAAACCAAAATTACAAGAAATACTAAAGGGAGT
>NW_004444125.1:2497684-2563405 GCF_000243295.1 Trichechus manatus latirostris | reverse complement strand
AAAGACTCAGCAAACACAAAATCAACAACAATGAAAAAGACGAAAAGAAAATACATAAAGAAAAACAACTCAGCACGGAAAATTAAGGGGAACAAAGAAACTGTGAACAACACACAGACAAAAAGACATCAAAATGACAGCACTAAACTCATACCTATCAATAATTACACTGAATGTAAATGGACTAAATGCACCAATAAAGAGAGGGTGGCAGATTGGATAAAAAAACACAGTCTACATGCTACCTACAAGAGACACACCTTAGACTTAAAGACACAAACAAACTCAAAGGATGGAAAAAAAAAACATTAAGCAAACAACACTCAAAAAAGAGCAGTAGTGGCAATATTAATCTCTGACAAAATAGACTTTAAAGTAAAATCCATCACAAAAAGGATAAGGAATGACACTATATAATGATTAAAGGGTCAATACACCAGGAGGACATAACTATAATAAATATTTATGCACCCAATGACAAGGCTCCAAAATACATAAAACAAACTCTAACAGCACTGAAAAGAGACACAGCTCCATGCCACTGTTGGTAAAGGACAGAACATTCAGAAAGAAGCTCAACAAAGACACGGAAGATCTAAATGCAACAATCAACCAATCTGATCTCACAGACATATATGGAACACTGCACTGAACAGCATCCAAGTATACTTTCTTTTCCAATGCACATGGAACATTTTCCAGGATAGACAACACATATTAGGCCATAAAGTAAGCTTTAACAAAATCCAAAGCATTGAAATATTACAAAGCAACTTTTCTGACCATAAAGCCATAAAAGTAGAAATCAACAACAGGAAAAGCAAGGAAAAAAAGATCAAACACATGTAAACTGAACAACACCTTG
This sequence comes from Trichechus manatus latirostris, assembly GCF_000243295.1. Taxonomy (NCBI): domain Eukaryota; kingdom Metazoa; phylum Chordata; class Mammalia; order Sirenia; family Trichechidae; genus Trichechus; species Trichechus manatus. The sequence continues at coordinate 2,562,540 of NW_004444125.1, read as the reverse complement.
CTCAAAAATTACTGGGTTATAGAAGAAATTAAGGATGGACTAAAGAAATTCATAGAATCAAACGAATGAAAACACTTCCTACCAGAGCCTTTGAGACACAGCAAAAGCAGTGCTCAGAGGTCAGTTTATAGCAATAAATGGACACATCCAAAAAGAAGAAAGGGCCGTAATCAAAACATTAACCCTACAACTGGAACAAGTAGAAAGAGAGCAGCGAAAGAAGCCCTCAGGTGCCAGAAGAAAGGAAATAATAAGAATTAGAGCAGAATTAAATGAAATAAAGAATAGAAAAACAAATGAAAGCGTTAATAAGACCAAAGGCTGGTTCTTTGAAAAGACCAACAAAATTGATAAACCATCGGCCAAACTAACAAAAGAAAAACAGGAGAGGAAGCAGACAACCTGTATAAGAAATGAGATGGGTGATACCACAGCAGACTCAACTGAAATTAAAAGAATCATAACAGAATACTTAGAAAAATAGTACTCTAACAAATTTGATAACCTACAGGAAATGGACAAATTTCTAGAAACTCACTACCTACCTAAACTAACACAGAGGTACAATAACTAAATAAACCCATAACAAAAGAAGAGATTGAAAAGGTAACTAAAAAACTCCCAACAAAGAAAAGTCCTGGCCCAGAAAGCTTCACTGGAGAATTCTACCAAACTTTCAGAGAAGAGTTAACACCACTACTACTAAAGGTATTTCAGAGCATACAAAAAGATGGAATACTCCCAAACTCATTCTATGAAGCCAGCGTAACCCTGATACCAAAACCAGGTAAAGACACTACAAAAAAAGAAAATTACAGACCAACATCCCTCATGAACATTAATGCTAAATCCTCAACAAAATTCTAGCCAATAGAATTCAGCAACATATCAAAAAAATAATTCACCATGAACAAGTGGGATTTATACCAGGTATGTAGGCATGGTTCAACATTAGAAAAACAATCAATGTAATCTATCATGTAAATAAAACAAAAGACAAGAACCACGATCTTATCAATCGATGCAGAAAAGGCATTTGACAAAGTCCAACACCCATTCATGATAAAAACTCTCAACAAAATAGGAACAGAAGGGAAATTCCTCAATATAATTAAGGGCATTTATACAAAACCAACAGCCAGCATCATCCTAAATGTAGAGACTTTGAAAGCACTCCCCTTGAGAATGGGAACCAGACAAGGATGCCCTTTATCACCACTCTTATTCAACATTGTGCTGCAGGTCCTAGCCAGAGCAATTAGGCTAGACAAAGAAATAAAAGGCACCCAAATTGGTAGGGAAGAAGTCAAAGTATCTCTACTTGCAGATGATATGATCTTATACACAGAAAACCCCAAAAAATCCACAAGAAACTATTGGAACTAATAGAAGATTTCAGCAAAGTTTCAGGATACAAGATAAACACACAAAAATCAGTTGGATTCCTTAACACCAACAAAGAGAACCCTGAAGAGGAAATCACCAAATAAATACAATTTACGATAGCCCACAAGAAGATAAAATACTTAGGAATAAATCTAACCAGAAAAGTAAAAGATCTATACAGAGAAAACTACAAGACACTACTGCAAGAAACTAAGAGAACTGCGTAAGTGGAAAAACATGCTTTGCTCATGGATAGGTAGACTGAACATAGTGAAAACGTCAATTCTACCCAAAACGATCTACAGTTACAATGCAATTCCGATCCAAATTCCAACAGCATTTTTTAATGAGGTGGAGAAACAAATCACCGACTTCATATGGAAAGGGAAGAGGCCCCAGGTAAGTAAAGCATTACTCAAGAAGAAGAACAAAGTGGGAGACCTCACACTACCTGATTTTTGAAGCTTTATACCACCACGGTAGTCAAAACAGCCTGGTACTGGTACAGCAACAGATACATAGACCAATAGAGCAGAATTGAGAATCCAGACATAAATTCATCCACCTATGAACAGCTGATATTTGACAAAGGCCCAAAGTCCATTAATTGGGGCAAAGACAGTCTCTCTAACAAATGGTGCTGGCATAACTGGATATCCATTTGCAAAAAACTGAAACAAACCCATACCTCACACCATGCACAAAAACTAACTCAAAATGGATCAAAGACTTAAATATAAAATCAAAAATGATAAAGATCATGGAAGAAAAAATAGGGAACACACTAGGAGCCCTAATACATGGCATAAACACAATACGAACCATAAGTAACAATACACAAGCACCAGAAGAAAGACTAGCTAATGGGAGCTCCTAAAAATCAAAAGACTTCACCAAAAGAGTCAAAAGACAACCTACAGACTGGGAAAAAAATTTTGGCTATGACAAATGTGACCGGCATCTAATCTCTAAAATCTACAAGATACTGCAAAACCTCAACAGCAAAAAGTCAAACAACCCAATTAAAAAACGGGCAAAGGATATGAACGGGCACTTCGCCAAAGGTGGCTAACAGACATATGAAGAAATGCTTATGATCATTAGCCATTAGAGAAATGCAGATCAAAACTACAATGAGATATCATCTCTCCCCAACAAGGTTAGCAATAATCCAAAAAACACAAAGTAATAAATGCTGGAAAGGTTGTGGAGAGTCTGGAACACTTATACACTGTTGGTGGGAATGTAAAATGGTACAACCACTTTGGAAATCGATTTGGCTTCCTTAAAAAGCTAGAAATAGAAGTACCATACGATCCAGCTATCATGCTCCTTGGAATATATCCTATAGAAATAAGAGCGATCACACGAATAGATATATGCACACTCTTGTTCATTGCAGCACTGTTCAAAATAGCAAAAAGATGGAAACAACCTAGGTGCCCATCAAAAGACAAATGGATAAACAAATTATGGTATATCCACACAATGAAATACTGCACAACGATAAAGAATGAACGATGAAGCCGTGAAACATCTTGTAGCACGGTGGAAGCTGTTGGTCATTATGCTGAGTGAAATTAGTCACAGAAGGACAAGTATTGTATAAGACCACTATTATAAGAACTCAAGAAAAAGTTTAAACACAGTTTAAAACTTTTTTGATGGTTACAAGGGTGGGGAGGGAAGGTGAGGATTATTTACTAATTAGATAGATAAGAATTATCTTAGGTGAAGGGAAGGACAGCACACACTACAGGTGAAGTCAGCACAACCGGACTAAACCAAAGCTTAGAAGTTTCCTGAATACAATCAAATACTTTGAGGGACAGAGTAGCAGGGGTAGGGGTCTGGGGACCATGCCTTCAGGGGACATCTAGGTCAATTGACATAACAAAGCTTATTAAGAAAACGTTCTGCATCCTACTTTGGTGAGTGGTGTCTGGGGTCTTAAAGCTTGCAAGCAGCCATCTAAGATGCATTAATTGGTCCCAGCCACCTGGAGTAAAGGAGAATGAAGAACACCAAAGACAGAAGGAAGGTATTAGCCCAAGAGACAGAAAGGGCCACATTAACCAGAGACATCATCAGCCTGAGACCAGAAGAACTAGATGGTGCCCGGCTACCACCAATGACCACCTTGACAGGGAACACAACAGAGAGTCCCGGATGGAGCAAGAGAAAAGTGGGGTGCAGAACTCAAATTCTAGTAAGAAGACAAGACTTAATGGTTTGACTGAGACTGTAGGAACCCTGGAAGACATGGCCCTGGACTCTCTGTTAAGCTCAAAACTAAAACCTTTCCATGAGGCCAACTCTTCAGATAGGGATTGGACTGGACTATGGGACATAAAATGATACTCGTGGAGAATGTGCTTCTTAGCTCAAGTAGATACATGAGACTAAGTGGGCGGCTCCTGTCTGGAGGCTAGATGAGAAAGCAGAGAGGGTCAGGAGCTAGTTGAATGGACACAGGAGATCAGGGGTGGAAAGGAGGAGTGTGCTATCACAGTATAGTTAGAGCAACTGGGGTCACATAGCGGTTTATGTACAAATTTCTGTATGAGAGACTAATTTGAATTGTAAGCTTTCACTTAAAGCATAAGAATAAAAAAAAAGAAAAAAATGGGTTGAAGAGTGAATGGAGGGGAGAATGTTGATACATCAAGTGTAGATTCCTTTGACAGGTAATTTTGTTGTATATAAATGTTAATGTTTTCATTATATGATTTCCTGTTTACTGAATTTCATGCTTATTATGACAAATGAGAATTAACTCAGACATGTTTTCTCATTATTTAATTGATTATCTACTGCTCTACTAACCCTCTAGGACTTTGGGTATATCTTATACTGTCACTTTCCTGTGAGAAATTCTAGTCTCTTCATGTGTCATGGATTGAATTTTGTCCCCCAAAAATATCTGTCAACTTGGCTGGGTCATGATTCCCAGTATTGTATGATTGTGTACCATTTTGTTATCTGATGTGATTTCCCTATGTGTTGTAAACTCTATCACTATGATGAGGTTATACTGATGAGGTCTACAGGATTGGATAGTGCCTTAAGCCAATCTCTTTTGCGATATAAAGAGAGAAGTGAGCAGAGACACATGGAAACCTCATACTGCCAAGGAAGCAGTGCCAGGAGCAGAGTGCTTTGTTTGGACCTGAGGTTCCTGCGCAGAGAAGCTCCCAGACCAAGGGAAGATTGATGACACGGACCTTCCTCCAGAGCTGACAGAGAAAGCGATCTCATGGAGCTAATGCCCTGAATTTGGACTTTTAGCCTACTGGACTGTGAGATACTAAACTGCTCTTTGTTAAAGCCATCCACTTGTGGTATTTCTGTTACAGCAGCACTAGATGACTAGGAGGTCATGGAAAATAACCAGTTTCTCCACTATAAACATCACAATCATTTTCTCTTCTTTCTTTTTAACTTCTTATTGAGGCGTAAGATACATATAGTATGGTTCACGTATCTTAAGTATTCACTGGATGCCAAATGCCTTTTCTGCATTGATTGATAAGATCATGTGGTTCTTGTTTTTTGTTTGATTAACATTGATTGCTTTTCCAATGTTGAACCATCCCTGCATACCTGGTATAAATCCCACTTGATCATGGTGAACTATTTTTTTGATATGTTGCTGAATTCTATTGACTAGAATTTTTGTTGAGGATTTTTACATCCATGTTCATGAGGGCTATTGATCTGTAATTTTCTTTTTTTGTGGTGTCTTTACCTGGTTTTGGTATCAGGGTTATGTTGGCTTCATACAATGAGTTTGGGGGTATTCTATCTTTTTCTATACTCTGAAATACCTTTAGTAAAACTGGTGTTAACTCTTCTCTGAAAGTTTGGTAGAATTCTCCAGTGAAGCCGTCTGGGCCAGGGCTTTTTTTTTTTTTTTTGGTTGAGAGTTTTTTAGTTACCTTTACAATCTCTTCTTTTGTTATGGGTTTATTTAGTTATTGCACCTCTGTGTTAGTTTAGGTAGATAGTGAGTTTCTAGAAATTTGTCCATTTCCTGTAGATTTTCAAATTTGTTAGAGTACAATTTTTCGAAGTATTCTGTTACAATTCTTTTAATTTCAGTTGGGTCTGTTGTGATATCACCCATCTCATTTCTTATATGGGTTATTTGCTTCCTCTCCTGTTTTTCTTTTGTCAGTTTGGCCAGTAGTTTATCAATTTTGTTGATCTTTTCAAAGAACCAGCTTTTGGTCTTGTTAATTCTTTCAAGTGTTCACTTGATGGATTTATATATACATACACACTCCAGATCAAGTTACAGAACATTTCAGCCCTCCCCAGCAGGCTCCCTGAACCCCTTCCAAGTCAGTACCTCTTTGCAGAGGTATCCATTATTTTATTTTGCCTTGGCTTTTTTTGCTAAACATGACCTTTTTGAGATTCATCTATACCGTTGCATCTAGTTTCTTTTTTGCCATTCCTCACGTACAATCATATGAATATACTGCAATTTATTTTTCCACACCATTGCTGGTAAGCAATTGATTATTTCCAATGCTTTGGCTATTATAAAGTTCCTAGAAACATTCTAGTGTATGACTTTTGGTGGTTGCATGTATTTGTCTCTCTTGGGTATGTAACTGTTGTTGTTGTTGTTAGGTGCCATTGTCTCGGTTTCAATTCATAGCGACCATATGTAGAAGAGAAGAAAACACTGCCTGGTCCTGCTCTGTCCTCACAATCCTTGCTGTATTTGAGCGCATTGTTGCAGCTACTGTGTTAATCCATCTCATTGAGGGTTTTCCTCTTTTTCACTGACTTTCTGTTACAGTAAGCATGATGTCCTTCTCCAGGAATTGGTTCCTCCTGATAACATGTCCAAAGTACATGAGACGAAGTCTTGCCATCCTTGCTTTTAAGGAGCATTCTGGCTGTGCTTCTTCCAAGACAGATTTGTTCATTCTTCTGGCAGTTCATGGTATATTCAATATTCTTTGTGAACACTGTAATTCAAAGACATCAATTCTTCTTTGGTCTTCCTTATTCATTGCTCAACTTTTTCATGCATATGAGGTGATTGAAAATACCACGGCTTGGGTCCGGTGCACCTTAGTCCTCAAAGTAACATCTTTGCTTTTTAACACTTTAAAGAGCTGTCTTGCAGCAGATTTGCCCAGTGCAATGCATTGTTTGATTTCTTGACTACTGATTCCATGGACCTTGATTGTGGATCCAAGTAAAATAAAATGCTTGACAGCTTCAGTCTTTTCTCAGTTTATCATGATGTTGCTGATTGATCGAGTTGTGAGGTTTTGTTTTCTTTATGTTGACGTGTAATCCATACTGAAGGCTGTCGTCTTTAATCTTCATCAGTAAGTGCTTCAAGTCCTCTTCACTTTCAGCAAGCAAGGTTGTGTCATCTGCATATTGCAGGTTGTTAATAAGTCTTCCTCCAATCCTGATGTCCCATTCTTCTTCATATAGTCCAGTTTCTTGGATTATTTGCTCAGCATACAGATTGAATAAGTATGGTGAAAGGATACAACCCTGTCACACACCTTTACCAATTTTAAACCATGCAGTATCCTCTTGTTCTGTTTGAAAGACTGCCTCTTCATCTATGTACAGGTTCCGCATGAGCACAATTAAGTTTTGTGGAATTTCTATTCTTTGCAATGTTATCCATAATTTGTTGTGATCCGCACAGTTGAATGCCTTTGCATAATGAATAAAACACAGGTAAACATCTTTATGGTAATCTTTGCTTTCCACTAAGATCCGTCTGACGTCAGCAGTAATATCCCTCGTCCCACATCCTCTTCTGAATCTGGCTTGAATTTCTGACAAATTTTTGTAGACCTACTGCTGCAATGGTTTTTTAATTATCTTCAGCATAATTTTACTTGGATGTAATATTAATAATATTGTTTTACAATTGTTTGCCCATTCCATCGGATCACCTTTCTTTGGAATGGGCACGTATATGGATCTCTTCAAGTCTGTTGACCAAGTAGCTGTCTTCTAAATATACAACTAGGAGTGAAATTGCTGAGTCAAAGGGAGGGCAATGTCTAGTTTTAGTAGATTCTACCAAAAAGTTTTTCGAGTTGATGGTACTAATTTTAACTCCAACCATCATTAATTAGAATTTCATTTGTTCCACATTCTCATCGCCACTAAGATTTGTTAGACTATTTTTTTTTTTTTGGCTTTAAGAAATTCACAGTTTGTTTAGGGAGATAGGATTCATACACACACACAAAAAAAAACCCTGAAATACAAAGTGCTACATAATTAGTGTATGATGGGAGAAAGATTACTGTAGTAGGGGTGTTTCCAGACTTTGTCCCTGGCCCAGAATTCCAAAGATAATCCTGTAATTGCTGGACCAATTTCCCTCTTTCTACCATCTTTTTTGTTTTTATTAGAGGCATTGTTTTTATTAGGTGCCATAGAGGTGGTTCCAACTCATAGTGACCTCATGTATAACAGAACGAAACACTGCCTGGTCCTGCGCCATCCTCACAATCGTTGTTATGCTTGAGCTCATTGTTGAAGCCACTGTGTCAGTCTACCTAGTTGAGGGTCTTCCTCTTTTTTGCTGACCCTCTACTTTTTATAATTTACATAAAATAAGATGCATAGATCTTAAATGATTAGGACAGTTTTGGTGTTAGGGCACGTCTATCTAATCATCTCTTAAAACAAGTTATAGAACATCTTCTTCACCATTGAAAGTTTCTGAGTGTCCCCTTCTGGTCAATCCTCTCACTCAACACCAGGCAACAGAGGTAACCACTCTCTGATTTCTGTCATCAGCCTTTTGTGCTTCCCTAAACCTTAGCATATATTCCATGGGGAAAACTGTTTGTGAATTTAGGGTTTGACTAGATTCCATTCCATCAACCAAGCCTGAAGAACTATCAAAACTCCACTAGTGAATGATCTGGAAAAGGGTAGCATGGATGGTTGCACAGCTTGAAGAATATAATCAACATCACTGAATTGTACATGTCGAAATTGTTCAGTTGGTGTATGTTTTGTTAGTATATTTTCACCACAATTTAAAACAAAACAAAAAACAAAACCTCCACTGATTTCTCTTTTCCTTGTAAAGTACCTCTACCCAAGCTAGCACCCATAATGAGTAAATGCCATTAGGGTAGAAAATGGCCATCATTTGTCAACTCATCCTAGAAGGGACATTTTCTCCCCTTGAATTTTATATGATTTAGCCCTTTTTGCTTCTATAGTTCTCTGAAGCCATTAAAATATTTTTTTTTAATACTTTTTGTTTTTTTCTAATTATTGCAGCAGAAATGTTGGGCTACTGCATACTACTTGAAAATGGGAGTCTGTTTTCTTTTTAAAAATGATTTTAAAAGGATTTACCAATAAGTGCTTGTTGGGCATCTGTTTTATACTTATCATTACACAGTGGGAGTTAACAAAGAATCTGATGATCTTTAACCAATGTAGTTGACAATCGATTTGAAGAAAAAATATACACCACATGAAACTCTTAGAGAGTATGATAGTAATGTTGAATATAATGGGAAAGTATATAACCTTGGTTAAGTCCTTTTGTCTTCTAGATCTCAGTTTCCTCAGTTTCAAATAAGAGGTTTGACTTTGATTATCAAACATTTATGTTAAATGCCCTAAGCTAGATGATGGACTGGCCAGATGAGTAGCTGTCCAGGATATCCATTTATATATGAGGTGCTAAAACAGCAATGGAAATATAAGATGAATAAAACTGAATTGATCAGAACCCCTCTAAAGAAGAATACCATATGTGATCTTAGAGTCAGCTGTTGGGGATGTTGGGTGAGATTCCCAAGCAGCATGCTTAAGAAACAATGGATGGAGAATAAACCCTCCTTAGGAGAGTTAATCTGGTTTACCATAGAGCTTTTGCTCTGTGATGCTATATTTTTTGGTTCTGATCTGAGACAAATCTGCTGCAAAAGACCTCTTTAAAGTGTTAAAAAAACAAAGATGTCACTGTGAGGGCTAAGGTACACCTGACTAAGCCACGGTATTTTCAGTTGTCTTATATGCATGGGAAAGCTGGGCAATGAGTAAGGAAGACCAAGGAAGAATTGATGCATTTGAATAATGGTGTTGCTGAAGAATACTGAATATACTATGGACTGCCAGAAGAAAGAACAAATCTGTCATGGAAGAAGTACAGCCAGCATGCTCCTTGGAAGCAAGGATGGTGAGATTTTGTCTCATATACTTTGGACATGTTATCAGGAGGGACCAATCCCTGGAGAAGGACATCATGCTTGGTAGAGGGTCAACAAAAAAGAGTAAGACCCTCAACAAGATGGATTGAAACAGTGGCTGCAACAATGGGCTCAAGCATAGCAACGATTGTGAGGATGGCGTAAGACCAGGCAGTGTTTCGTTCTGTTGTACATAGTGTCACTATGAGTTGGAACCAACTTGATGGCACCTAACAACAACAAACAAGTTTAGAATAAATAAAAGGGAGATATAATCTCAACAGAGGGAAGTAAATGTACTTCTGGAACTCGTTAGCCTAAGAGGTGATACTGGCTAAAATACAAGTTGATTGCAGACAGTTTTAAATCCATTCTCAGATGACAGGCATATCATGGATTATTTAGGGAGGCCAGGGTGATTGGCCACTTCACTGACCTCTGAGGCTGGTGTCGAATGTGACATCCTGGCCCTCCAAGACTTAGTCTTGGGGTCATCATTAGCCAGTTCCCTGGACTGTGAAGACTAAGGAACTGGCCCTGGGGCACAATGCTGATGTTCTCATGTTTCATCTTACTAGGTTAAATATTAACTTTCAGCTTGGAGTGTCTGTCACCAAGTCATCTGTCTTGGTAAAATGCTGTTGGAGTCTCAGCATTGTGAGGAGGCAATGAATTTTCCCTGCTGACAGTGAGAATATCCACACCAAGCTGCCATAGAGATTTCTGTTTCCCACAATGTTTATGACAGTAAATTAGGCTATGGAGTGCACCAAAGATTGTTTACATAACCCCTGATACCTGGGATATTTGTCAGTCCCACTCCATGGACTGTGACTTTAAATGTTTAAAACGTAAGGCTACAGATAATATATAAAATTATTAGAGTGCTTTACAAGGACTTACTCCGGTTTATTTGGACCTGTCTCTTGTATCTCTTATGTATTTTCTTTTCTCCATTTTCCTTCAGTCTTTTCACTCACTTTTCACCTTTCTCTGGCTGCTCTGTTAATTTCAATTCCATATACAAACAAAGTAGCTTGGGTTTTCCCTTTAAGTTTATCCTTGTGTCCATTTGCTTCCCTACATAGCCATCTTTTTTAGGAAGCTCCTTACACAAACTGATCATGTATATAAGTTATTTCCAATTCTGTAGACTCCACCCTACCTTTTTATTCTCTTTGCCATGTGTCCAGTTACCTTCAGCTCAGTTCTATGCCTACGCTAAAATTACAAGTTCAGCCTTTAGCAGAAAATCCTGTTTTATAAGAACTGATTGCAAAATATATATATTGTTCCATAAAAGTGTTTCATGTCCCTGTTAAGTGTCATTCTAATCAAAGTAATGGCTTTATGGAAATAGTCACTTACCGTATATATTTCTCAAAGCATTGTTGAGACTTTTGTGTGTAGCATAGTTTTTCGAGTGCCCTCATTGGTGGTAAATCTTTGTACTTTGACACTGGAATCCGATTTTTTAAAATGGCCAAAGTTATGTGGTTTAAATTGAATAAATCTGGTGGTAAAAGTAGTCGTCACACATTTAGATAGTTCTAACCTTTATACAAGTCTTACTTCTATCATGCAAAAATATGTTTTCTTACACGTTTCATGTATTTGATATACTTGGGTGGTGACTTTGTTTTCAGAACTGCAAAAAGAGTTGCTGATACAGAGTTAAATGGTACACAAAAACATTTTTGGGTTAAAGGTTTGATCCAAAGGGAAATTTTGATTCCTTGATTATAACAATTCATTTTACACAAAACAAAAGCCATATGTTTTTATGGCTTTTAGCAGGTCAAGACTTACTAGTGTATTGTGAAATTTTATGTTTAGTGGTCACTACCAGTGATGGTTTGTTTTTAATGAAATGGACTGAAATAGAAGCTAATAGAATCATACATAATGGAATAAGATTCCAGTTCTTCTTAGGCATAGAAAACCACAAGATAAATTTTCTCCTATCTTACTAATGAGAAAAAGCTGAATAATCAACAAAATAACATTTTTTAAAAAATTTATGATAGAGTTGAGTCACAAGGCAACCAGGTGAACTAAATTCAATAAGTGACAAGTCATTCCAAGGATAAACAAAACACACAAGACTATTTCACGTTTGGCAGAACATGGGAAGAAAAAGCGGCTACCTTAAAAGTGGAGAAGAAGTGTTGTGGATTGAATTGTGTCCCCCCAAAATATGTGTTGTAAATCCTAACCTCTATGAACAATCTCTGTATTTTCCCTCTCTATATTATGGGTTGTTTTTGTTATGTTAACGGGCAGGATTAGTGTAGTCTGTGTCTTGAGTCAATCTCTTCTGAGATATAAAAGAGACTAAACAAGCAAGCAAGCAGAGATGAGAGAAGAGAGATATCAAGCCACATGAAGATTGGCCAGGAGCAGAAGCTCAGAAGAGACAAGGACCTTCCTCCAGAGTGAACAGAAGGAGAAAGCCTTCCCCTAGAGCTGGCAGCCTGAATTTGAACTTCTAGCCTCCTAAACCATGAGAAAATAAATTTCTGTTTGTTAAAGACACCCACTTGTGGTATTCCTGTTATAGCAGCACTAGATAACTAAGACAAGAAGAAAACAGCTAACATTTGCTGAGAATGGGCTAGTATGACAGTTTAGAATAACTTGCAGCCCTGGATACAAGGGGAATTCGCACGCACTCATGAGCTCTTTTCTATTGGTCTCCATTGGATGCAGATTAGGGGCAGGGCAGGAGACAAGGCAGTGCCCCTCAGTGGTGCAGGTGTTCAGGGATTGGCTGCTGATGGTACAGAGGAATGAAATCTCTAATTTCCTGAGATCCTCCTCTTGTACTGAAGGAAAACCTTAAGTTGCTGGGGGAAGTGTTTGGAACCTTCTCAGATCCAAGATTCAGCACTCACGTAAAGAAAAAATTCCCTATTGCTGAAAGAAGGGTGAGAAACTCTATCACCCAAGAACCACCTCCCTCTGCCCCCACAGACACAAGACAGACTTTGGTTGACATGGTGAGGATAAAGGCAGGAGCACTGAAAAAACTGAAATAATTCAACTCCAAGGCCCTGATGCACAGGTCTTCTCTAAGACTAAGGTTAGATTAGGAGAAAGAAGAAACCTCAACCTTCACATTCTCACTATGAGTCCAGAACCAAGTAACAAGCAATAGTTGTCTACAATTGGAGTTGGGGCAAGAGCGTGGAGACAACCCGTCTGTAGTACAGAGATGCAGAGACTGCTGAGAACTGAGGGTGGAGCAAGAATGCTGAGGAAAAGCCCTGCAACACTCCAGAGCCCACACTAAGCACAAGGTAAGAGCAGCCACTGTCAGAGGAATTTGAGTCTATAGTGCACTGGAATTAACTATAAATAATAATAAAACCCAAACCCAGATCAATTAGATTGAATCAACCCCCACACTAACACCTGACAGAAGAGGAGGAATGCCCGTTTCTGTTTGTAATATTTGTAATTCAGTATGCATTGATTTTCTAAACATAATGTTTGGCATTCAATAAAGAAATTATAAATCCCCCCATCAAAAAACAATAACAACCCATAGTTGAGTTAAAGCAGTTGACAGAGATGACCTAGATGTTGGAACTATCAAACTGGGACTTCAAAATAACTATGATTAATATGTCAAATGAACCAGTGGAAAAAGTGGATGACACGCAGTCATAGTTTGAGAATTTCAATAAAGTGATGAAAACTACAAGAGAGAGAGAGCTTATAGGCAGGCTGGACACAGCTGAAGAAAGAATCAATGAACTTAAAGTTAGGACAATAGAAATTATCCAGGTTGAAACACAAAGAAGAAAAATGAAGAGGGTGAGAGAAGAAAAGATCATCTAAGAATTATGAGGAACAATGTCAGAAGTCTGATATATGTGTAACTGGAGTCCCAGAAGGAGAAAAAATGGAGAACAAAACAACCAAAAAAAAAAAAAAAAATTGAAGAGATACTGGCCAATACTTTTCCAAAATTAAAGAAATGCAACAAATGAAAGAGGCAAAAAGCTTAGCAAACTCCCGAACAGGATTAATACCATTCTAAACAGATATCTCACATTGAAATTGCTGAAAACCAAAGATGAAGAGAAAGTCTTGTAGGGATCCAGAGAAAGAAGAAACTTTTATAAGTTAAAGATACCGTAAACCCTAGAATAACCACACACAAAAAAATTGAAAAGAGGGGTATAACTAATAAGTCAATAGTGAAGATAAAATGAGCACAAGAGTATTCAATCTGAAAGAAGGCAGGAAAAGAGGGAAAAAGCTATCAAGAACAAGTGAGACAAATAGAAAATCACTACTGAGATAGTGCATTTATATCTAGCAACATCAATAATTACATCTAATGTAAAACTCCAGTTAAAAGGCAGTACACCATGAGTCAGAACTGACTCAATAGCAACTGGATTGTCAAATTGGATAAAAAAGAAAGACAAAATTATACACTATAAGAAATTCACTTGAAATATAGACATAGATATATAGACATACAAACATACAGTATAATTATGGAAAAAGGTACACCATAAAAACACTGAAGAAAGCTATAGTAGCTATATTAATATCAGACAAAATCAACTTCAAAAAGATCTAATGTTATGGTTGAATAGCGTCCCCCCAAAATATGTGTTGGAATCCTAACTCCTGTATCTGTGGATATAATCTTGTTTGGAAATAGAGCCTTTTTGTTATGTTAATGAGGTCATATCAGTGTAGGGTGTGTCCTGAACCTAACCACTTCTGAGTTACAAGGAGCAGCATAGACACAGAGACAGGCACACACAAACAGGGAGAAGACAGATGCCACACAAAGATTGCAAAGGAACTGAGGGTTGCCAGAGCTACAGAAGCTGAAAAAGACAAGGATATCCCTCCAGAGCTGACAGAGAGAAAACCTTCCCCTAGACCCGGGGCCCTGAATTCAGACTTCTAGCCTCCTAAACTGTGAGAAAATAAATTTCTGTTCCTTAAAGCCACCCACTTATGGTATTTCTGTTACAGCAGCACTAGAAAACTAAGACATAATAATAAAGACATAACATTTTATAAAGAAGGAGCATGAGTGGCACAAGCAGTTGGTGCTGGGCTGCTAACCTAAAGATAGGTGATTTGAACCCTCCCAGTAGCTCTGCAGAAGAAAGGACTGGCAAACTGCTTCTGTAAAGATTACAGCCAGGAAAAGCCTATGGAGCAGTTCTACTCTAACACATGGGATAGCCATGAGTCAGAATTGACTCTATGACAACAGGTTTATTTATTTATTTTTTTTTGTTACACACATTTAATAGCAAAATACTGATACATAAAGCGAAAACTTGTAGAACTGAATGGAGAAACAGAAAAATGCATAATTATAGTTGGAGACCTCAACACTTTTCACCCAGTAATTGATAGAACAAGTAGACAAAAAATTAAGAAGGATATGAGACCTGAACTACATAATTAAACAACTTGAGCAAATTGATGTTTGTAGAACATACCACCCAATAGTAACAGAATACACATTCTTTTTAAGTGCACATGGAACATTCACTAATATCTACCACATTCTGGGTCAAAAAACAAAACTCAATCATTGAGCCAGCTCTGACTCATAGCAACCCTATAGGACAAAGTAGAACTGCCCCGTGGGGTTTCCAAGGAGCAGCTGGTGGATTTGAGCTGTCAGCCTTTTGGTTAGCAGCTGAGCTCTTAACCACTGCAAGACTGGGCTCCAAAAAAATGATAACACAACAGATAAATATTTGTAGGATGTAGCTATGCCAGTACTTAGAAGGAAATATATAGAATAAGATAAAAAATATTAATGCACTGCAAGGATTCTAAATAAGAACTGTACATATTGCAAATAATACTTTGGTCAATTGCAGGAGCAGTTATGGAAGATGCATTTGCTTGAAGGAAATGTCATAGATACATGCATTGCATAGGAATGAGTTTTCCATCTTTTGCCTATTACTTGATTGTGTGATATAAGATGGCGAACTTACCTATCAGGAAGGTTAAAGTGTACAGTTTAATTTTATATTATTATAGCTAGTAGTTGTGAAGCAAAGTGAGGAATTCATTTTCTCTGCCCTCAGCCAAAGTGTAGAGACTTTCAACTAAATTCAGCGATGAATTTTCAGTACATTTTTCAGAGAAGAAAGTTTAGAATGTGGCATTTTCTGAGTTTGCAGCAATTGTAATATTTAATTACAACCAGTACAGATTGTACAATAGAATATATTATTTGTTATTAGAAAAAAAAGAATATGCATGTTTAATTTCAACTTCTGGATGTATATTGTGATAATAGGGAGAAAAATAATTGACTTTATTCAGCAAACTTTAACTTCATTTGAACGACATTCTAAAAATAAAAAAATGAGTACGATACTTTAAATTGAATTTTATTGGAAATATGGTTTTATCAAATCTTCAAAATACAACAAAATGATAGATCCCAGTATATTTTTTGCCACGAAAGTTTCAAACCTTTAAAATTAAAATATGAAAAAATATCTAATTGGAAACACAGTATTCCAATGTTGTGGATAAGATCCTCAAATATTTTCATTGGAAAAAAAAAGGCAATTATTGCACCAATTTCTTCAACATTCTGCAAGGATTAATGAGTAGTTCTATCGTCATCATATTTAACAGTCTATAGTAATAGTATACAGCATGGTATGTAGTGTAGCAAAGAGGAAATTTCTCATGTAATTGCTGAATAAAATATTTTTCCATCATGTATGGATGCCATATGTACATTCCTTGATAAATCTGCCAGTAAATTAAAATCTGTATCACTTACTGTTATCATATTATCTTATATAATCTATATTATCGCAGAATATTTGAAGCAATGTTTGTTACATCATTATACTCAAGTGTAGATTTATGTGAGCCTAGTGTGGCAAGCTAATTTTATGGGGAGCTTGTTGTGCTGTATAAACTTAATCTATATTACATCTTTTTACAGAATTAGGAAGGAAAATTGTTGACCAATATAAATTAACCGTGAAAAAATTATAAAAATAATTCCAAGTGATACAGCAGAAAGTATATTGAAAGTGTACTGGAATTACTAAAAAGATTAAAATCTATTAATAAATGGTGCCATCTCAAAACACTTAAAAATATATCTTAAGATTGGGAACCCCAGTAAATTCTACTGATTGTCATGAGAATGTTTGAAAATGCATTGAGTATTTTTAAATTTATTAAAGAAAATATCATTAAATAACTATTTTCAGGATATATTTTGTTCAGAGATTGGTGCTGTCTATTGCTATTTAGCATATCATTCTGAATTTGCTTGGTTTTTGGAAGAGAAAATACTAAAACGGAGTAGAAACTCACAAATGACATTCACATTTTTAGTTGTAAAGGAATCTCACAAGAAAAATCCTTTTTTTTTTTTTTAATTTTACTGTTCTTTAGGTGAGAGTTTACAGCACAAATTAGTTTATCATTAAAAAATTGACACACATATTGTTTGGAGACATTGGTTGCAATCTCCTCAATGTGTCAGCACTCTCCCCCTTTCTACCCAGGGTTCCCTGTGTCCATTCATCCAGTTTTCCTGACCCTTCCTTCCTTCTCATCTTGCCTTTGGGCAGGAGTTGCCTATTTGGTCTCATATTCTTGATCGAATTAAGAAGCACGTTTGTCACGTGTGTTATTATTTGTCTTATAGAGCTGTGTAATCTTTGGCTGAAAAGTGGACTTCGGGAATGACTTTAGCTCTGAGTTAGCAGGGTGTCTGAGGCCATAGTCTGGGAAGTCCCTTCAGTCTCTGTCAGATCAGTAAGTCTGGTCTTTTTTATGTGAATTTGAATTTTGTTCTACATTTTTCTCCCACTCTATCCGGGACCCTCTATTGCAATTCCTGTCAGATCAGTTGGTGGTGGTAGCCAGGCATGATTTAGTTCTTCGGGGCTCAGGCTGGTGGAGTCTCCAGTTCATGTGGTCCTTTAGTCCTTTGGGCTAATATTTTCCTTATGTCCTTGGTTTTCTTCATTCTCCTTTACACTGAACAGGATGAGACCAATAGATATATCTTAGATGGCCATTCGCAAGCTTTTAAGACCCCAGACGCTACACATCTAAGTAGGATATAGAACACTTTCTTTGTGAACTATACTATGACAGTTGACCTAGATGTCTCCCAAAACCATGATCCCCAGCTCTTAGCCCCAGCAACTCAGTCTCTCAATGTGTTTGGATGTGTCCAGGAAGCTTCTATGATTTTGCCTTGGTCAACTTGTGCTGACTTCCCCTATATTGTGTTGTCTTTCCCTTCACCAAAGTTAGACCGCTTGTCTACTATGTACTTAGTGATTTCCCCTCCCTACTCTACCCCTCCCATGTAACCATCAACTTTTTTTTTCCTGTGTGTAAACTTTTTCTTGAGTTTGTATCACAGTGGTCTCATAATATATTTGTCCTTTTGTGATTGACTTATTTCACTCAGCATAATGCCCTCCAGATTCATCCATGTTGTGAGATGTTTCATGGATTCATCATTGTTCTTTATTGTTTATTGTTGGGTGGTATTCCATTGTGTGTGTACCATAATTTGTTTATCCATTCATCTCTTGATGGACACTTAGATTGTTTCCATCTTTTTGCTATTGTGAATAACACTGCAATTAACATAGGTGTGCAGATGTCTATTCGTATAATGGCCCTTATTTCTCTAGGATATATACCTAGAGTGAGATTGCTGGATAATATGGTATTTCTAGCTTTGTAAGGAGGCGCCATATCGTTTTCCATAGTGGTTGTACCATTTTACATTCCCACCAGCAGTACATAAGAGTTTCAATCTCCCCGAAACCTCTCTGACATTTATTATTTTCTGTTTTTTTCTGATTAATGCCAGTACTGTTGGGGTGAGAAGATATCTCATTGTAGTTTTGATTTGCCTTTCTTTAATGGCTAGTGATCTTAAGCATTTCCTCATGTGTCTGTTAGCCACCTGAATGTCTTTGGTGCAGTGTCTGTTCATATCCTTTGCCCATTTTTTAACTGGATTATTTGTCTTTCTGCTGTTGAGGTGTCAAAGTATTTTGCAGATTTTAGAGATTAGACCCTTGTTAGATGTGTCATTGCCAAAATTTTTTTCCCAGTCTGTAGGTTCTCTTTTTATTCTTTTGGTGAAGTCTTTTGATGGGCATAAGTGTTTAATTTTTAGGAGCTTCCATTTATCAAGTTTATCTTCTGCTGTTTTGCATTGTTAGTTATAGTTTGTATTGTATTTATGCCATGTATTAGGACTCTTAGTGCTGTCCCTATTTTTTCTTCTATGATCATTATCATTTTAGGTTTTTTATTTAGGTCTTTGGTCCATTTGGAGTTAGTTTTTGTGTATGGTGTGAGATATGGGTCCTGTTTTCATTTTTTTACAGAAGGATATCCACTTAGGCCAGCACCATTTGTTAAAGAGACTGTCTTTTCACCATTTAATGGACTTTGGCTCTTTGTCAAATATCAACTGCCTAAAGTTGGATGGATTTACATCTGGGTTCTCAATTCTGTTCTTTTGGTCTATGTGTCTGTTGTTGTAGCAGTACCAGGCTGTTATGACTACTGGGGCTGCATAGTAGGTTCTAAGATCAGGTAGTGTGATGCCTCCTACTTTGTGCTTCTTCAGTAATGCTTTACTTATCTGGGGCCTCTTCCCTTTCTACATAAAGTTGGTGATTAGTTTCTCCATCTCATTAAAGAATGCTGTTGGCATTTGAATTGGGATTACATCTGTAGATCAATCTGGCTAGTATTGACATTTTCACAATGTTGTGTCTTTCTATCAATGAGCATGGTATATTTTTCTATTTATGTAGGTCTCTTGTTTTCTTGCAATAGTGTTTTGTACTTTGCTTTGTATAGTTCTTTTACGTCTTGGCTAGATTTATTTCTAAGTATTTTATCTTTTGGCGGGGCTATTGTAAATGGTATTGATTTCCTTTTGAAGTTTTCTGTGTTAGTGTAGAGGAATCCAACTGATTTTTGTATGTTAATCTTGTATCCTGCTACTTTGCTGAAACCTTCTATTAGTTCCAGTAGCTTTCTTGTGGATTCTTTCACCTGGAAAACATTTCCAAAGATGTTACATGGGTAACAAAATTGGCTACTTAACTGATATTTTCTGCATTCTAAACCAATAAATATAGAACTACAGAGGAAAGCCAATGACATATTTCAACATGTCACATGTATCCAAGAGGTTTCAAAAGATGTTATTACGGCAAGCAAGACTCAAAAGTTATCATGCTAGTCGCTATGTTTCAATATGTTTGAAATATATTGAAAAGAATGCTATTAATGAAGCCGATCTGAATAAAATAAATTTAAATATATTGTTACATTTCACTTCTCTGTCTCAAAATTTTGATCACAATTTCCGGAAGGGAAATTCGAAACTTTAAAGAAAAAGTTTTCTATGTAAAATCTTGAGTTAATAGTTGATCTAAACTTGTTCCACAAAAAAGAAAATAAATTATTGTAATTGAACTTTTCCTTTATATTGATGAGTATTTGCAAGATAGAGTTTACAATTCTTCTGAGTTAAGATTACAGGAGAATTTCTATTGATAAATTGAAAAAGTGTATATCTATAATCACCATTCACAATGACCTATTTGTATAAATTAGAATTTTTAACATCTAATCAAAAACAAAGGAAAAAGAATAGACTCAAAAGTATACCAGAAATTGTCTGCTACAGCTTAAGGTAGAATATCAGGGACAGGATTTACCATTTTGCTTGACATAATAAAAATTTTAAAAAAGACAAATATATAAAACAATGGTTTTCAAAAAAATTGAATATCAGGTAATGAAAGACAATGATCTCTGAGTGACGTGAAAGAAATGAGGTGAGCCTTTTGATTGCTCCAGCTTATTGACTTGAATGAATTTCCAGGCCAAAATGCAGAGAGGTGGAACCCAGGAAGAGCCTAGTGGTCTCCTTCAGTTGAGAACATAAAGCTTAGAGACTTTGGAGTGTACGGCAGCTAGAGTTCACAGGGCAGAGTACCAAAGAAGAGAGAATTGAATGGGGAAAAAATCCAGGATTTGCAGAGGGCCCCCCTTTTGTATTCAGCAGAGTACCGAGCTGAACACACGTGACAGGAGGCTACCTGAGGCTTCTTTAACCTGATAAAGACCATCTATGAAGAACATACAGCTAACGTCATACTTAATGTTGAAAGACTGAATGATTTTCTCCTAAATTCACAACCAAGACAAGAATGTCTGCTTTTACCTTATCTATTTGATATTGTACTAGGATAAGAAATAAAAGGCATTCGGATTGAGAAATATGAAATAAAAGTGTTTTTATTCACAGTTGACATGGTCATCTATGTAGAATATCAGATGAAGTCTACAATAAAGCTACTAATCTAATACATGAGTTTAATAAGGTTGCAGGATAAAAGATTGATATACAAAAGTGAATTGCATTTTTATATTACAGCGATGAACAATCAGAAAATTTTTAAAAATATGCCAAAAGTATGAAATATTTAAGGATAAATTTGGCAAAAGTTGTGTGAGACCTATCCACTGCAAGCTACTAATATTGCTGTGAAAAATTAAAGAAGACCTGGATAAATGGAGACATATACCTTGTTCATGGGTCAGAAGACTCAATAGTTATCATTTTCCCCAAAATTTATCTATAGTTTCAATGCAATCCAAATAAAAATCTCGGTAGATTTTTTGTTTGTTTGTTTTTGAAAAACTGATTCTAAAATTCATATGGATACACAAGGTACCTAAAATACCCAAGCAATTTTGAAAAACAAGAACAAAATTGAAAGGCTAAACTGATTTTAAATTTTAAAGCTACAGTAGTCAAGACAGTATGGTATTGGTATAGATAAGTAGATCAGTGGAACAGAAGAGAAAGTCCAGAAATAGACCAACACATGTATGCACAACTGACTTTAAACCAAGGACGAAAGGCAATTCAGTGGAGAAAGAATAGCTTTTCAACAAATGGCATTGAAACAATTGGAAATTCATATGCAAAAAAAAATTTTATTCATACCTTGTACCATATAAAAAATTAACTCCAAATGCGTCAAAGACCTAAATGTAAATTCAAAAACTATAAAAATTCTAGGAGAAAATATTTGTGACCTTAGCTTAGGCAAAATTTCTTAGATATGGCACCAAAACCATAATTCATAAAAATAAATTGATAAATTTGATCTTCATCAAAATTAGAAATTTCTGCTGTTTGAAAGACCCTGTTAAGAGAATCCAAAGATAAGGCACAGACTTAGGAGAAAATATTGTTAATCATATATGTGTTAAAAGACCTATATCCAGAATATTGTCTCTCATGTTGACCCCATGTGTGTCAGAATAGAGCTGTGCTCCAAGGGTTTTCAATGGCTAATTTTTCAGAAGTAGATCACCAGGCCTTTCTTCGGAGGTGCTTGTGGGTGGACTCAAACCGCCAGCCTTTTTAGTTAGCAGTCGAACATGTTAACCATTTGCACCACCCAGGGATTCCTGGTAAGAAAATAAACAACTTAATTAAAAAATGGTCAGAAGATTTGAAGAAACACTTAAACAGAGAAGATACATGGTTGGAAAATAAGTGCATAAAAAGATGCCCAACATCATTAGTCACTAAACAAACAAAAAAACCAAACCTGTTGCTGTCGAGTTATTCTGACTAATAGCTACCCTATAGGACACAGTAGAACTGGCCCATAGGGTTCCAAGGAGCGCCTGGTGGATTTGAACTGCCGATCTTTTGGTTAGCAGCCGTAGCTCTTAATCACTGCCCCACCAGGGTTTCCCATTAGTCACTCGGGAAATGAAAATTAAAAGCACAACTAGATACCACTCTGCACCTACGAGAATGGTCACAATTAAAAAGCCTAACCATCTCAAGTGTTGATAAGGATGTAAAGCAACTGGAACTCTCATGTATTTCCAGTAGAAATCTAAAATGACAATATTTTGGAAAGCATTTTGGCAATTTCTTAAAAAGTTAAACCTACACTTGCCATATAATCCAGTCATTCCACTCATAGATATTTACCCAAAAGAAATGAAAACTTATGTCCATACAAAGACCTGTGCATGAAGGTTCATACCAGTTTTATTTGTAATAGACAAAACTTGAAACAAATCCAGTGTTCATTAGTTGAATGGATAAACAAATGGTGGTATATACATATAATGGAATAGTACCCAGGATTAATAAGGAATAAACCATTGATATATACAGCGACATAGATGAACCACAATAATCAAATGAAATAGCTAAAATTTTTTAAGTACCATATTTTTTAAGAGATTTATGCTCTGTTATCATTCCATCAACATTCACCACATTACATATGGAAAAATATGGCCCAGAACCCAAAAACCCCAGTATCCTAGCACAATTTTAGGCAATAGACTTGATGTGTGGTGAAGTTAGTTCTTCTCACAAAGTCATGTTTTCTGCACAAATATTGCTCGGCTTGTCACAATACATAGCAAAATCAATGGATTCTGGCTTTGTTTAAATTTTTGCGTAGTTCTGTATTCGAAAAAGTCTCGTCTTAATTACCATCTATATGTAAGACAACTCCAGTCAGACCTCTTCTGGGCTCATATACACACTTGTCTACTTTACATCTCTACTTGGAGATCTCAAATGCAACATGTTCCAAACTGACCTAGCCTTCCTTCAGTGTTCTCTGTCTCTGGGATTGTCTTCATCCATTGAGTTGCATATGCTTTGTTATAATCCTTGATGCCTCTCTCACCTTCATCCCCAGTTGCAATACATTACAAAGCACTGTTGAGTCTGTATCCCAAAGATCTCTCCAATTCATCCACTTGTCTTCCACCCCTCCACTACCCTAGTCTAATTTCCCATTAGCTCTTGACTATGAACAAACTCCAAAGTGGACCCCACCTCCGCACTTGCCTCTTTACAATCTATTTTATCTTGGGGTCTAATCTGGAGGCAAGACTATGTCTAATCTTGCCATTCTGCTCACCCTCTTGATACCCCTCACACTGAGCCACACAGGTTTGGCAGCCACTTCTCTCACTCTGCCTCATTCTCTATACTCCTTCACATGTCTTCTTTCAGTTGCTTTAATGCTCTCTACCCTTGCCCACTACCAGACTCTTTTGCATGCTGGCTCTCAGCCTCTAATGTCTTCCTATGTCACTCCACTCCCTTCACCTAATTTTCTTAAATCCCAACTCAACTTGCAGATCATAGATAAATTTCTCTCTGAATCTATGACTACATCAAATATCCCTATGCTATGTTTTTGTATAACACCATACACCCCTCCATTACAGAATTTATAATAATTAGAATTTCATGTTTATTTGGAAGAAATTATTTAAGTCATGTCTATCTCCTGTCATCAGACCATAAGCTTCAGGAAGGCACCTGGCAGTGTCTTTTTCTGTTCATCACTAGATCCCCAGCACTTAATCCTTGCTTGACACATATTGGGTAATCAATAAATATATGTTAAAGAAATGAATGCATGAGTGACTGAAAAATATGTACGAGACGCAATTCAGAGATACTAAAACATTCTATGGCGCCCTGGTGGAACAGTGGTTAAGAGCTTGGCTGTTAACCAAAAGGTTGACAGTTCGAATCCACCAGCCACTCCTTGGAAACCCTGTGGGGCAGTTCTACTCTGTCCTATAGGGTCACTATGCGTCGGAATCGACTCTATGACAATGGGTAAAACGGGTAAGACATTCTTATCTAACCACATTTGAATCTGACCTTGAACCACGTCAACTAATCAAGTCAACCACATCAGCTAAGTGCCAGTAGAAGTTCTCCTACTGGCTGAAGTCGCTTCTGTTTATAACAGAGTGCAAGGCCATCACAATCAGTTAAGCTCCTATGACTCCCATTGACTACTCAGCTCATTGGGCCTGGCTTGGCAATTGTTGCCCCAGCTTACTGCAAAGGCTATGGGTGAATGAATTATATCTCAGACTAACTTGCTTTGATGGAAAGCCAAATAGAAGCAATGGATTGCCGGCTCCAGAGAACACTTGTCTTCCCAACTCCTGTCATATCTTACTGGAGGGACAGAATCTCCCACTGCTCTGTGCTCCCCAAGTCCTTGGCTTTCACCTCTACTGGAAAAAAAAAAAAAGTTGCCATTCAATCAATTTTGCATATCAGAGTAGAATTGTGCTCCATAGGGTTTTCAGCGGCTGATTTTTCAGAAGCAGATCTCCAGGCCTTTCTTCCAAGGCACCTCTGGGTGAACTCAAACTGCCACCCTTTTGGTTAGCAGCTAAGTGTGTTAACTGTTATACCAGCCAGGGACTCCAAGTCCTTATCTTTTACCTCTACTTACGGCTGCATATATTTATTTATACTCAGTTTTATTTACAAAGAAACAAACAAAAAAATCTTTGAGTATTTTTATGGCACTTGCTTCATTCTGCCCTTTCGTGCAGATAATTGCATGCCTGTCTCACATCTCTTACCAGATAAGGTGTTTCTGAGAGTCAAGGTGGTCTTGCTCCATTTTCCCTATTCTAGCACCCAACATAGTGCCTTGTTGGTAGTCCAGTTTAAGGGAATGTTTGCAGACTTGAACTGACTCATGGAAAGTAAGGGCAATGTAACTGCTGGGTTTCTCCTCTTCTCTTGGTCTGCAATTGTCCTGCAGTGGGGTGTAGCTGTGGGAGCACTGGGTTAGGAGTCAGGAGACTTGGATTTTAGTTCAAATCACCTAGCCTCAGTCTGCTTATCTATAAAATAGAGAAAATAATCCCTGCTCTATCCATTTCAATAAGCAGGTGGGAGAATTAAATAGGATGACAGAGATAGAGATATTTTGTAAAATGTAAAGCATCCTGCAGATGTAAGGAATTATTATTATTGAAAATGTGTGTTACTATTTCTAAAAGTGAATATGCAAATGAAGCATAGGCTAAAAGTACCTAAGACTTTAACTTACAGGCTACCCTGAGCTAAGCCTACTTCACACTGGGTGCCAGAGGTGACTTTGGCTTTGCTCTTTATGTAGCCAAAGGGAGTGCTTCATTAACTGCTATTATGAGGCCTATATACATAGCACCACCTGGGTGTGTGGTCAGTGGTGCCAAAGTTATTTGGTCACCGGAACTTGTGAGAAATGCCTGGAGGACATCGCTAGTACTTGGTGGGTGGTGATAGTAAACTTCCTCCTGAAGGACTAGGAGATTAAGTCTGGCGCTAATACCTGTTAGAGACCCCATTGAAAGTGAATGATTGAAAGGCAAAGAAATCCTTCAGTAGATCTGTGAGAGAATGTTTTATAATCTGCAACAACCGCAGAGCTGGGTTTCTGCTGCACACTCCCTGCGTCCAATGCAGGTCTGAATTTGCCACGCTACATTGTAACAGTTGGTTTTCTACTCTGCTCCTCCCAATCGAGTGTGAAATCCTTGAGGGCAGGGACTAGGTTTTAGACATCTTTTAATTTTCACCCCTTGATCTCTATGAGTGCAGAATATGTGCATGATAAACCTTTGCTGATTGTTTAAAAAACCAAACTAAATTCATTGCCATAGAGTTGATTCTGACTCATGGCAACCCCATGTATCACAGGCTAGAACTGCTCCATAGGGTTTTCAAGGTTGTGATTTTTATGGAAGCATATCACCAGGGCTTTCTTTTGCAGCACCACTGGATGGGTTCAAACCACCAAACATTAAGTTGGTAGTTGAACGCAAACTATGTACACCATCCAGGAACCTTGTTGACTGTCTAAAGGAAAAGTTAATAAGCTAGGCTCCTGGTCTTCCAGAGCTTGCGTTCTAGTAATGGAGGAAGACCAGTAGCCAGATATTTACTAAATGATGTGCTGTGTGTGAGAATAGAGGCTTCAGAGAGGGCTTCCTCTCTAAAACTCACTTGAGCTGCATCTTGAGAGATGAGAAGGCTGAAGCCAGGGGAAGAAGGGAGGAAATGATGGTTCAGGAACGTTCTAGGAACTTCCGCTGTGCATTCAAAACTGTTCTTTTGGGTGCATCTAGTAGAGCATTGGAGCCCTGGTGGTGCAGTGGTTAAGAGCTTGGCTGCTAACTAGAAGGTCAGCAGTTCAAATCCACCAGCTGCTCCTTGGAAACCATATGGGGCAGTTCTACTCTGTCCTATAGGGTCACTACGAGTCAGAATTCAATCCACGGCAACGGGTTTGGGTTTTTTTGTTTGTTTGTTTGTTTTTTGTTAGTAGAGCATTGATGTCCCTGGGTGGTGCAAATGGTTAAGACCTCGACTAGCAGCCCAAAGGTTGGCCGTTCAAACCCACCCAGGGGCACCTCGAAAGCCAGGCCTGGCAATCTGCTTCCAAAAGATCACCACCTAGTTCTACTTTGCACACATGGGCTCACCATGAGTCAGAAATGACTGAAAGACAACTAATAATAACAACAACAGTAGTGTTTTGGGGAACATTGGTGGTTCAGTGGTAGAATTCTCACCTTCCATGCGAGAGACCTGGGTTTGATTCCCAGCCAATGCACCTCATGCACAGCCACCACCCGTCTGCCAATAGTGACTTTTGTGTTGCTGTGATGCTGAATAGGTTATAGCAAAGCTTCCAGACTAAGACTAGTAAGAAACGTCTGATGTTCTACTTCTGAAAATCAGCCAATGAAAACCCTATGGATCGCAAGGATCCAATCTACAAGTGATCATGGGATGACAAAGGACCAGGCAGTGTTTCATTCTGTTGTGCATGGGGTCACCATGAGTCGGAGACCAACTCAACGGCAGCTAATAACAATAGTGCATTTGGCGGAATTTCCGGAAGTAATTATAAGCTGGGAGGAAAAATAAACTGTCAGAGTTTGAAATAGATTTATTTGGTAGATGGTGCTTTATTTACAAACTAAAGGAATTCACTGCCTACAGTGTAGATCTCAAGTATAGTAATAGTGACATTAACAAGCCAATTTGGTATGGAGAGCAGAGCTGATTCTGCCAATTGTTGCCAAATATTTGACACTTAAAACAAAATCCCTTTGGATTTTCCCTTTGCCAGGACTTTGCTCTTCCCTTCATTTATAAACTTATGAACATTTCAAGAAGAACCAAATCCATGTGTTTGGGATGAACGTACATTTAAATCATAAAACAGCATTGTGTAAGAACTGTTTAATATCCAAGAGTCAGCATGCCTTTGGTCTTCTAATTGAAAGTTTCTAAGTAAGGTACAATTCCAGAATGTTCCAGCACGATATAAATTCTCAATGATCATTGACTTTTCTCAGGTTAAAATGTATAATCTGGAAGTCAGTCATTTTAATCCTCTGGGCCTCAATTTTCTCATCTGTAAAGTGGCATCGATCTCTGTGTTCCCTCCTAGCAGGAACGTGATACGGTTCTGGCATTGTGGATATGTCTGGCTCTCAAGCACAGTGAGACTGCCTACACTCACGATTTGGCTCTGCTGCTTGTGAGCTGTCAGTTATTTAGTCTTATTGGGCCTCAGTTTCATCACTTATAAAAATGGAGTTTCTGTGAGGTTGAATGAGATAACACAGGTGAAACACTGAGATAAGAGTCTGGGACATAGAATGCATTAAATAAAGGAAAGCTTTTATTACACACTTGTCTTCTCTTGACTTTGACAACAACAACAGCAATAAATAATAGTAACAACAACGAAATTTACTGAGTGAACCCCATGTTAGCCAGTTGCTTTGCCTGCATTGCCTCATTGAATCCTCACAGCAACCCTACGTGGCAGGTAATGTTTTAATCTCCTCTTATATAAATGAGGAGATTCAGGCTTGAGAAACTTGCTCCAAGACATACAGTTAGTATGTGGCAGAGCCAGGAGTTAAAGGGGCTCACTGAGATTCCAGGGTCAGGGTTTTCATCCACCATACAATACTGCCATATCCAGAAGCCACATCCAGTCGAGAGAGGGAGAACTGCTGTAGGTCAAATCCACCCTCTAGGCTCCTGTTAAGAAACCCATTGCCTTCGAGTTGATTCCGACTCATAGCGACTCTACAGGACAGGGTAAAACTGCCCCATAGGGTTTCCAAGGCTGTAAAATCTTTAGATCTTTCTCTTGTGGAGCAGCTGGTGGATTCAAACCACCAACCTTTCCGTAACCACTGCGCCACCAGGGCTCTTCTTTCTGGGCTAGAGGCCAGAAACTATGATTCAGAAAGTAACAAACACCAATCTGTAGTACATATTCATATTATTCATAAATCTTAAATGGTTCTAATTCATTCATGTCATGAAAGTCACTTTCCCCCCTTTAAAATTAGCTTATTATCAGCCAGCTACTCAGGGATATACCACTGTGCACAAGGAAGACAATTATGACATTTTTGTAGTAGCAAAAACATAA
This sequence comes from Trichechus manatus latirostris, assembly GCF_000243295.1. NCBI lineage: Eukaryota > Metazoa > Chordata > Mammalia > Sirenia > Trichechidae > Trichechus > Trichechus manatus. The sequence goes on along the minus strand of NW_004444125.1, from coordinate 2,533,583 downwards.
AAAAACCCAGCATACAACATTAATGTCTATTAGTAGTAGGCAGGTTAAATAAATAAAAGTATATCTATACTATGATCTACTATGCTCCTGTTGACAGTAAAGAGGTAGCTTTAAGTAAAGTAAAAGGGTCAGCGAAAACGAGGAAAACCTCAATGAGAGGGATTGATACAATAGCCATAGCAATGGACTCAAACATACTAATGATCATGAAGACAGCGCAGGACCAGGCAACGTTTCCTTGTTATACATAATGTCACCATGAGTTGGAGCTGACTTGACATCAACCAACATCAACCACAACAAATCTTTCTTAAATATACACAGAAAACCCTGTTAACTGTGGATATCCTCAGGCAATGGGAATGGTGGTATGAGCGTGTATCCCTTCCATCTTTCTTCCCAGCCTCATCTCCTGTCATTCTCTCCCTCTCTCACTGAACTTCAGTCACACTGACCTTCTTTCAGATTGTCAAACATTCCCCACTCCTTTCTGCCTCAGGACCTTTGCACATGCCCTTTCCACTTCCTAACATTTCCTCTTATCTTCCCTCTTTACATTGTTAATTTCTATGAATCTTTCACTGTTTCAGTTCAAACTGCCCTTATTCGAGGAAGGCTAGGAAGAGATCCCTCCTCCACACTCTCATAGCACCTCTGTAATTAGTGCTTTAATGTCTGTCACCCTGCTGGAATCTAAACTTCTTGAAGGTCAGAATCTTTTCTGTTATTTTGCCATTTTATCCTCTATGACAAGCACACTAATTTATATTTTCAATAATGAATGGAAAGGTCACAGATTCCCTAAAGGTAAATATTATGTTTTACCTCTGGAATCAGGTGCAACTCAAACATCAGTGCATAAAGAGATCATCAGGAGAGAGACTGAGGTTGGAGTCCAGGACTGTGCCTTTTTAACATTAATCCCATTTGGAACACAGTAACATACAGTACCTTGGGCAGCATGATAAAGCAGAGAGAACAAGTGTTTTAGAGTCAAGACCTGATTTTAAATCTCATTAATATATTAATTCAAAAAATATTTTGAGTGCCAGATGCTGTGTGGACACTGCTGTGTATGCTGAGGAGACAGCAGCAAACAGTACACATGCTGGTCTTCAAGAAGCTTGCATTCTGGTGGGGGAAAGACAGGTAACCAGGCAGTTGTGGTCCAGTTCACATGTGCTATGAGAGGTTGTCTTAGTCATCTAGTGCTGCTCTAACAGAAATACAACAAGTGGATGGTTTTAACAGTGAGAAATTTATTCTCTCACAGTCTAGTAGGCTGTAAGTACAAATTCAGGGCGTGGCTTCAGGGGAAGGCTTTCTCTCTGTGTCGGCTCTGGAGGAAGGTCCTTTTCATCAATCTTCCCCTGGTCTAGGAGCTTCTTCTCACAGGAACCCCAGGTCCAAAGGACACGCTCTGCTCCCACTGCTGCCTTCTTGGTGGTATGAGGTCCCCAGTGTCTCTCCACTCACTTCTCTTTTATATCTCAAGAGATTGGCTTAAGACACAATCTAACCTTGCAGATCTCATCAATATAACTGTGGCTAATCTAACTCATTAACATCATAGTCATAGGATTTACAACACACAGAAAAATCACATCAGATGACAAAATGGTGGACAATCACACAATACTGGGAATCATGGCCCAGCCAAATTGAAACACATATTTCTGGGGGATACAATTCAATCTATGACAGAAGGTTAGGCAGAAAGTGCTCTGGGGAGCTGGGAAATGGGTGAAGGGATACTTAACATCATCTGGAGACTCAGGAAGGCTTCTCCAGAAAGCAAGGCCTAAACCAAGACCTGGCGAGGAGCGGAGTTTTCCACCTGAAGGGTAGTTCAGTGCGGCTGGAAGGTGTGAGGGGGCATGGCTGAGGGTGTAAGTGGGGCACAGATCCAGCATGACAGGGGTGCTCACTGTGACTGCAAGTGCTGAAAATGAGTGGTTTGCAAGGAGGGTCTTTGATGGTAGTGAACCTTCCTAATGATGGGCATTCTAGATGGTTCACAAAATTCCAAAGCATTTCCAGGTTCTCTTTCCCTTACATGAAAGGAGAACGGATGATGGTGCCCCTTTCCTGCCTTCTGAAGACTCCTCCTGAAGTTTGAAGTGTACATGTTTTCCACTGTGTTATTTTAATGAAATTGCAAAGATCAGAGATTAGTTCCTTCTGACATGTAAAGGGCTCAGCAAACACCAAAGCAATAAAGTTAAGAAAGTGGGTGACAGCCCAGAATTTCATAGGTATTAAGAGTTAATTTAGGGCTTGTATGTGAAACCCCCCAAAGGTTCTGGTAATAAATTCTCATGTCTTTTCCATAGCCACTCCTCCTCCTTCCCCATCCAAAACTCTTCTTGACTTCAAAGCCTCCTCAGCCCCCAGAGACGTTCTTTGGCCATTAGCAGGGTAGTGAGTATGGGAACTGGCAGATTTAAAGCCCCATCCTCCCCCCTTTAAGAAAGAGACCTCTTGTTAACTTGGGTCACTGTCCTCTGGATGAAGGAGCATTTTAAAAACACTCTGAGCCAATGACTCTAGACGTTTTGGGCTCTTGTTAATATAGGATAATAAATTTCTAAATTCAGCAATGACAAATAACCCTTCACAAATTATTAGTACTTCATAAAACAAATATTCCAACTTTTGTTTCGTTCCCTGGCTTTCTCTTGCCCTCTCTCCTTCTATTGTTCTGTCTCTCTCCTAATTTTTCTTTTCTCCTCGTCGTACATCTGTCTTTTCTCAGACTCCCTTCACAGTTCTAAGGTTTGGTTTTGATTTTTAAAATGTTGTTCCAAGTATATGGTTTACTAATTTACTTTGATAAACTCTTTGAATTTCTAAATGGAATTTATATACATACATATATGTATGTGTGTGTATATATATATATATAACTTGTCTTTATTGCCACTGTTGTAGTCTGGCTTTGGATTTCTTTTGCTATTAAGGGCAGTTTTGGACTTGGTAATTTTCCCTTAACTAAGGCCACTTTTTAAGTTACTTTCCCCTTCTTTTTCATCGTTTATTTCTCTCCTAAGCTTTCTTTAAGGAGCCCTGGTGGAGCTGGGCTGCTAACTGAAAGGTTGGTGGTTTGAACCCACGCAGTGGCTCTGCAGGAGAAAGACCTGACAATCTGCTCCCGTAAAGATTACAGCCTAGAAAACACTACACTATGGAGCTGTTCTACTCTGTCACATGAGGTCGCTATGAGTCCAAAATCAACTCAATGGCACATAACAACAATAACAACGAGATTTGTTGACACTTTTCTCCTCCCTTCCCCTGTGCTATATCTCAGTTCTGTAGCTACTCTCCTCCTCCACCACCCCACATTTTTTTCTATTTCTCTTCAACTTCCCTTCCTCCCTCTCTGGTCTTGATTTTCTTATTGGTAAGCTTTACTGTTATGGGAGAAAAAAAGTCCCGATATTTCATTGGAACCTCCACCAGAACAGCTGTGGCAAGAAGCAATAAGGTTTTCCATGAAGGTTCTTTTAAAATTCATTTAATAGGACTTCCATTTTTTTTTACTTTACAATAAAAGAGACCAATCTAAAATTCTTGATAGAGGAATATAAAATTACTTATGCAAATTGAACAGTTTCGTAACATAACTAGTTTTAATGTATACATGTTACTTCATTCTATTGTCTTTATGCAAGTTCTGTGTTAATATGAGTTCAAGAACACCCAATAAATTTAAGCGCCAATCTTCCCTTTTAAACTATATGCATCCTACAATTCATAGCACTTGCTCTTTTAAGCAGGCATCACTGGCACTTTCCTGCCACTTCTTAACTCTCTGTGTTTTATGGCCTTCCAGGGAGAAAAGAGCTTGACTGCTTAAGTATCCCTGAAGGCCGGACGGACAGCGCCTCCAAATATCTAACAGATGTGGTGCTGTATCTCAGGATGAATCCATTATTGATTCGGAACGCTCGTTACGGTGACTTTTGCCAGGTTTCCTTTCACACTTGTGATGAGGAACTGGATTGAACATCAGCAACGGGGACAAGACAATGACAATAAACAGACGAGGATTTGAAGCAAGGCAGTAATAACAAAAACAATCTCTGGTCCCCTTGACAGTTGCACTCCTTCTAACGCCAGGTTGCAAATCACTTTCTGTTTCCTTCTCCCTGAGCTCACACACATTCAGAGATACAGGATCTGAAAACGTGCCCAATTTGAGTTCTTGTTCAAGGAAATATTTGGATAAGAGAGACAGGACTAAAGAAATTCCGAGTGGTCTTGAAGGAAGTTATCAAAAGAGATGGTCGTGTTCGGCCTGGGAAGTGAAAAGAACAACTTAATTCTCTGTTCCTGTCTAATCAGAATCACTTGCAGCCTCAAAAGCAGGTCCTGATTGCAGTGGATGCCAAAGGCATATTTTCCATGTTCAAAGCCGAATCTATCATCTTCTCCCCCTCCTTCCAAACCTGCAGTCTCTCATCCAATTTACCTAATACATCACTGTCATATTCATTTCTCTAAAGCGCTTTACTCTTGTCTGCTGTGGCTATTTTCAGGAAGTTGGCATGATAAAAATATATGAATTCATTTGTTCAACAATTATGTATTGAGAGCCTGCACTAAGACTACAAAGAGCAATAAGATATGGCGCTGCCCAGTCTAGTGTGAAGATTATCGTGCAATAAGAAACAAAGAAATGTGAGAAGTAGAGTTGCAGAGGTCTTAGATGGTACTGTGGAGAAGAGACAAAGTTATTGACTCAGTAGAAGGGACAAGGCTGGGAATTTTTAGAAAAGGCTTCATGGAGGAAGTGACATTTGAGCTGAGTCTCCAAGGATAAGTAGTGTGTTCTCAGGCAGACAAGGAAGCTACCCACACCGAGGTATGGGGTGTGAGAAATCCTGGTGTTTGATGGGACAGTGAGGAATTCCAGGTCAAAGTGTAGAGAGGTACAGAGGATGTGTGTTTGAAGAGGATGCAGGTAGACAGGTAGGTAAAGTTCAGAAGACAGTGAACTTATATACCATGTTAAGGGTTTCAACATTATCTTATAGGAGAGAGGGGCCTACTGAAGGGTTTTAAGCTTTCTCTTGAAAGGGGATATCTACTTAAGATCAATGACTTGGGGTAGGAGAGGAGATGGTCAATGGAGGTTGTCCTGGAATGGGGAAACCCTGATAGCATGTAGCACTGGGAAGAAAACGCTGCAGCAATAGTATAATCTAGAATTTATGGGGGCTGGTGAAAAATTGGAGCCCTGGTGGCACAGTGGTTAACAGACTGGTGCTAACTACAAGGTTGGCAGTTCAAATCCACCAGCTGCTCCTTGGAAATCTATGAGGGCAGGTCTACTCTGTCCTATAGGGTCACTATGAGTTGGAATCGACTCGATAGCAATAGGTTGGTTTTGTTTTGTTTTGGTGAGAAATTAAATGTGAGAAGTGGGGTAATGGTAAATTAATGTAAGCCACCACTTGCTTTAAAAAAAGAAAGCTGGAAATATTTAGCCTGATACTCAACACCGTGAAGAATTTGTGTCCAATCTGTCTTTCTGACTTTATATCCTAATATTTCTCTAATAAGAGAAAAAGTAGAGGAAATGCTAATTGCGTTTCTCTTTGTTTTCCTGATTCTATATCACTGCTCAAACTTTTTGCTCTGCAGTGAAAACCCTTTCAAATCTTATGGTCAAAAGCGTCCCTTGGGCCAACTAATCCACGCTTCTTTTTTATCTTCCCAACCAAAAATAATCTCTCTCTTGGAGATTTCATAGGAACCTGAGTTTATTTCTCTCACTTCAGTTATTTCTACAGTGCTTTGAAGGAGAATTGGTAGTGCAATGGTTAAACTCTCAGCTGCTAACTGAAAGGTTCGTGGTTCAAACCCACCAGCTGCTCCAAGGGAGAAAGATGAGGCAGTCTGCTTCTGTAAAGATTACAGCCTAGGAAACCCTATGGGGAAGTTCTACTGTCCTAAAGGGTTGCTATGAGTCAGAGTTGACTTGACAGCAATGGGTAATGGGCTATAGTGCTTTGTCGTTTGTTTCTTAGTCTTATCTCCTTTCCATTCCCTTTATCGACTAGAATGTAACCTTATTGAGGACTGGGACTTTCTTATACATCTTCTTATCCCCTTTCATAGTTCACATATCCCTCTTCATATCACACATATATTGTGTATAGCAGTTATAAAGAATTTTTTTCCGATTAAAGATTTTACTCCAGCTAAATTTCACTATTTGCATGAAATACTGTGAAGAATTAGAAAATTTAGGCAGATAACTAAAATGAAAGTATCCACTTTGGCCATGATAATTGGCTATTGCTAAGTGAAATCTCATGACAATATTAACTTTAGACAAGATTTACTAATTGAGCAAAGGAAAACATGTATAAAGTTTTATACCCCAAAATACTGTATCCATCAATAAATCCTGGCTATATTTGGCACATTGCAAAGAAACCAGCAGATTATAAAGATATTATTAATAAGATTCTATATGCTTACATCCTGCTATTAATTTGTATACCAAATTCTTATTGACTTAGATGAGAATTCTGATTAAGAAAATAAAAAAGACTATGACTCCATAAAATTTTAAGTGAACTGAACTTGTTTTCAGTTCTGTAGTAAGGTATGTGTGGGTACAAGTGAAGAAAAGTGCTTTCGGAAATATTTATGGACCATATGTATTTATTCATTTAGAGATATTTGAGTAAAAACTCCCCTCAAAGACCACAAAAATGAAACATTATATAAATATTTGCACCATTATTATTTTGTTCCTCAATATGATTATCATTATAATATTTATATGGTGTTTACATTGAGTTACAATAAGTATATCTATTAAAAATTAAAAAAAAATTTCATCTCTACATGGCTCTTAAGGATCAAATATTATTGTCATTTAACTGATGAGGAACTAAAGCAAAAAGAAGTGAAGCGAATTGTTTGAGAATATAGGAGGTAATCTGGGGGCTCTCTTTGTAACAATTTTAGCACAGCCTTCAAAGCCCAGCTCAATCCTATCCCTTCCCAATAGGTTTGCTTGGACATTTGGACCCCTATTAATTCTCTTGACTCAAGATTGCATCTGGGGCATGACCCTTGTGTCACTCTCTGGTTTGTGGGTGTCGGTCTTGTCTGCTCATTTAGACGGCAAGTTCCCAATGGATATGAAAATTCGTACTTACTGAGTGCTTAGTATATGTCAGATACTGTTGTGAATTGACTTCTGTCACCCCAAAATATGTGTTGAAATACTAAACCCTATATCTGTGGATGTAATCTAATGTAATGTAATGTTATCGCCTTCTATAATGCAATGTAATATAATACAATGTAATCAATCAGTTGAGATCATGGCATTGTTGAGTGGATCCTAAACTTAATCACTTCCGAGTATAAAGAGCAGCAAAGACACCGAGACATACATGCACACTTGGGGGAAGACAGACGCCATGTGAGGATTGCTAAGAAACCAAGGAATGTCCAGGGCTACTGGCAAGGAAGAGATCAGCACTGCCGAGATCCTGATTTGGACTTTTAGCCTCCAGAACTGAGAGAAAATAAATTTTTGCTCTCTAAAGTTACCCGCTTGTGGTTTTTGTGTTACGGTAGCACTGGGAAATTTAGATACCAAGAATAAATAAAGGAAAAGCCCAATCAGTGTCTTTTCAAAGTCGGTGGGTGAGACAGGAAAATAAAGCTGTAACTGTAGTTCAGTGTGAGGAATGGTTTTCTTGAGAAAAACAGGGGATACCATTGCCTCACAGAAAGGAGATTGCTAACACAAGCTCACCATTTCAAAGTCATAGAACAGAGGTTCAAATAACTTGCCCAGCATTATGGCCCAGTAAATGGCAGTTCTAGGGATTGCCCCTTGTCTGTGAGAGCCCAGGCTCTTTCCTCTACATCATGTCACCTCTCTTGAACTATATCTCACATGGTTGTGTACTCCTGTACACCTGTAAAATAGTCGCCAGTACACAGGGAATGGTTATCTTGTTAGATTATGGAATAGGAGGTGATGTTTCTTTCTGCGTTTCATGCCAAATATTAAACTAATGCTTAAATGACTCACTAAAGCATTTGCATGTTTCCAAAAGGTGGAAATCACCCTGGAGACATGCTTTTCTGGAATGAAGGTGGTTGGGGGAAGGTCAGGACAGACTGTTGCTTACTTTTCTTAAGCCAAGGAAATTAAAAGAAACAACTAAATAAACAAGGCCACTGTTAAGCCCACGAGGATAGAAATGGGGCAGAACGAGGGCTTGCAATAAGGGATGGGGAGAAGAACGTTGCAAGGTTAGTGAGTGAACTTTGAAAGTATGAGGTTGACTGTTTATACCATGTCAATTTCAACTCTGTGTTTATGGGTATCAGACAGGGAAGATTCAAGTGCAGGATGGATTTGGGACATAAGTGGCCCATTCTTTATGCCCATTGCTCCATCATTAACCCTCCTACTCAGTCCTGGAAAAGCAAAGCCCAGCATCTTCCATCTGCTCCACGTTATTTATGATGATGTCTCTAATTATGTCCAATTGAGTTGCTGTCGATGATTAAAGGTAATAGGTAATAATAACTTGGCCTCATCATTACCACCATTATTATTAGGTCATTGATTGCAATAATTTCTAAAATTACCCCTTGGAATAAAATATGTTAAGCACCTGGTTTACCTTTTTAGGAACATCTGCTCTAAACGTGTGATAGTGTAGGACTGAACGTGTCTTGCTCGGAAAGGAAAGCAAATAATGTTGACATTGGGAGTCTCGTCTGTGCTGGTCTGGATTTATTATGAAATGATGAGAGGAGGAAATGATCAGTCTCAAGTTCAATGCTGGAATTACAGAGCTGTTAAAAAAAGGGAGGGGGCAACACGCACACGTGCTCACACACACATACACACACGCACACCATCCAGCATATTCTGTGGCTACTGCAGCCTCTGCTCCTCCTTTGGAAAGATTCATATTATAAAAATAGCCCTGATCTTTGCCCTGGTGGTCTCTCCTGGCCTGTAAGAGCAGGACATTGGGTATGTGGTGGCTGGGAGGGATGGGAACCAGGAGAGATGACAGAGCCATATGTGGAGGTGAGAGAATAGTTGTCTATATGGAATCTCTTGAAAATCCTCTTCCTAACAATATATTTCTGCCTCAATTCTGGAAATCCCACTTCTGGCCTTTTTTTTTTTTTTTTTTTTGGTTAAGTGTTGTCTTCTCGAGGCTCCTCTTGGGGAGTGAGAGTCTACCGCCACTGGGTAGGTGGGGGGTGGGCACTGTATAATGCCTTGTGGTGCTTTAGTTTCTTACATGCCTTCCTCCTTTATAGAGATGGCAGCCACTGTGCAGACAGACACTTCATGTTCTTGGTAATGTAAGTTACAAGGGAAATGATTGCGCTGAGAACAGGGTTCAAAACCTGACTATTCCAAACTTTTAGCCTGCCTGCACTGTTTAATGTGGTACTACTAACCACATGTGGTTACTGATATTTAATGAAAATTAAAATTTCTCACTTGTACGAACCACACCTCAAAGGCTCAATAGCCACGTGTCCAGTGGCTACCATTTTGGATAGCACAAATATAGAGCCTTTCTGTCATCATAGAAAGTGCTCTTGGACAGTGCCAGCAGACCATTAGAAACATTCATTGAGTAAAGATTGAATGGGGTGGACTTCTGCTAAGTACTAAGAGCTGATTTGCCATAGGAGCCCAGAAAAGGTTTAAGTAACTGAATCGCATGTAATCCATCCCAACTGTGAAGGACTCAGACTTTCAAAAAAAGAAAAAAATAAGCAGGATATATGCCTGTATATTGCCAATAGATTAATCATCTATTGCAGAATCTATGCCTATATATTACCAATATCTAAAATAAATGAGTGTTTAAGAATGAATTGCTCTCATATTTGTTGTTTTATTTATTACTTATAGTAATCCTGAGAGATGGATGTTAAGTGGCTTATGCTCATTTTATAAATGAATAAACTGAGGCCTAGAGAGGCTAGATAAGTTAGTGTAGGCCAGAATACTAGTGGCACCTAGCATGCCAGAGTAAGCAGCAGAGCTAGGCAGGCCTTTAGCATCCTATACTAAGGTCTTCTCCAAAACAGCCTATATGTACATAGAAATATACACATTTTTACTCTTTCTATATAGTATACATTGCCCTAAATACACTCATTTTTATCATGATGAGACCATATGCAAATTAAATCTGGAAAACGAAGGGAACATTTTTGTGATTTTTAAAATTTTGAATTACATTTCTTTCAAAATCTTACACAGGGTCAAGAAAATGCAACTGATTTTTAAAAAAAGCTGTTGATTTAAAATATTAACTGAGATCAATATAAAACAGATTTTCTAATTTCATAAATTGTACCACATATGATGTCATGGTGGTGGAAGTTTGATTTCCTTTCAAATTTTAAATCTTTGTCTTTTCTCTCTGCTTTGACCAGGTCATTGGTTTCCTGAAGTTAAGTGTGGCTCTGGATGGCTCTGCCCAGATCTGGGCTCTTCCCAGCCCCCGTGCCATGGTTTTCCAGGGGCTTTGCATATAAACCTTCTGATTGAATTCACAGAAACCAAGGAATACTTATATCACTAGTGTATGAGTACTTGTGGAACTTCTGTGTGACTCCAGGGGTATGATTTGGCCCTGGCATCCAGTCCTTTTAATACTTTCAGGGTCCCTGAAGAATGTCATGTTTCAGGAAAGAGTTAGCTCTAGTCACCTTGTATCATTAACTTTATGGAGTGTCGTGGAATAATATTTAGTTTGATTCTGATAGAATAAAAGTGCAAATCCACATGCATAATTTAATAATAAAATTCCCTTCACTGGTACCATATAAATATGTGCCAGGTGTGAAAGGAGAACTGAAATGGTCTCCAAGGATGCTATCATGAAGGGGGCTACACGTTTTCCATCAGCTACTCCCACTCCCTGGGGCACTTGTGTGTGCTGTTGCCCATTCCCACTCCCTGCATCTGATGTTGCTCCTAGGGATTTCTCAGCGATCCCCTTCATTCCCATCACCCTTTGTTTCTTTAACATAAATAGAAATCAAAAGTGAATTTCTAGAGGCTCAAACTGGGATACACTGTCTCCCTTATTGAGCTGTACTGCGGGAAGGATCAGGTAAGATAGTTACGAAAGTTTTTTGTTGGCTTTTGGGGTATATTGGTGTAAGGGAGTCATTTTCTTACTTGCAAAAAGAGTTTAGGCTTTAGTTCCAGAGTTGAATGCTAAGAAACTCATCGGTAAAATAGAGATTTCTATACTATCGTTCCAAAACAATGGATGTGCAACTTGGCTGAACTTGGAACTGTAGAATACAAATGCATACGAAAACATTTATTTCAAAATTCCCCATTTCTTTTAGCAGTACCCACAGGTAGTTTTACTACACACTTGGGTCTACCCTCAGGAAACAAAATGGTCACACACATTGTCTCCAGGTCTTCCAAACTGCCCGTTCTAGGTCCTCCTTCCTTCTTTCAGTGTCCTCATCTTCTTTCTTACCTCACTGTATTGTTGCTTCTCAAGGTCACCAATGTCATAGAGGAAAAGAATATGATATTTCTTCATACTGAAGTTTTAGGGACTTAATAGGGCCCTTAGTGCAGCCCTGGTAGCACAGTGGTTAAGAGATTGGCTGCTAACCAAAAGGTTGTCAGTCCAAATCCACCAGCTTCTCCTTGGAAACCCTATGGGGCAATTCCGCCCTACGGGGCAGTCCTATATAGGTCACTATGAGTCGGAATCCACTTGACGGCAACGGGTTAGGGCCCTTACCCCAAACCATTAGCATATAAGGGAAGAAATCAGCAAGGAAAATGTTTTATTCAAAGGAACTAGTCAAGTAGGGATTTCAGACACTTTAGACCATGAATTTGAGAAATGCTTCAGATGAAGATATTCACCAATGTTGGAAATTTCCAATATGTTCTATCGTTATTTTGTAAGCCATTGCTTGGCTGAGGAAGGTGTGAGGAAGCTTCTGTGGGGCCTGAATATCAGTTAGGAGAACCTGGATGAAAAGTCTGAAGTAGGGGAGGCCAAGAGCCACGAAGCATTTGGAAGAAGAGTGGGAACATGCGGTCCACTTGTGATCTGTGTTTAGTCGTCTGTCTGGTGTGTTCTGAGAGAAGGGTGCAGGCCAGCCAGAGGTTAGTGAGTCAAAACGTTTTGAAGACAGACCCATCTTCTGAAATGAATCTGGCTTTCCCTTGCTGGCTCAGTCTTCCACAGTAGTCCATATACTTCTCATCCCATCACCTTTTGCAAGTGTATCGTCTACAGGTTTCACTGGGAGAGATGCAGGTGCAAAACTGTGTCTTTCTCTTTTTTTCTGGAACTAGATTACTCTCTTGAGCCCCATTCTGCTTGATAGCAGGAACTTTAATCTAGTCACTTCTAGGCAGGCTTAAATTTGGTCAATTCAGAATTTAAGCCCCACCAATTTAGTGTTCTTCCTTATCCTTCATCAGCCCAGAGGGGCATCTAAATGTTTTTTTGGAGAGGGTGGTATGAACATCATGGAATTAGGGAAAGGGGCTGTCATAGTTGTCCTTGCCCTTTGTTGACACCTGATGATGTTTACCTCATTCACAGCAGCCAGGTAGCCACTGACCATTGACCTCTGTCTCTCTGCTGCTGTATAGGGTCCATCTGTGACCTCAGGCTTGTCCCACCCATGCTGCCCAGGCCCCTTCTGATCCAAAGCCTCTCTTAAGGGCATAAGATATGTTTGGATGCCCTCTTGCAATCCCTAGGGCTGTAGGAGATTCACAGGATGGTCTCAGGCCCTTTCTTCCTAGATATTTCCAGCTTCCTTTCCTAGTACACTGTGCTGGGGTGCAGGGCACCTCTGAGAGGCTCAATTCTCAGCCTGCTGACAGGAGGTGAGACACTAATCCTCTCTCTTCCATGAACCATCTCAAATCTAACTATGGTTTAGAGCAGACTTCATCTAGGATTGGGCCTTCCTGTGTATGAGGGGAGAACTGGGGCATGCAGTCTGACTTGGATTTTAGAGATTATTTTAGAAACAAAAAGTCAAGATGTGCCTCTTTTATTCTCTGCATTCTCTCTTTCCCTAAAGCAATTATATATGGATTTTAATTTTCCAAGTACACCATGAAAAGAGTCCCTGGGTGGCACAAATGATTAAGTGCTAGACTGCTAACAGAAAGGCTGATGGTTTGAACTTACCCAGAGATGCTTTAGAAGACAGGCCTGGGGATCCACTTCCAAAAGGTCACAAGTTTGAAAACCCCACAGAGCACAGCTCTACTGTGCAATACATGGACCCTCCATGAGTCAGAATCAACTTGATGACAGCTGGTTTGGTTTTTTTGTTTATATGTTATGAAGAGGATTAGAAATTACTTGTACAATTGATTATTTTTATCATATCGAAACTACTCTGGATTAAAAAAAAAAATTCCCTACAGTTCAGATTATTTAATTTATTAAACAAATCGTATTGTGTTATTCCCCGTCTAGGTTATAGATACATGTAGCTGTATAAATCATGTTTATAACATTTATATAGGAGCCCTGGTGGTGCAGTGGTTAAGAGCTTGGCTGCCAACCAAAAGGTCAGCAGTTCAAATCTACCAGCCACTCCCTGGAAACCATATGGAGCAGTTCTACTCTGTCCTATAGGGTTGCTATGAGTCAAAATCAGCTCGATGGCAAAGGGTGTAGTTCTAATTTACACTGCAGATGTCAGAATCTGCAAAAATGGTTAATGCAGCAAAGATCAAACCATTTGAGGAGTCAAGCTTTCCTCGTTTATCCAAAATCTATTTAGTAAGAAGTGCAATTGCTTCACATGGGACTGTGGCCAAACTTAACCTGAAAGAGCTCGTTTTGTAAATATCCCCCCAATGCAGAAGCTTTCCTGATTGTTCATGTCTAACGAGCAAATAAAAGGTTTCAGAATGAACAATGTCCAGATGCACCAGTGCCTGTTCTTTTTGCCAAGTCCATTGACCAAACACACATTCTATTCCTTTTAGATTTTAGAAACAGCCCATGGTGAGAAGCATTGTTTTACCTACCAAGGGCTTTACCAACATAAAGCTTGATGCAGAGATATCCAGGGAGAGACCACTGGGCATTCTGATGGTTTGGAAAATCAGAAGTCATTGAGCATTGTCAGGTCTGATCTTTCCCAGACCCATACATCTCACCCAAGGAATTTCCATACAATTATGAAAAAACCAGAACCACGTTATCCCTGACCAAACCCTAGCCTTAGTGCCTTAACAAACCTTCCTCCCTGAATAAAGCAGACTTTTATAAAACACATGGCTGCTGTGGTCTGACTTCTCGATAGAGGGCTGATTAGTTGTTCAATGATAAGTGTCTTAGGCATCTCCAGGAAATATGTAATGTCTGGTCACCAATATGTCCTTGGCCACTGGATCAAGAAAAAGAAAAAAGTGTTCCCAAATTGATACCACAAACTCTTTTTCTCTGTGTATAGTGGGACTGTTTCTAAGGAGTCTAACTTTCTGTTGTTAGTCTATGATATTCAGTAGAATCATGGCTTGTTAACTCCAAATAAACAAATCATAAATCATTTCATTAAATTCAGATCAATTGCCCTTATATAAATGTCATCAAATCAAGGAGCAGCTGGTGGATTTGAACTGCTGACCTTTTGGTTAGCAGCAGAACTCTTAACCACTGCGCCAGGGCTCCAAATTAGAAGTACATATTTAACATTTCTGTTTAATGTTCATTATTAGGCTCCCCTGAAGACTGTTGTTCAGAATCCGCTGCCAATGGCCTGATAATTGACAGACCTCTCACCAAACCTCTGGTTATTCCTCTCTCACCCTCAGTTGACTAAGAAAGGGTTAGTGAACTTCTTCAATTTTCATTGAAGATAGTAAACGACGAGAAATGTGTAACTTGATATTTGCACTGCGTGGTTCAAAAATGTTTGCTCAACAAGTCATTAAGAACATTTCTGTATAGAAAATTCTTATTTATACTCTAGGAATTTGGTAGAATTACCATTCTAGATCCCAGATGTACCATGCTGTGCATGTTGTTTTACTGAATTCTATCAATTTTAGTCATTGAACACTGAACACATGGCTCTGGACACTGTTGGGAATGCAAGGAAAAGAAGGAATAATTTCTAGAGTCGAGTAACTTTCTAGTAGTAGAGGAAAAGCTATATACCTAATGACTATTATACATACATGGACTCAGATGTAGGAGCAAATTCCATGGAAGTTGAGAGATGAGAGTATCTGGGAGAACTGAGAAAACTTGTACGAGTGAAAAGATTTTGAGACAGATATTGAAGAACAGATTTCAAAGAGCAAATTGTGGAACTGAATTATATGACACTGCAATTTTTTAGATTAAAACAGTCAAATGTTAGTGATTTCCTATGTTTTAACATGATATATTTCTTTTTATACTCATAGTATAGGGCAAAGGTGAGCAAACTTTCTGAAAAGAGCCAGATAGTAAATTTTTTAGGTTTTGTGGTTTTGTGTCCTTTGCAGCTACTCAACTCTACTGCTGTAGCACAAAAGCATTCCGTAAAGCATTTGTAAGCAAATGAGCGTGGCTGTGTTCCAACAAAGCTTTATTTACGAAAACATGCAGCAGACCGGATTTGGCCCATGAGGCTGACCCTCATGTAGGGAAAACTTTAAATTCTTTTAATTTTACAATTTGCTGAAATGTGTCTTCCTGGATACTTTCACATCCCTGCACCAAGCATGGAGTTCCTCTTCTGTAACATGCTTATCCCCCGTCTCCGTTCCAAAGCAGAGCCTTCCAGCATCCAGAGTCTGGAGAGAACAGAAAATACTTTGGCTCCAGCTCAGTGTTGCCTTGTGGTAATAGACCACAAACCTTAGCCACTTCCGCCTTGTTTCACTCTTGGCACATGCATGTTTTGTTTCTATTTTATTAGCTCTTTAGTTGAACTGCAAAAAACTTTGCGGCCACCTTTCATCCAGTGAGGAAAAACAAGTAACCCCCTCCCTTTCCACAACGTAGAATGTTTCTTGGTATCCCCATTGCAGAAGGGGCTCTTTCACTATCTCAGATCATTCCAGATGACTGAGAATTTCCAGTAAAAACAAACAGTCAATCACTTGTGGGTGGAGGATATTCTAAATGTACAGAAACTCATCCTACAGAGAGGAAACTGACAATAATGCAACTTTATAGTGAAGACTCAGTGGCATCACCAGGGGCCCCTCTGTCATTATTTCTTTACAATATTCCTAGAAGAGTAGCCCCTTGCTCCTTTCTAGGCACTGTAGGTACTGTGATAGCCAAGAAGACAAAATTTCTTTTCTCATGGAGCTTTCATTCAAATGGGAGGATATAGAAAAGTAAACACACAGAAAATATGTAAATAATATAATTTCAAATAATCCCAACCTGTTGCTGTTGAGTCAATTCCAACCATAGATACCCTATAGGACAGAGTAGGACTGCCCCATAGAGTTTCCAAGGAATGGCTGGTGGGTTTGAACTACCAACCTTTTGGTTGGCAGTCGTAGCTCTTAACCACTGCGCCACCAGGGCTCCATAATTTCAAATAGTAAGTATCATTTATAAAGAAAATAAAATAGGGTAGTGAGATGCAGATTGACGCTGATGATTCAAGAGAGGAGTCCCTGGGTGCTGCAAACATTTAAGGGCTTGGTTGCTTTCTCTGAGATGAGAGGGTTATGATTCTTGCTAAAATGTAATGTAGTAAGATCAAATTGAACTCTAAATGAGGATGTGAAAGGCTCTTCTATGAATAAAGTTCATGGGGTGTTTCATAGCCTTTTTAAAGCTCAGATTCCTCTTTTACACTGAATTCTCAGCTGCATTCTTGATGGTTAAGGCTGCTGAATGAATGAGAGTAGAGATGCTATCGGAACATCTTTCCTTTATAATCATATCTCCCATACTTCTGTGTCTTTAGAAACAAATTTAGTAGATTTCTAAAGGAAAATACTTGCCACTTTCCAGTAAGTATGCCTTTTCAGGATTCACACAAATAGCACCAGTATCTTGGAGGTTGCAGGGTTTAGTGTATACTTTGCTCCCTCTCCTTCTTTTCTGTTTTCCTCCTTGGGTTCATCTGAGAATTAGTTATAGAAAGTGTCTTTTCACCCTACTTCTTCTATTGTTTGTAATAACAAGAAGATAAACAATATTTCCATGTCTATCTTTATGGAAGAAGTAGCATTTGAAGAGGGCATGATTTCAATCAAGATGGTGAGGAGGTTGCTGGAGGCTAATGGCACGCAGCTCCGAGCCGGTGACCAGTGTCTATGCTTCACTTCCCTTCTCTGTTGCTCTTCTCTCCCTCGTATTCTTTTGTTGTTGTTGTTAGGTGTCATCGAGTTGATTTCAACTCATAGCGACCCCAAATGACAGAGTAGAACTACCCCACAGGGTTTTCTAGGCTGTAATCGTTAAGGAAACAGATCACCAGGTCTTTTGGTTAACAGCTGAGCTCTTAGCTGTTGCGCCACCAGGGCTTCTTCCGTGTTCTTTTACTATGATATTAAAACATGACAGATATTGGCCAGAGCCTGTCAATATTATTTTTCCCTCCACAAACCCAGTCGTTAAAGCTTGGCTTTCTCTGCTTTTATTTTTTCTATAAGCATTGAAAACCAGAATACTGTTTGACAGGGCCAAAATTGATTTTACCACCAGGTGCAGAAGACAGTCACCAAGTGTGACCTCAGGGATACATAATAACCCCACTGTGTCCCTCCCCAAACCCTTCCCTGAAATTCCATCGCAACAGCTATAACACTTTGATTTAAAATGCTTGTCTCCCATTAAAATGTAAATGCCCAGAGGAAGAATAATACCTTATACTGTCTCTAGGCATTTGTCCCTTAGGGTGAGTTTGATACTTTACTGAAATTAGGTTTTTATAGAAGGAAGAGAGGAGAAGCGAGAATACTGTATTCCCTAAAAGTCAGGAAGTTGGGGGCAGTTTTTGGTAGAGGTGAAGGGCAAGTTTGAGAGAGAGGGCACAAAAAGAAGGCTAGAAACACCAAAGACAAACTCGGCTGACTTTATAATCATCCATAGCTTCAGGAGATATCACTGGGCTAATTGTTGCCTAGTTTGGTTTATTAATCCTGGTCTCTTTGGTCTGCAGTTGAGTCAATTCGACTCACAGCCACCCTACAGGACAGAGAAAAGGCTGTAAATGTTTATGGAAGCAGACTGCCACATCTTTCTCCCGTGGAGCAGCTGGTAGGTTTGAACTGATGACCTTTCAGTTAGCAGCCGAGCACTTAACCACTATGTCACCAGGGCTTCTGTCCCTACCCCTATGGGGTATGATTTGCTAGGATTGCTGGGTCCAAGTTTCTGAATCATTTTAAGACTTGGTGCATCTGCTTTGTCATTTGGATCTCCTTCAATGCATATTATAAATAAAAGCTGTCCCAAAGCCAGCCAACCACTTCCTCTTACTACTACCCCCTCCCCCGCCCAGGTAATCCCTTTCCAAGTCACAAAGCCCTTCTTAGCCTTTCATTCATCTCCCTTTCTTGAGCCAGTTTTTTTTGTCTTGCACCCTGCGTTACCCATGTTCTATCATTCTTCTCCTTGACCATTAATCCCGGATGTGGAATCTTGTCATATCTTGTTTAAATCAAAGACTCTTTGAACAGCCACTAAATCTCCTTCATCTTTCATGGCAGTGACATCTTCAAGGAACTCCATCCGATTATGTTAAACATGACCTCCTCTGGCTGGGTCCTTGCAGCCTTCCTTCAATAAAGTGGACTTTTCCAGGTGTTCTTCTACCACATTCCTTAAGAATGTTTCCAAGAACTTCCTCTACTGCACCCCTTCTATCCCAAAATAAACCAGATGTTATACATGCAGGTCTCTTATCTCCCTGCTTGTCTTAAGAGGGATCTTAAGAGGAGTATGAAGGATGGATCTGGCTATTTTCAAATCCTTGGGAATTACTTCCAAATAAGTGAATTTCAGTTACTGCCTCTTTTCTTTGTCTTCTCTTCCCATGAACGCAAATTTTAAAAAAGAAGCAAAATGAACAGCCATTGCTTCCTTTTGCTTTGTATAATGCTGTACTTAAATGATACTGATATTTTGAAATACTCCTCCAAATCTGTTATCCTCAAATGTAAATGCAGGGCTTTTGTCCTTGTTAAGTGCCATCAAGTCTGTTCCAGCTCATAGCGATCCACGTACAAAGAACGGAACACTGTTCGATCCTGCGCCATCCTCACAATCCTTGCTATGTTTGAGCCCATTGTTGCAGCCACTATGTCAATCCATTTCATTGAGGGCCTTCTTCTTTTTTGCTGATCTTCTACTTTACCAAGCATGATGTCCTTCTCCAGGTACTGGTCTTCCCTGATAACATGTCCAAAGTACTTGAGAAGAAATCTTGTCATCCTTGCCTCTAAGGAACATTCTGGTTGTACTTCTTCTAAGACAGATTTATTTGTTCTTATGGCAGTCCCTGGTATATTCAATATTCTTTGCCAACACCATAATTCAAAGACATCAATTCTTCTTTGGTCTTCCTTATTCATTGTCCAGCTTTCCCATACATATGAGGCAACTGAAAATACCATGGCTTGGGTCAAGGGCACCTTAGTCCTCAAAGTGACGTCTGTGCTTTTTAACACTTTAAAGAAGTCTTTTGCCTCAGATTTGTCCAATGCAATACATTGTTTGACTTCTTGAGTGCTGCTTCAGTGGACTTTGAGTGTAGATCCAAGTTAAATTAAATCCTTGACATCTTCAATACTTTCTCCATTTTCATGATGTTGCTTATTGGTCCGGTAGTGAGGATTTTTGTTTTCTTTATGTTGAAGTATACCCCGTACTGAAAGCTGTGATCGTTGATCATCTTCAGTAAATGCTTCAAATCCTCTTCACTTTCAACAAGCAAGGTTTTGTCATCTTCACATTGCAGGTTGTTAAAGAGTCTTCCTCCAATCCTGATGCTGCATTCTTCTTCACATAGTTCAGCTTCTCGGATTATTTGCTCAGCATACAGATTGAATAAGTATGGTGAAAGGATACAATCTGACGCATACTTTTCCTGATTTTAAATCACGCAAGTATCCCCTTGTTCTGTTCCAATGACTGCCTGTTGGTCTATGTCAGGTTCTGCATGAACACAATTAAGTGTTGTAGAATTCCAACTTTTTTCAATGTTATCCATATTTGTTATGATCCACACAGATGAATGCCTTTGCATAGTCAATAAAACACAGGTAAACATCTTTATAGTATTCTCTGCTTTCAGCCAGGATCCATCTGACATTAGCAATGGTAACCCTGGTTCCATGTCCTCTTCTGAATTCTCCTTGAACTTCTGGCAGTTCCCAGTTGATGTACTACTGCAACTATTTTTGAATTATCTTCAGCAAAATTTCACTTGCGTGTGATATTAATGATATTGTTCAATAATTTTTGTACTCCATTAGATCACCTTTCTTTGGAACGGGAACAAATATGGCCAGATAGCTGTTTTTCAAATTTCTTGGCATAGACAAGTGAGTGCTTCCAGTGTCGCATTGATTTATTGAAATATCTCAATTTTTATTCCATCAATTCCTGCAGTCTTGTTTTTCACCAATGCCTTCAGTACAGCTTGGACTTCTTCCTTCAGTACCATTGATTCTTGATTACATGCTACTTCCTGAAATAGTTGAATGATGACCAGTTCTTTTTGGTACAGTGACTTTGAATATTCCTTCCATTTTATTTTGATGCTTCCTGCATCATTCAATATTTTGCCCATAGAATCCTTCAATATTACAACTCGAGCCTTGAATTTTTTCTTCAGTTCGTTCGGCTTGAGAAATGCCGAACATGTTCTTCCCGTGTAGGGCTTAACCCTTCTCTTTTCTGCCTCAGTTCAGAACTAATTTATAGATGGGCATTCATATGTGAAGAATAAGCTATCATCTACCTCACTGTAAGAAGGTTTTCTATTGTTTTAATTCTTTATCAAATACACTTCTCCACTCAGTCCTTAGAACAGTTGGATAATCACAATTTCCCTCCCTCAGGATAAAGCCCACTCAACAGGATAAAATTACTCTCTTGGTGAATCTCCAAAGAGAGGAGAGGTCTGAGCAAAGCATGCTTATTTTATTTTTCCAAGTTCATTCAGAAAGGTCCTTCCTCGTGAAGAGTAGAATGTGTAAGGCATGGAGGGAGGGGCCAAGAGGAAAGTTCCTCTATGGAATTCCCTCTACATAAAAATTCAAATATATTTCCTAATAACATTAGGTTACATAAGAAATAGCTAACTTGTTTGTTTCAAAATACAGATTCTCAAGATCCACCACAAAAAATCTGAGCCAAGATCTGGGATATGTTTTATCCAAATACATAAAAAGAACCCCAAATGATTCTGATGCAGGAGGTTAGTGAACTCCACTTTGAGTCACACTGCACTGGATTATTACAAGTTGTTCTCCATAAAAGAATTATGTAGTAAAGTGTTTTGAAAACATTGGATTAAAAAAGTTAAACAACGTTCTTAAACAGAACAATTCTTGGAGGCTTTAACATCTTAATAAATATTATAAATGCTTGAGAAGAGAGTGCACAATATTTCCCAAATTCTTTTTTAAAACCGGTATTAATGACTAAGGAACACTAGTGTTCTGCCTAATGCAGCCTGAAAAGTGCTGAGTTTAGTTTCTGGAACAAGAGAAGTAACAATTGTAATCTGTACTTAGAACACACCTGAAATTCAATCTGAGGCACTACTAAGCTATAAAAATGTTGCTGAAAACCTGGAACATGTTGAAAAAGGGCAAAATCCATCTTTAGGAGGTTGCAAATCGTATCACCTGAACAGTGGTTGAAAGAGACTGAAAAGGCTCCTAAGCCGATAGCTTAAATATCCACTTGTAAACTAACTCCCTGTCAAAACTCCACCAACACTAGAGGAAAGAGGTTCCAAAACTAGGAAATAATGAGAAAAGACAATGGGCACAGCATTTTGGAAGCTGGAAAATAAACGAGTTTGCAGAACCAAAAAAACTGAATCCAAAACCAGAGTGGGAAAGCTGGGAATCAACATGATACATATCCCAAATTTCTCAGAATACTCAGGAACAGGCAGCTCCAATTTCTCTAGTTGGGTGTGGTGGTGAGGATGAAAATAAATAGGATTGGGTGAAAGCTGTTGGAAAAACCATCAGGTCTCTAGATCTTCCAAAATCTATGCTACTGGGTAAATGCCCCCACTCCACCCAACAGAAGACCATTCTCTGAAGAGGGTAAAACAGAGAAACTTGAATTTGAGTGTCAGCTTAGCACAACTGTTGTGTACTTGAAGGTGGAGTATCCTACTGAAAACAAGGAAATAATCAAACTCTATATATAAAAAATGCTTAACGCTGAGTTTCCTAGCCCTTTTTCACCCTAGTCTCTACAAATCTCCCAGAATACCTCATGCAAGAAGTTGCAAGATGACAAGTCACCCTTGTTGTGCTCTGTTTGAATTTCTGACTCACAGAATCCATGAATATAATAAATGATTGTTTTATATCACTATGTTTTGAGATAATTTGTTGTGCAGTCATTAGTAACTGGAATAAGCATTAACATTTAAACAGTTATACTTAGAATAATTATTTTGGTTGTCATCATCTCTAAAAATTGCAAGATCCTCTGGGGAAGCAATTTGCAATTTTAGAATTTAGAAAAATTGTGTGTGTGTGTATATGGGGGGGGGGAAATCAGATCATAATGGAGGGTGAACAGGTATGGTACTTTCTATGATCCATAATTCTCTTAAGAGCTTTTCTGTAATTTTAAACTTTTTTTTTTCTTTTGATTAAAAAACACAGAGGATGAGACATGAACTCATTACAAGAGTAATAAGTTTCAGACTTTGGTAAAACGAAGAGAAAAAAGCTGAATAAGAATCCAAAGACTGCTTATAATACATTACAGAACCAAGCAACTTTTTTTCCTTATTGCCTGCTGTTCAGGATTATATTCATCACTACTGCCTTCAGTTACAGGTGGGGACATTATTTTGGAAAACTTTCTTTGTATTGTCTTTATAACCTAGATCTATTGCCCATGACATTTTAGCTTTAATAACTCTACTGTTCCAACAAAATCTCCCCAAGGAGCTGTTAAAGCTCCCACTGTGCACCAACCTAAGCTCTCCATAGGAGCAATGAAAAACCACAGGTGTAAGAAATCTGAGGCTTGCTTCTCTGAGCACTCTCCTTAGTTCTGTTTTACTCTTTTTAAATATATTTAAGCTCTATGGAGCAGTTAATCTTAGAAATTCAGATATGAAAGATTAACCCCTAAAGATTAAGTGATAACCTAAATATGTTAGTTCCATGTGACTGTTAATTCATTATTTTCTGTCCTCATGATGAATGACAATCTGTCCAGCAAACTTCATATTGATAGTTTTCATCATCTGAGAACACAAATTTCCTAGTGAGTAAGGAAAATACATATTTTTCCTCCAAATGAACAACAGAAGACAACACCATGGTTTTGTGGCTTATGAAATGTGTGAAGGAGATTCTGAAGTTCCATGACTCATTCGTGTGCTGTGACTTTTTTCATTTGAAAGAATATTACTTCCAGCTTGTTCCAGCTTATTGTACAAGAAGATTCAAATGTTTATAGAAATAAAAATCTTTATCAGCCCTTCTCCTCCCAAAGAGATTTAGGGTTACCAAATGTCATGGATTGAATTATGTTCCCCCAAAAAATGTGTGTATCAGTTTGGCTGGGCCATGATTCCTGGTATTGTGTGATTTTCCCATATGTTGTAAATCCTGCCTCTAGGATGTTAATGAGGGAGGATGGGTGGTAGTTGTGTTAGTGAGGCAGGACTCAATCTACAAGATTGGACTGTGTCCTGAGGCCATCTCTTGAGATATAAAAGAGAGAAGGGAGCAGAGAGAGAGGGGAACCTCAAACCATCAAGAAAGCAGTGACAGGAGAAGAGTGTGTCCTTTGGACTGCGATCCCTGTGCGAAGAAGCTCCTAGTCCAGGGGAACGCTGATGAGAAGGTCAACAGAGAGAGAAAGCCTTCCGCTGGAGCTGACACCCTGAATTTGGATTTTCAACCTACTTTACTGTAAGGGAATAAACTTCTCTTTGTTAAAACCATCCACTTGTGATATTTCTGTTATAGCAGCACTAGATGACTACAACACCAAATCACTGGCAAACTCTATTGACTCAAGTGATAGTTATTATATGTCACTTTTTTGCTAGGCATTTTGGTTGGTTCTGGAGATACAAAGACTACCTAATTAGAAAAGGCATATGACTTCAAAAAACTTGACAGTTTTCAACTTGCTGGAAGATGATACATGAGCAGGTCCACCATGTCGAACCCTCCACATGATCAACAAGGAAAGCAACTATAAATCTGTAAACTCTATTTTGTAGGAACTCTGAAAAGCAAACAGAGGGTTGCAGCAACAATCCATATGCTAAAAAAAGATAAAGTTGACTTTTAAATGATGGGAAATTATTTTCTTTCTTTTTACTATCTCTTCCCCTACCTCTTCTGGTCATGGTGCAGGCTGTAGTAGAGGCAGACCAAGGTCCATGTTCTCAGAGAGGGGGTCCAATCCCTGGCTCTGGGATGAGCAGGCAGACTTTGTTGGACTGTACAGTGTGTCTCTTCTGATCTGTCTGGGGCCTGCCTCAAAGACTGAAGCTTTACAGGGGAGGGGAAAGAGCAACAAGCAATGATTGAAAGCTGTGACTTCCCTTAATTGCCTAGACTAACTCGTATGGCTGAAGCATAAAATTAACTCCTAAAAACTGAAGGAGAATCAAGAGTGAGAAATTAGCGCTTTTGAAAGCACTGTTTACTGTGGGGATATATGCCATTTAAACAAGGCTGCACTATTGACAACTGCAGCCCCCACAGGCCTCTATGCTGTATACGACATGCGATGAGAAAGAGATTAGGCACGACTTGTTTTCCCAAAGCTATTGTCCTATTACTGATTGGCTTGTTTACCTGAATTCCTTCTCCCTTGCCCGAAACTTACTGTTACTCACCCAAAGCCCATTGTTCTGTTATTTGCTTTACTGCTTGCTGTATTGACTATAAAATAAACTCCTGGGACTGAAGCCGGGGTTCGACTCTTCGGAGTGACCCTCCTGGCCCCACTTCTCTGTAAGAGTTGTGGCATTGGTTATTGTCTCTGCCACCTCAACAACTGTCACCGCTGTGACAGTTTACACAGTGGAATTGAGAAAGTCACTCACATGGTCAAAGATAACACATTGTAATATTCTAATGTCCTGGTTTCAACAACAACAAAAATCACAAAGCATACAAAGGAACTGGAAGTAATGGTCCACTCAAAAGAATGAGACAAAGGGAGAAAAATTATCTCTATGAAAGTCTGAATAATGGACACGCTAGAAGACTTTAAAATAACAGTGTTAAACATGCTCAAAAAACTAAAGGAAAACATAGACCAAAACTTTTTTAAAAATTAGGAAAATGAAATATGAACAACATAAGAATATCAATAGAGATAAACACTATAAAAAGGAAGCAAACACAATTACTGGAGCTGAAAAACACAATAACTGGAATGAAAAGTTTAATGGAGGGGCTGAACAGATCATTTGAGCTGGCAGAAGAAAGAATCAGCAAACTAGAGGATAAAGCAATGAAAATTATTGAGTCTGAATAGCAAACAAATTTTTAAAAAGTATGAAGAAAACCAAGCAAAGCCTAATGGAGTTGTGGAACACTATCAAGCAAACCAACACACACATTGTGGGAATCCCAGAAGGAGAAGAGACAGAGAGAGAGAGAGAGAGAGAGAGAGTGAGAAACTATATTTAAACAACTAATGGCAGAAAACTTTTCAAGTTTGATGGATCGCATGGATCTACAAATCCAAGAAGCTCAATAAACTCAAAGTAGGATAATCCAAAAGAGACATATTATAAGCAAACGCTTGAAAACCAAAGATAAAGAGAGAATCGTAAAAAAAAAGAAAATTGTTACATACAAAGGATACTCAATAAGATTACGTGTGGATTTTCCCTCAGAAACCTTAGAAGCCAGAAGGCAATAGGATGCCATATTTAAAGTGTTGAATGAAAAAAAAGTGTCAACCAAAAATTCTTTATCTAGCAAAACTGTCTTTCAAGAAGGAGGGCAAAAGTAAGACATTCCCAGATAAACAAAAGCTGAGGGAGTGTGTGATGACTAAAGGATGTTCTTCAAATAGAATAGAAAGGAGGTTCTTCAAATACAATAACTTGAAGATGTATGTAGGAGAAAAAAAACAAAACCCTAATAAAGATCATTTCATGGAAAAATATGAGGGCAAGTTTTATAATATATTTGGTTTGTTGCTCCAGTAGTTATGTCCTGCATTATTCAAAAACACAAATGCATAGAATATAATTAATGTTATTAGACACATAATGTATAAAGATGTAATTTATGATAACAGCAATACAGATGGGGGAAGAATGGTATAGAAATAGGGTTTTCGTATGTTACTTAGGTGATAATCTATTTAAAGTTAGTTTGTTATAAACTGAAGATGTATATGTAATAATCTTCATGGTAATGACAAAGAAAATATGTACAAAAAATACACACAAAAGGAAAGAAGAAGGCAATCAAAATGGGTCTTTACAAAAAAATCAATTAAACAGAAATGATTGCACTGTTGGAGGAAACAAGGGGAATAATGTATGAAATACACACAAAAATAACAAAACGACTGAAGTAAGTCCTTCCTTAACAGTAATTACCTTAGATTTAAATGAATTAAACTTTTTAATAAAAAGCAGAGTGGCACAATGAATAGAATAAATATGATTGAACTATATGCTGTCTAGAAAAGACACATTGTAGGTTCAAGGATACAAATAAGTTAAAAGTGAAAGCATAGAATAAAAAATTCCATGCAAATAATAACCAAGAGAGAGCAAGAGTAGTAATCTTATATCAAACAAATAGACTTTAAGTCAAAATCTGTTATAAAGACAAAAAAGGACATTATACAATCATAGAAGGGTTAATTAATCAAAAAGATATAACAATTACAAATATATATGCCCATAACATTGGAGTACCTACATACATAAAGCAAACACTAAAAGAATTGAATGGGGAAAAAGATATCTCTACAATAATAGTTGGAGACTCCAATAATACAGAGCATCTAGAAAGAAGATCAATAAGGAAACAGAGGACATAAACCAACTAGACCTAGCAGACATATATAGAACACCTCACCCAACAGCAGCACAATATTCTTCTCCAGTACATATGGATCATTCTCCAGCAGAAACCATATCTTAGGACACAAAATATGTCTCAATAAGTTAAAATATTTAAATCCTACTAAGCATTTTTTATGACCACAATGGTGTGAAATTAGAAATTAATAACAGAAAAAACCCAGGAATATACACAAATAAATGGAAATTAAAAAACACATTATTAAATAACTAATGAGTTATGGAATAAATCAAAAGAGAAATCAGAAAATTCTTAGTGTCAAAAGAAAATGAAAGCACTACATACCAAAACTCATGGGGTTCAGTGGTCCAAGGGAAATTTACAGCAGTAAATGCTTACATTAAAAAAAAATAAGAAGAAAGATATCAAATCAATAATCTAACTTTACAACTTGAGGAACTAAGAAAAGAAGAGCAATCTAATTCGAAAACTACCAAGAAGGAAATAACAAATATCAGAGCAGAAATAAATGAAATAGAGAATAGAAAAACAATGCTGTTTTTGTTAGCTGACATCAAGTAAATTCTGGCTCATAGCTACTCTATGTACAAGAGAATGAAACAGTTCCCAGTCCTGCACCATTCTCACAATCATTGCTATGTTTGAGCCCATTGTTGCAGCCACTGTGTCAATCCATCTTGTTGAGGGTCTTCCTGTTTTTTGCTGATGCTCTACTTTACCAAGCATGATGTCATTCTCCAGGGACCGATCCCTCCTGATAACATGTCAAAAGTATGTGAGACGAAGTCTCGCCATCCTCACTACTAAGGAGCATCTTGGCTGTACTTCTTCCAAGACAGATTTGTTCATTCTTCTGGCAGTCCATGGTATATTCAGTATTCTTCCCTCAAACCATAATTCAAAGACATCAATTCTTCTTTGGTGTTCCTCATTCATTGTCCAGCTTTCTCATGCATATGAGGTGACTGAAGACACCGGGGTTTTGGTGAGGGACACCTTAGTCCTCAAAGTGACATCTTTGTTTTTTAGCACTTTAAAGATATCTTTTGCAGCAGATTTGTCCATGCAATACGTCATTTGATTTCTTGACTGCTACTTCAATGGGCGTTGATTGTGGATCCCAGTAAAATGAAATCTTTGACAACTTCAATATTTTCTCCATTTATCATGATGTTGTTTATTGGTCCATGTGTGAGGATTTTTGTTTTCTTTTTGTTGAGGTATAATCTATACTGAACCCTGTCATCTTTGATCTTCACCGGTTAGTGCTTCAAGTCTTCTTTGATTTAAGTAAGCAGGAGTGTGTCATCTGTGTATTGCAGGTTGTTAATGAGTCTTCGTCCAATCCTGATGCTGCATTCTTATTTGTATAGTCCAGGTTCTTGGATTGTTTGTTCAGCATACAGATTGAATAAGTATGGTAAAAAGATACAACCTTGATACACAACTTTCCTGACTTTAAACCACACAGTATCACCTTGTTCTGTTCAAACAACTGCCTCTTGGTTGACGTACAAGTTCTATATGAGCACAGTTAAGTGTTCTGGAATTCCTATTTTTCTCAATGTTATCCATAATTTTTTATAATTCACACAGTCAAATGCCTTTGCATAGTTAATAAAACACATGTAAACACTTTTCTGGTATTCTCTGCTTTCAGCCAAGTCCCATCTGACGTCAGCAGTGATATCCCTCCTTCCATGTCCTCTTCTGAATCTCGCTTGAGTTTCTGGCAGTTCCCTGTTGATGTACTGCTGCAATCTCTTTTGAATTATCTTCAGCAAAATTTTACTTGTGTGTAATATTAATGATATTGTTCGATATTTTCCACATTCTGTTGGATCACTTTTCTTTGGAATGGGCACAAATATGGATCTATTTCAGCTGGTTGGCCAGGTAGTTGTCGTCCAAATTTGGATCCGTTTGTTGAAGCATCTCAACTGGTATTCCATCAATTCCTGGTGTCTTGTTTTTTGCCAGTTCCTCCAGAGCAGCTGGACCCCTTCCTTCAACACTATCATTTCTTGATCATGTGCTACCTCCTGAAATAGTTGAATGTTGACCAATTCTTTTTGGCACAGTGATTCCTTCCATCTTCTTTTTTTTTAATTTTACTGAGATTTAGGTGAAAGTTTACAGCTCAAGTTAATTCAAAAATTTATACACATATTGTTTTGTGAGGTTGCAATCTCCACAATATGACAGCACACTCCCCCTTTCCACCCTGGTTCCCTGTGTCCTTTGTTCAGTTCGTCCCTTCCTGCCTTCTTGTCTTACTTTTGGGCAGGAGTTGCCAATTTGGTCTTGAATGTTTGATTAAACTAAGAAATGTGTGGTATTTTTTGTTTTATAGACCTGTCTAATAATTGGAAAGTGGACTTTGGGAGTGGTTTCAGTTCTGAGTTAGCAGAGTGTCAGGGGGCTGTAGTCTAGGGGATTCCTCCAGTCTCTGTCAAACTAGCAAGTCCAGTCTTTTTTCATTAATTTGAATTCTGTTCTACATTTTTCTCCCATTCTGTCCAGGACTCTGTTGTGATCCCTGTCAGACCAGTTAATGGTGGCAGCTTGGCACCATCTAGTTCTTCTGAGTTCAGGTTGCTGGACCCTGGTTCATGTGGCTCTTTAGTCCTTTGGGCTAATGTTTTCCATGTGTCTTTGGTTTTCTTCATTCTCCTTTGCTCCAAACAAAATGAGACCGATCAATGTATCTTAGATGACCCCTCACAAACTTTTAAGACCCCAGATGCTACTCACCAAAGTGGAATATTGAACATTTTCTTTATGAACTGTGTTATGCCAATTGACCTAGATGTCCCCTGAGACTATGGTCTCCAGCCCCCAGCCCCAACTACTCAGTCCCTCAAAGTGTTTGGATGTGTCCAGGGAACTTCTTTGCTTTTGCTTTGGTCCATTGTGCTGACTTACCCTATATTGTGTGTTGTTTTTCCCATCACCAAAGTTGACATTTGTCTACTATCTAGTTAGTTATTTCCCCTTCCCCAAACCTTCATAAACATCAAAGAATGTTTTTGTCAATGTGTAAGCCTTTTCTTGAGTTCTTATAATAGTGGTCTCATACAATATTTGTCCTTTTGTGACTGACTTATTTCATTCAGCAAAATTCCCTCCAGATTGATCCATGTTGTGAGATATTTCATGGATTCATCATCGTTCTTTATCATTGCATAGAATTCCATTGTGTTTATGTACCATAATTTGCTTATCCATTCATCTGTTGATGGACATTTAGGTTGTTTCCATCTCTTTGCAGCTGTGAATAATGCTGCAATGAACATGGGTGCATATGTCTCTTTGTGTGATGGCTGTTACTTCTCTAGGGTATATTCCTAGGAGTGGAATTATTGGATCATATGATATTTCAATTTCTAGCTTTTTAAGGAGGTACTATTTCATTTTCCAAAGTAGTTGTACCATTTTACATTCCCACCAGCCGTGCATAAGAGTTTCAGTCTCCCCAGAACCTCTCCAACACTTGTTATTTTGTATTTTTTGATTAGTGCTAGTATTGTCAGGGTGAGATGGTATCTTGTTGTACTTTTTATTTGCATTTCTCTAATGGCTAATGATCAAGAGCATTTCCTCATGTGTCTGTTGGCCACCTGAATGTCTTCTTTGGTGAAGTATCTGTTCATATCCTTTGCCCATTTTATAATTGGATTATTTGTCCTTTTGTCATTGAGGTGTTAAAGTGTTTTATAGATTTTAGAGATTGGACCATTGTCAGATAAGTCTTATTAGCCAAAATTTTTTTCCTAGTCTGGAGGTTCTGTTTTTACTTCTTTGGTGAAGTCTTAAGTTTAATTTTGGTGAAGTCTTAAGTTTCTTTGGTGAGCATAAGTTTAATTTTTAGGAACTCCCAGTTATCTAGTTTCTCTTCTGGTGTTTTTGTATTGTTGATTATGGTTTGTATGCTATTTATGCCATGCAGTAGAGCCTCTAGCATTGACCCTATTTTTTCTTCCATGATCTTTATCACTTTAGATTTTATATTTAGGTCTTTAGACCATTTTCAGTTTTTGTGTATGGTGTGAGGTATGGGTCCTGTTTAATTTTTTTACAGTTGGACATCTGGTTATGCCAGCACCATTTGTTAAAGAGACTGTCTTTTCCCCATTTAATGGACTTTGGGCCTTTGTCAAATATTGACTGCGCATAGATGGATGGTGTTATGGATTGAATTGTGCCCCCAAAAAATGTGTGTCAATTTTGCTAATCCATGATTCCCAGTATTGTATGATTGTCTGCCATTTTGTCATCTGAAGTAATTTTCCTATGTATTGTAAATCCTACCTCTAGGAAGTTAATGAGGTAGGATTAGGGATATTACAAGATTAGGTTGTGTCTTGCATCAAACTCTTTCAAAATATAAAAGAGAGAAGCGAGCAGAGAGACATGGGGACCTCATACCACCAAGAAAACAGCGCTGGGAGCAGAGTGCATCCTTTGGACCATGGGTCCCTGTGCCTGAGAAGTTCGTAGGCCAGGGGAAGATTGATGACAAAGGCTTTCCCCTAGAGATGACAGAGAGAAAAAAGCTTTCCCCTGGAGCTGATGCCCTGAATTTTCACTTCTAGCCTACTTGACTTTGAGAGAATAAATTTTTCTTTGTTAAAGCCATCCACTTGTGTTATTTCTGTTATAGCAGTACTAGAGAACCAAGACAGAATTTGGTACTGGAAGTGGGATGCTGCTCTAACAGACACTTAAACTGTGGAAGTGGTTTGGAAACTATATGCATAGAGTCTGGAAGAGTTTTAAAGTTCCTAATAGTAAAAGCCTAGATTGCCTAGAAGAGACTGTTGGTGGGATTATGAACATCAAAGAAAATTCTGGCGAGGACTCAGAAGAAAGTGAAGAGAGCTATTAAACTGGAGACGGAGCAGATGGCAAGAAGCAGCTGCAGAGAAACAGCAACAGCAGAACCAGGACACCAGTGCTGGAGCTGACCCACAGAGTGAGAGAGCTGAGTGCCTTTGCTCAGGAGGCTTCCTGGCCAAGTGGGTACCTCTGGGCACTTATTGGTGATGCTATAGAGCTTTGGAACACTGGCCCCAGCACGGCATAGGCAGGCAGTGAGGCCTGAGGGGTTAAGAGGCCAAGGAACCAGGAAGCTAAAACTGAAGAGACAAGGAACACAGGAAGCAGAGCTGCCTCAGTTTCAAAGGGTATGGCCACGACCTCTGGGGTCTCAAAGGGTGGAGTCGCCACTCAGATGGACTAGGAGAATGGGGCTACCCAGATTTGAGGGAGCAGAGTTGCAATTTCAGTGGGCCTGGAAGGCAGAGCTGCAGCCCAGGGCTGAGGGGCCTTCACTCAGAATCCAGAGAGTGTAGCCAATACCTAGAGTCTGGAGGGCAGGGCCATTGTGTAAATGGTCTCAGATAACAGAGGATTATTTTCAAGCCTTGGGAGTTAATGTAATGTGTTCTGCTGGCTTGCTTGTGCCTGTTATCCCTTCTTTTGCTCCAATTTCCCCCATTTGTAATGGAAATGTCTACTTTGTGCCCGTTCTACCATTATACTTTGGAAGCAGGTAACTTATATTCTAGATTTCACAGATGAGGAATTTTTGGATTTTGGGCTTGGAGTTGACTTAAGACTTTTGCTATGATATTACGGGGTGAATGTGTTTTACATGTGGCAAGGACATGAATTTTGGGGGGTCAAAGTATGGAATGTTATGGATTGAATTGTTTCCCCCAAAAATGTGTATCAACTAGTCCATGATTCCCAGTATTGTGTGATTCTCCACAATTTTGTCATCTGATGTGATTTTCCTATGTGTTGTAAATCCTACCTCTATGACATTAATGAGGTGGGATTAGCAGCAGTTATGTTAATGAGGCAGGACTCAATCTACAAGGTTAGATTGTGTCTTAAATCAATCTCTTTTGAGATATAAAAGAGAGAAGCAAGTAGAGAGTCATGGGGACCTCATACCACCAAGGAAGCAGTGCTGGGAGCACAGTGAATTCTTTGGACCCCAGGTCCCTACATCTGAGGAGCTCCTAGGCCAGGAGCTTGATGACAAGGACATTCCTCCAGAGCTGACAGAAAGAGAAAACCTTCCCCTAGACCTGGCACCCTGAATTCGGACTTTTAGCCTACTAGATTGTCAGAGAATAAATTTCTCTTTTAAAGCCATCCACTTGTGGTATTTCTGTTATAGCAGCACTAGATAACCAAGACAGATGGATTTACGTCTGGGTTCTCAATCTGTTCCATTAGTCTATGCGTCTGTTGTTTTTCCAGTATCAGGCTGTTTTGACTACCATGGCTATATGATAGGTTCTAAAATCAGATAGTGTGAGGATTCCTACTTTGTTCTTCATCTTCAATAATGCCTTACTTATCTGGGGCCTCTTCCCTTTCCATATAATGTTGGTGATTTGTTTTGCCATCTCATTAAAGAATGCTGTTGGAATTTGCATAGAGATTGCATTGTATCTGTGGACACCTTTGGGTAGAAATGACATTTTCACAGTGTTGAGTCTTCCTATCCATGAGCATGGTATATTTTCCGTTTATGTAGGTCTCTTCTGGTTTCTTGCAGTTGTGTTTTGTAATTTTCTTTGCATAGGTCTTTTACGTTCCTTGTTAGATTTATTCCTAAGTACTTTATCTTCTTGGGGGCTATTATAAATGGTGTTGATTTGATGATTACCTTTTCAAAGTCTTCATTGTTGGTGTAGAGGAATTCAACTAACTTTTGTATGTTAATCTTATATTCTGCTACGTTTCTGAAATCTTCAATTAGTTCCAGTATCTTTCTTGTGGATTTTTTGTAGTTTTCTGTATCTAAATTCATGTCATCTGCAAATAGGGCTAATTATACCTCTTCTGTACAAATTTGGATGCTCTTTATTTATTTATTTTCTTGCTTTATTGTTTTAGCTAGGACTTCCAGCACAATATTGAATAAGAATCTTGATAAGGGTTATTCTTGTTTGGTTCCCATTCTCAGGGGGAATGATTTCAGTCTCTCTTTGTTTAGAATGATGTTGGCTGTTGGTTTTGTATAAGTGCCCTTTGTTACGTTGTGCAATTTCTCTTCTGTTCCTATTTTGCTGAGGGTTTTTATCAGGAATGGGTGTTGGACTTTGTGAAATGCCTTTTCTGCATTGATTGATATGATCATGTGATTCTTTTGTTTTATTTATATGTTGGCTTATGTTGATTGATTTTCTAATCTTGAACCATTCTTGCATACTTGTATGAATTCCACTTGGTCATGACGTATATTTTTTTTTAATATGGTTTTGAGTTGGCTAGAATTTTGTTGAGAATTTTTGTGTCAATGTTCATGAGAGATATTGGTCTGTAGTTATCTTTTTTTGTGGTGTCTTTGCCTGGCTTTGGCATCAAGGTTATGCTGGCTTCATAGAATGAGTGCGGGAATATTGCTTCCTTTTCTATGCTCTGAAATAGACTGAGTAGTATCAGTGCTAGCTATTCTCTGGAAGTTTGGTAGAATTCTCCAGTGAAGCCATCTAGTTAGGGATTTTTTTGTTAGAGTTTGTTTTAATACCTCTTCATCTCTTCTTTTGTTATGGATCTGTTTAGTTTTTCTACCTCAGTTTGTGTTAGTTAAGATAGGTAGTATGTTTCTAGAAATTTGCCCATTTCCTCTAGGTTTTCAAATTCTTTGGAATATAGTTTTTCATAGTATTCTGTTATGATCCTTTTTATTTCTGTTGGGTCTGTTGTAATATCACCTGTCACATTTCTTATTTGGGTTATTTGCTTCCTCTCTTGTTTTTCTTTTGTAAGTTTGGCCAATAATTTGTTAACTTTGTTGATCTTTTCAAAGAATCAACTTTTGGTATTGTTGATTCTTCAATTGTTTTTCTGTTCTCTATTTAATTTTTTTCTGTGCTAATCTTTATTATTTCCTATCTCCTGGTGACTGACGGCTACTTTTCCTGCTCTCTTTCTATTTGTTTCAGTTATAGGGTTAATGTTTTGATTTTGGCTCTTTCTTCTTTTTTTTCCCTCATACAAAAATTCATACATACACTGTTATATGACTCTAATTGCTCTCCCCATACTGTGACAGCACACTCCTCTTTTCCACCCCTGATTCCCCATGTCCATTCAACCAGCTCCTAGCCCTCTCTGCCTTCTCATCTCACCTCCAGACACAAGCTGCCCGTTTAGTCTCATGTATCTACTTGAGCTAAGAAGCTTACTCTTCACGAGTATCATTTTATGTCCCACAGTCCAGTCCAATCTTTGTCTGTAGAGTTGGCCTCAGAAATTGTTTTAGTTCTGGGCTAATAGAGAATACGGGGGCCATGCTTTCTGGGGTTCCTTCAGTCTCAGTCAGACCATCAAGTCTGGTCTTCTTGTAAGAATTTGAGTTCTGCCCCCCACCTTCCTCCTGTTCTATCAGGGACACTCTGTGGTGTTCCCTCTCAGGGTGGTCATTGGTGGTAGCCAGGCACCATCTAGTTCTTCTGTTCTCAGGCTGATGAAGTCTCTGGTTTATGTGGCCCTTTTTGTCTCTTGGGCTAATACTTTCCTTGTGTCTTTGATGTTCTTCATTATCCTTTACTCCAAATGGTTGGGACCAATTGATGCATCTTAGATGGCCACTTGCAAGCTTTTAAGACCCCA
>NW_004444125.1:2495116-2497379 GCF_000243295.1 Trichechus manatus latirostris | reverse complement strand
GTCTTATACAATATTTGTCCTTCTGTGACTTAAATTCACTCAGCATAATGACTTCCAGCTTCCTCCATGCAATAAGATGTTTCATGGCTTCATCGTGGTTCTTTAATGTTTCATAGTACTCCATTGTGTGGATAGACCATAATTTCTTTATCCATTCATCTGTTGATGGGCACCTAGGTTGTCTGCATCTTTTTACTATTGTGAACAGTGCTGCAATGAACATGGGTGTGCATATACCTATTCGTGTGAGGGCTCTTATTTCTCTAGGATATGTTCCAAGGAGCGGGATAGCTGGATTGTACGGTACTTCTATTTCTAGCTTTTTACGGAAGCACCAAATCGATTTCCAAAGTGGTTGTACAATTTTACATTCACACCAACAGTGTATAAGTGTTCTAGACTCTCCATAACCTCTCCAGCATTTATTACTTTGTGTTTTTTGGATTATTGCTAACTTTGTTGGGGTGAGATGATATCTCATTGTAGGTTTGATTGGCATTTCTCTAATGGCTAATGATCATGAGCATTTCTTCATGTGTCTGTTAGCTGCCTGAATATCTTCTTCAGCGAAGTGTCTGTTCATATCTTTTGCCCATTTTTTTAATTGGGTTATTTGTCTTTTTCTTGTTGTGGTTTTGCAGTATCTTGTAGATTTTAGAGATGAGACGTTGATTGGATTTATTGTGGCCAAAATTTTTTCCCAGTCTGTAGGTAGTCTTTTTGCTCTTTTGGTGAAGTCTTTTGATGAGCATAAGTGTTTGACTTTTAGGAGCTCCCATTTATCTAGTCTCTCTTCTGGTGCTTGTGCATTGTTACTTATGGTTCGTATTGTGTTTATGCCATGTATTAGGGCTCCTAGCGTTGTCCCTATTTTTTCATTGGTCTATGTATCTGTTGTTGTACCAGTACAAGGCTGTTTTGACTACAGTGGTGGTATAATAGGTTCAAAACACAGGTAGTGTGAGGCTTCCCACTTTGTTCTTCTTGAGTAATGTTTTACTTATCTGAGGCCTCTTCCCTTTCCATATGAAGTTGGTGATTTGTTTCTCCATCTCATTAAAAAATGCTGGTGGAACTTGGATCGGGATTGCATTGTATCTGTAGGTTGCTTTGGGTAGAATTGACATTTTCACAATATTGAGTCTTCCTCTCTGTGAACAAGGTATGTTCTTCCACTTATGCAGGTCTCTTTTGGTTTCTTGCAGTATTGTCTTGTAGTTTTCATTTTATAGGTCTTTTACTTCTCTGGTTAGATTTATTCCTAAGTATTTTAGTTTCTAGGGGGCTATTGTAAATGATACTGATTTGGAGATTTCCTCTTCGAAGTTCTCTTTGTTGGTGTAAAGGGATCCAACGGATGTTTGTATGTTAATAATGTACCCTGAAACTTTGCTGAAATCTCCTATTAGTTCCAGTAGTTTTTCTTGTGGATTCTTTGGGGTTTTCTGTGTATAAGATCATATCATCTGCAAATAGAGATACTTTGACTTTTTCCCTACCAATTCGGATGCCCTTTATTTCTTTTTCTAGCCTTGTTGCTCTGGCTAAGACCTCCAGCACAATGTTGAATAAGAGTGTTGATAAAGGGCATCCTTGTTTGGTTCTCATTCTCAAGGGGAATGCTTTCAAAGTCTCTCCATTTAAGATGGTGTTGGCTGTTGGCTTTATATAAAAGCTCTTAATTATATTGAGGAATTTCCCTTCTATTCCTATTTTGGTGAGAATTTTTATCATGAATAGGTGTTGGACTTTGTCAAATGTCTTTTCTGCACCAATTGATAAGATCATGTGGTTCTTGTCTTATGTTTTATTTATGTGACGGATTACATTGATTGTTTTTCTAATGTTGAACCATCCCTGCATACCTGGTATAAACCCCAGTTGATCTTGATGAATTATTTTTTTGATATGTTGCTGAATTCTATTGGCTAGAATTTTGTTAAGGATTTTTGCATCAATGTTCATGATGGATATTGGTCTGTAATTTTTTTTGTGGTGTCTTTACCTGGTTTTCACATCAAAGTCATGCTGGCTTCATAGAATGAGTTTGGGAGTATTCCATCTTTTTCTATGCTCTGAAATACCTTTAGTAGAGGTGTTAACTCTTCTCTGAAAGTTCGGTAGAATTCTCCAGTGAAGCCACCCTGGCCAGGGCTTTTTTTCTCTTGGGAGTTTTTTAATTATCTTTTCTATCTCTTCTTTAGTTGTGGGTTTATTTCATTGTTCTACCTCTGTTTGTGTTAGTTTAGGTAGGTAGTGAGTT
>NW_004444125.1:2482334-2494717 GCF_000243295.1 Trichechus manatus latirostris | reverse complement strand
TGACCTCTGAGCACTGCTTTTGCTGTGTCCCAAAGGTTCTGGTAGGATGTGTTTTCATTCTCATTTGATTCTATGAATTTCTTTATTCCATCCTTAATTTCTTTTATAATCCAGTAGGTTTTGAGCAAGGTGTTCAGTTTCCATGTGTTTGATTTTTTTTCTTGCTTTTTCTGTTGTTAGTTTCTACTTTAATGGCTTTATGGTCAGAAAAGATGCTTTGTAATATTTTGATGCTTTGGATTTTGTTAAGGCTCGCTTTATGGCCGAATATGTGGTCTATTCTGGAATATGTTTCATGTGCGTTGGAAAAAAAAAGTATACTTGGCTGCTGTTGGATGGAGTGTTTGGTATATGTCTATGAGATCAAGTTGTTTGATTGTCGCATTTAGATCTTCCGTGTCCTTGTTGAGCTTCTTTCTGGAGGTTCTGTCCTTCACCGAAAGTGCCGTGTTGAAGTCTCCTACTACTATTGTGGAGCTGTCTATCTCTCTTTTCAGTGCTATCAGAGTTTGTTTTATGTATTTTGGAGCCCTGTCGTTGGGTGTGTAAATATTTATTATAGTTACGTCCTCCTGGTGTATTGACCCTTTAATCATTATATAGTGTCCTTCCTTATCCTTTGTGGTGGATTTTACTTTAAAGTCTATTTCATCAGAAATTAATATTACCGCTCCTGCTCTTTTCTGAGTGTTGTTTGCTTGATATATTTTTTTCCATCCTTTGAGTTTTAGTTTGCTTGTGTCTTTAAGTCTAAGGTGAGTCTCTTGTAGGCAGCATATAGACGGATTGTATTTTTGTATCCAATTTGCCACTCTGTCTCTTTATTGGTGCATTTAGTCCATTTACATTCAGTGTAATTATTGATCGGTATGAGTTTAGTGATGTCGTGTTATGTCTTTTTTTGTGTGTTGTTCACAGTTTCTTTGTTCCCCTTAATTTTCTGTGCTGAGTAGTTTTTCTTTATGTGTTTTCTTTTCATCTTTTTCATTGTTGTTGATTTTGTGTTTGCCAAGTCTTTAGTTTTTTCTAGTTTTTTATTTTGACTTGTAAGATTGTTAGTTTCCTTTTGTGGTTGCCTTAATATTTACCCCTATTTTTCTAAGTTTATATCAGTCTTTTATTTCTTTATATCACCTTGATTTCCTCTCCATATGAAAAACTTATGTCTACATTTTTTAAGCCCCTCTTTTTTGTTTGAATATTGTCATCTTTTACATTTTGATGTCTCTGTTTCCCTATATTCAGTGTTTTAGCTTTGATGTATTTTTGTGACTTCCCTATCTGAATCGATATCTGGTTGCTCTGCCCTGTGCTCTAGTCTTGCGTTGTTATCTGATGTTACTGATTTTCTAACCGGAAGACTCCCTTTAGTATTTCTTGTAATTTTGGTTTGGTTTTTGCAAATTCCCTGAACTTCTTTTTATCTGGAAATACCCTAATTTCACCGTCATATTTGAGAGACAGTTTTTCTGGATATATAATTCTTGGCTGGCAATTTTTTTCCTTCAAAGCTTTATGTATGTCATCCCATTGCCTTCTTCCCTGAATGGTTTCTGCTGAGTAGTCCAAGCTTATTCTTATTGACTCTCCTTTGTAGATGACTTTTCTTTTATTCTTAGCTGCTCTTAAAATTCTCTCTTTATCTTTGGTTTTGGCAAGTTTGATTATAATATGTCTTGGTGACTTTCTTTTTGGATCTATCTTATTTGGGGTTTGATGAGCATCTTGGATAGATATCTTGTCATGTTTCACTATATCAGGGAAGTTTTCTGTCAACAAATCTTTAATACTATTCTCTGTATTTTCTGTAATCCCCCACCCCCACCCCATTCTGATACTCCAGTCACTCATAGGTTATTTCTCTTGATAGAGTCCCACATAACTCTTAGAGTTTCTTCATTTTTTTAAAACTTTTTTATCTGATTTTTTCCTTAAATAAATTAATGTCAAGTGCTTTATCTTCAATGTCACTAATTCTGACTTCTACTGGGTCAGTTCTGCTTGTATAACTTTCTATTGAGTTGTCTAATTTTGATATTTTATTGTTAATGTTCTGGATTTCTTATTGCTGTCTCTCTGTGGATTCTTGCAGCGTTTTAAATTTGTCATTATGCTCTTGAATAATGTTTTTAAGTTCTGCAACTGCTTCATCTATATGTTCTTTGGCCGTTACTGCATTATGTTGAATTTCCTGCCTAATTTCTTGAAGATTTGTGTATATTAATCTTTTGTATTCTGCCTCTAGTAATTACAAGAAATTCTCTTCATCCATAAAATGTATTGATTCTTTATTTTGGGATCTTGCTGAAGCCATCATGGTCTGCCTCTTTATGAGATTTGATATTGACTGTTGTCTCTGAGCCATCAATAAGTTACTATAATTTTATTTTATATTTGTTTAGTGTATCCTAGCTTCTTGTTTCATTTTGTTTTGATATGCCCAAATAGGCTGCTTGTGTGCGCTAGTTTGATTATTGGTGCCTTTGAAGCTCTAACGTCCTGTCACCAGGTAATTAGGTCTGTTACTCAGTATGTGTGCCCAGGAGTCCGTTAAATTTTCCTGTATGGATTCAGCTCAGTTGTCCAGGCAGTCAGTCACCAAGCGTGTGGTGGAGGCTTTCATCTACAGTCTTAGAAAGGCATGGGTGATTGGTGTAGGCACAGGTATATGGCTGCAGTAGGGGGTCACACACTGAGCAAGGCAAGGGGTTGATGGTTGCCCCTGAGTGTCTGAAAGGAAAGCATGTCCCTGTTCCCTAGAGCAAGTAGGTAGGTGAGTTTTGCAGCCAGACTGTGAGCACCCTACTCTGTTGGCTGTAAGGACTGGGGTGGGTAACACTTTTTCTTGGACCCCTGTAGCAGGTGGCTAGGTGGCATGGGTGGAGCCACCCATCCTCCAGCCCCTGATGTGGACAGATATGGCGTCTGCTTAAAGGGCAGAGCAGTGTCAAATGTAACAAACCTGCCACTTCACAGCTGAAACAGTTGAAGTTAGACTTCAGGTTTTTACCCTGTTGTACTGTGGTAGTGAGGGCTTATGCTGTTGAGATGGGCCCACACAAGTCTATGCAGGGGTGGAAGGTACACAAAGTCTGTGGACCCCTTATGCCTGTACCTACACAAAGGATCTGTTGCAACGCAGAGGTCCTGTAGCTTTTTTCCCCCGTTTGTTAATTTGTTCCCTCTCTAAGGCCAGAAGAATGGGTCAGAGCACCTTATAGAATCTTCTGGTCCAGGGGACTCACAGATCGCTGAAGCCAGCCGGGAACCGGTGCGGAGTCGGGAGGGAGGAGGTAAATGGGAGAGAGGATTTTCCCAAGTGGGTTTTTTTTTTTTTAAATCCCTGTGGTAGACCACATGCAAGTACTTATCTTTAGCCACTTGATTACTGCTTTTCACTGGTTCAGAGTGCCCAAGTTGACTGTATGCTGCTGGTTCTCTCTCAGTGTGGAAAGTGCCTCCCGAGTGAGTGAGCTGTTTGCCAGCCTCACTGTGCACCCTGAGCTGATCCGGGTTGAAGGGCTGCGGCTCCTGCTGGGTCAGGTCAGGCAACTCCTTGCTGCTTGTGAACCATCTCTCTCCCCCAGTCGCTAAGTCCAATTTCTTAACTTTGCCTTGTTCAGGGCTTCTAGATATTCATACAATCAATTCACTTGTTTTTTTAGGTCTTTGTTGTAAGAGGGACGTAGAAAGCTGTCTGACTACTCCACCATCTTAGCCTCAACTTGGCTCTTTCTTCTTTTTGACAAGTGCATTTATTGCTGTAAATTGACCTCTAAGCACTGGTTTTGCTGTGTCCCAATGTTTTTGGTAAGATGTGTTTTCATTCTCATTAGATTGTATGATTTTTTTTATTCCATCATTGATTTCTTCTATTACCTAGTACTTTTTAAGCAAGGTGCTGTTCAGTGTCCATGTATTTGATATTTTTTCCTTGATGTTTCTGTTATTGATTTCCACTTTTATGGCATTATGATCAGAGAAGATATTTTGTATTATTTTTATGTTTTGGATTTTGTTAAGACTTGCTTTGTGGCCTAAAATGTGGTCTATTCTGGAGAATGTTTTATGTGCATAGGAAAAGAATGTATACTTTGCTGCTGTTGGGTGGAGTGTTCTGTATATGTCTATGAGGTCAAATTGGTTGATTGTGGCATTTAGACCTTCCGTATCCCATCTTCTTTTGATGCTTCCAGTGTCATCAAAAGAAGATGGACAGACTACACCAAGTCACTGTACCAGAAAGAATAGAATCAATAAAAAGAACAATGAATTAAGAAACTGATTCTTTGAAAAGATTGATAAAGCTGACAATTCTTTTGCTAGACTGACAAAGAAAAAGAGTCACTCAAGACTGACATAGAAGATGCAAATAGCTAAAATCATAAATGAAAATGTAGACATTACAACTGACCCTACAGAAATAAAAAGGATTTTAAGCGAATACTATGAACAATTGCATACCAACGATTAGATAACTTAGATAAAATAGAAATATTACTAGAAACACAAAATCTATCTGAATTAACTCAAGCAGAAATGGGAAATCTCAACAGACCTGTAATAAATGAAAAGATTGAACCAGCAATTCAATTTGAAACCTCCCAACAACAACAACAACAAAAGTCCTGGAACAGGAGGCTTCATTGGGGAATTCTACCAAACATTTAGGAGTCCTTGGGTAGTTCAAACAGTTAAGCACCTGGCTACTAACCAACTAGAGTTGCCTCAGAAATAAAGCTTGATGATATCCTTTTGAAAGGTCACAATATTGAAAACCTTATGGAAAAGTTCTACTCTGTACAGATAGGGTCTCGATGAGTCGGAACTGACTCAATGGTAACTAACAACAATAACAACAATAACAACCAAACATCTAAAGAATTGACAACTTTTCTCAAGCTCTTCCAAAAAAATTGAAGAGGAAGAAACACTTCCTAACTCATTCTACGAGGCTAGCCTTACCATGATACCAAAGCCAGACAGATACCACAGGAAAAGAAAGATATAGACTAATATCCCTTATGAATAGAGGTGCAAAAACCTTCAAAAAAGTACTAGGAAACTAACTACAAAAGTATATTAAAAGATTTTTACACCATGATCAAGGGGGATTTATTCCAGGAATTCAAGGGTGGTTAATATTAGAAAATCAATCAAGGTAATACACCACATTAATAGAAACAAGGAAAAGAAGCACGTGATCATATCAACAGATGTAGAAAAGGCATTTGATAAAATGTAACACCCTTTCTTGATAAAAAACTTTCAATAAAATAGGACTAAACGGGAAATTCCTCAATATGATAAAGGAGGTTTATGAAAAAACCACAGCTGACATTATATTCAATGAAAAAAGACTGAGAATTTTCCCTTTAAGATCAGGAGCAAGACAAAGGATGCCCACTCCAATCACTGCTATTCAATATTTTACTGGAAGGACTATCCAGGGCAATTAGGGAAGAAAAGATATAAACGATATCCAAATTTGGAAGGAAGAAAACTATCCATTTTTGCAGGTGACATGATCCTATATAAAGAAAATTCCAAAGAATCTACAAGAAAGCTAATAGAGCTAATAAATGAATTCAGCAAAGTTGCAATTTACAAGGTCAATACACTAATGTCGTTGGATTTGTATACTAGGAATGAGCAATTTAAAAAGGAAATTAAAAAAACAATTCCATTGACTATAACATCTAAGAGAATAAAACGCCTAGAAATAAATTTAACTAGGGAGGTGAAAGATATGTACACAGAAAACTATAAAATATTGTAGAAAAAATTTAAGGGAGACCTAAATAAATTGAAAGACATCCCATGTTCAAGGATTGGAAGACTTACTATTATTAAGACGTCAGTACTACTCAAAGCAATCCATAGATTTTATGTAATCTCTATCAAAGTTCCAACAGCTTTC
This sequence comes from Trichechus manatus latirostris, assembly GCF_000243295.1. Lineage (NCBI taxonomy): Eukaryota > Metazoa > Chordata > Mammalia > Sirenia > Trichechidae > Trichechus > Trichechus manatus. The sequence goes on along the minus strand of NW_004444125.1, from coordinate 2,488,797 downwards.
TTTAGAAAAATGAAAGTCAATCCTCAAGTATATACAGAATTGAAAGGGGCCTTAAATAGCCAAAGCAATGTTAAAAAAATAAAAAATAAAAAGTAGGACTCACACGTCCCAGTTTCAAAACACATTATAAAGCTACAGTAATCAAAACTTCATATTCATATAAGGATAGACATATAGACCAATGGAATAGAATTGAGAGTCCAGCAATAAACCCATACATCTATGATCAACTGATTTTTTGACAAGAATGCTAAGTCCATTCAATGGAGACAGAATAGTCTCTTTGGTAAATGGCACTGGGACAACTGGATTTTCACAGGCATAAGAATAAAGCTAGACCTATACCTCACATCATATAAAAAAATAACTCAAAATGGATCAAAGACCTAAATGTAAGAACTAAAACCATAAAACTCTTAGAATAAATCATAGCAGTAATGCTTAGGGATCTGGTTGTCAACAATGAATTCTTAGATGTGATACCCAAAGCAGGAGCAACAAAATAATAATAAATACAAATTAATTAATTAAACAAAATAAATAAATTGGACTTCATCAAAATCAAAAACTTTTATTCATCGAAAAACTTTATCAACAAAGGGAAGAGACAATCTACAGAATGAATGAAAAATTTTGGGAATCGTATATTGGATAAGGGTTTAATATCTAGAATATATAAAGAACTTCTATAACTCAACAAGAAAAAGGCAAAAAAGCTGATCAAAAAATAGGAAAAGGGCTTGAATGGACATTTCTCCAAGAAAATACACAAATGTCCAATAAGCACATGAAAAGGTATTCAACATTGTTAGTAATTAGGTAAACGCAGATCAAAACCACAATGAGATACCACATCACCCCTGCTAGATTGGTTCTTTTAACTCTGCTCTGGAATCCCTTGGTGGTGCAAACAGCTAATGAGCTCGGCTGCTAACTGAAAGTTTGGAGGTTGGAGTCCACCCAAAGCACCTCAGAAGAAAGGCCTGGTAATCTTCTGAAAAATCAGCCATTAAAAACCCCAAGGAGCACAGTTCTACTCTGACACGTGGAGTTGCCATGAGTCAGAATCGACTGGATGGCAATTGTTAAATGGTTAACACTGCTCAAATCTTTGAAAATAATCCGTTTGTCAAAATCTCTTGAGTTACTCTCTAAGTGTGTCATCTGTTTTCTGCCAGGGTCCTGACTGATGCCCTCTCTTAGGCCTGCAGGTGATGGCAGTTGACCCCTGATATAGTTTGCCAGCTTAGTAGAGAGTACCTCAGTGCAGCAGCAGATTGTCTTGGCCAGAAGAATCCACCATTTGGAACCTGGCCCTGTGCAAGCTTAAACATGTTGTTTATGTGGTGAAAATAAGGAGAATGTCATTCTTGAAAAGAGCTTTCTTTTTTTACTTCTGGCCAAACACCCCCCTCTCTTCCCCACACACCTAAAAGAAGGAAGATGCTCTGGCTTGTATTTACGAGGCAGTTAGGCATGCCATTCTCCTTTCAAAGCTCTTCACATGGAAAGGAAACTGGCCTTGACATTTACACAGTCCAGGAGGATTTCAAATAGGGATTGGACAGATTGGGAAGTTACCATCTTGGAGTGTGTGGAGAAAGCAATTCTGGTGGGAAGATGTGGTGACATATATGAGACAATCCATAGATGTTAGGAATGTGCTGCTCTGTATGTGCCTCTGCTGTCCATGATCCAATGGGATTGCCAAAATATGCATATGTTCTTTATGATATCACATGAGAAGGCCATCCAATAAAAGAGCTCCATAGTATGGAAGGAGTATAATTTTTCGGTATATTCATTATTGCTTAATGTCAGCAAAAGGGTCTTTTAAACACAGCACATTCCTTACCCTGCAATCACAGATCATACTAAACACATCCAAATGCACAAACTATAAAACAGGGAAGAGGCAGTATCGACACCAAGGTCTTTGGTTTCTGCATCTGGCCAGCATCCACTGGGAGAAATGTAAGTCAGAGTTTACCACATGGATTACAAATGTGCTGAATTGCAAGAATGATCATTAAATGAAAATATCCATAGCACCTGCAGCTTGTCCCGGAGAATTCCCCCAGGGTATTGTGGGTTTTTTTTTTTTTTTCTGGAAAAAAAATAAGACGGGGTGAAATGCAAATGGCAACTCCAGCTGCTTATGGTAGCAACTCCATTAATGTTCCTGAAGGGTTTGCAGAATCAATTCAATCAATCCAAGCTGCTTCCATCTGCGGCATGATTATGGCGAGGGAGGGGCTAGGGGATATCATTACTCTTTCCTATGAACTTTGGATTATCAAGAAAATGAAAATAATAATAATGTCAGTGGCAAGTGCTTTAAAAAACAAGGCACTTCAATGCAGGGGAAACACGAGGCCAGCTCCAAGCTCTGGCCCAGCAGTAGTGTTTATGCTGTTCTAAGGTCAGGGCTTCTTCTGGAAATAGAAAGTGAGCATCTACATGGATTTTGTTGATTTAATACATGATTGTGTACATAGAGAACACTCTGCACATCTGTAATATTTGACTGTGGTTCAACTAGCTTCTGTGTGTGTATATGTGTGTGTGTGAAAAGAAAAAGAATAAAGTTAGGAAAAATCCAAGGAAGTGGTCAATTCCTGGTATTTAAAAATCAGAATAAACCAAACCAAACTAAACCCATTGCTGTCAAGTTGATTCTGACTCATAGTGACCCTATGGGACAGAGTAGAACTGCCCCGTAGGATTTCTAAGGAGCAGCTGGTTGGCCTGAACTGCCGACCTCTTGGTTAGCAGCTGAGCTCTTAACCACTGAATACTTAGTGTCAAATTACTACCCTGTCACTATAAGATCTTGCTTGAGTCACTTAACCTTCCTGAGCTTCAGTTCCTTCACATAAAAATCAGGATCATTGTTATACCCCAGCCATCTCACAGGAAGAGATAAGGATCAAATGAGGCAATTTGTGTGAAACATGCTTTGAATACTGTAAATTGCTAACTGAATGTTGTTTATTATTATTAGAAAGAAGTTCCCACTGCCAAAACTCACACACATACCTATAACTAGCACAATTGTGACTCACGCATATCTGAAGAAAAGAACTTTACCAGAGAACTTCACATTCAGATAACCTCTTTTTGGTTACCTGATAGTAAAGAGTAGAGTTCCTGGGTGGTGCAAACAGTTAAGTGCTCGACTACTAGTTAATTCAAACCCACCCAGAGGCACTTCTGAAGACAGGCCTGGCTATCTGCTTCTGAAAGGTCACGGCCTTGAAAATCCTATGGAGCATTTCTACTCTGCACACCTGAGGTTGCCATGAGTAAGAATTGACTTGATGACAACTAACAATAGTAAAGAGAACACGTGCATTTAAGTTTCTTTCTAGGGTTGGAGATTCAAAGGTTGTATCTTTTTAAATTTATCTTTCATAGTACAAATATGACAGACACGTTTTTCAAGTCATCAAAAAATAGGTGTTTGGACCCTCTTTCTAGCCTCCAAGCCCTTTCCTTGTTCCCTGCCAACAAGTACATACCTGTAAAGGAGAGTTCTTTGTGTGTCTCCTAGGCCCTGGGTGTTGTGATGTGAATCTGGATAATTGGTGAAAAGAGGATCATAACGAACCTAAGAAAAACTAGACTGATTTATATTACAGAAAGGGCAGAATCCGAGGAAAAGGAGAGATCTAGAAATGTGGGCAGTAGGCAGGGTTTGAAAAAGGTGAGAACCATGAGAGTTGAGTTTCAGAGAGCACTGGGGAGAGTTTTGAGACAATAAGAGAAAGGATTGAGCTAAGACTCGATGTGCAGTGATGAGTGGAATTTTGGACGGCTGGAGCCCTGGTGGCTCAGTGGTTAAAAGCTGGGCTGCTGATCTAAAGGCTGGCAGTTCGAATCCACCAGCTGCTCCTTGGAAACTCTATGCGGCAGTTCTACTCTGTCCTATGGGGTCGCTATGAGTCGGAATCGACTCAATGGCAATGGATAAGGAGCCCTGGCAGCGCAAATGATTAAACACCTGGCTGGTAACCGGAAGGTTAGTGGTTCAAACCCACCCAGTGGCTTTGCAGGAGAAAGACCTAGCAATATTACAGTCAAAAAGAGAAAAAACAAAAAACCCCATTGTTGCCAGGAACTCGGGGTTCTGCTTGGCGCAACTCCATCCAGGGCCAAAAAGACAGAGACCGAGTTGAGGAGAACGAAAGGCAATTTTATTCATTGGCCAAGCAAGGAGACAGATGGGGCTGCATGCCATCCAAGACTGCCTCACAGGCAGCTTGTTGAGGCTGACTTACATAACCAGGATCAATTTCAGAATACAAAATGGCAGAGTGTTTGAGAATGAGTAAGCATCTTCTAAGGTGTGGGTTCCATTCCCCATGCATGAGGAATTTAGTCATTTTTGTTCATTAGCATGTCAGCTCTCCACCCAGGGGCAGAGAATTTACCATGCATGAAGCAGTTAATGAGCTAAAAGCCATCTGGAATGCCAGGATGGAGGGCAGGACCTGTTTCAGCTGATTCTGGCTAGCCAGTGGCTGTCTCTCTTTAGGGAAGTTCTGAGGAGGAAAAGAAAGAACTCTAGGAAATGGGCTGGGTGCGGGACTGTCATGAGGCTACCAAAAATGGCTCTACGGCTCTAGCCCTGTCTTACTATGGGGCAGTTCTATTCTGTCACCTGGAGTCACTATGAGTCAAAATCGATTTGATGGCACACAACAGCGACAATGGCTTAAAGAGAATTTTGAAGATTTTTTTTTCTGTACATTGTGTCTTGAAATTCTTCTTTGCCATTTTCTCAGAATTTAATCAATAATACATATATATTTTGCAATTTTTCTTGAATGCTGGACTTCGATCTCTCCTGAATTTGATTGTATGTTGAGATGGAACACTAGGTTGCTCAGTTTTATGTGGGTTACATAAAGATCATATAAAAGTGACTATTGTAAGGACATTAATGTATATTTTGATGTTGAATAAATAAGTTATATTTTCAGTTATGAAAAGATTCTGGCATATTTTGCTGAGAAATATGTGGCAAGATGAGAAAAAAAGAAACGCACAAGACATATATGAATCTATTTGTATCTCCAAGTCAAAATGTGGAATGGCAGAAGACTGAGAAAAAAGCCAAAAACTCAGGCCTATAGAGAAGTTCTTCATCACAGTGCAAGCTGTCTGCACAAGTAATCAAAACACCTTTCCTGCCGCCATGCATCTCCAAAGGGAGATGAGCCATGGTCTATTCCAATTGGATGAGATTGTTAAGATCATGCATCCATATTCCCTCATCTAATAGAGAGAAAACTCAGGCACACAAGGGGAAGGACAGACTCAAGGGAAAATAATTAGCTAGGGGTAACCTAGACCTGTCTTCTAACTCACAGTCCAGTGTTCTTCTTACCACATCGAGCTTCCCTGCAGACTGTCCCCACAGAGACCTACCCCACCCCCAACAGTGTCAGGCAGCAGTCTGCTGCAGGCAGGAAGCAAGCTGCTGCAGGAATGCAGTGTGTGGGCCTCCTGCTGGGAGAGCTTCCTCTACTTGATGAATCCATTTCAAGGAAATGGCCATCACTGTCTACTCTGCACAGGGCCTGCAAAGCTATTTTAATAATTGTCCTGGCCATTAAACTGAATGATTGAGATTTCACACCTGCATTGTACAACTCCTACTTAATATGCACACCCAGCATTTGACAGGAAGTAGACTTAAAGCTCTTTATTTGACTGCATGTTATAATACATAGGATTTATTTTTCATTTTACTTATAATAGATTGGTAAAGGCCTGAGGAGGTGTGAGGATGCCGTTACTGGAAAACTTCAGTTTGAAATCCTAGACTACGTGAAATCCGTTTAAAATCGTCTTCCTATTCCTAAACATTTGTTTTTTAGATTTAGTGAGAAGAGCGTCACTAAAAAACAAACAAACAACAACAACAAAAAAAACGCTATATTGCCTGGTGGCACAGTGGCTAAGTGCTCGGCTGCTAACCAAAAGGTCGGCAGTTCGAATCCACCAGCTGCTCCTTGGAAACCCTATAGGGCAGTTCTACTCTGTCCTATACGGTCGCTGTGAGTCGGTGTCATGGATTGAATTGTGTCCCCCCCAAAATATCTGTCAACTTGGGTGGATCATGATTCCCAGTATTGTATGATTGTGTAATCTGATGTGATTCCTTACATGTTGTAAACTCTATCACTATGATGTAATAAGATGGATTAGCGGCAGTTATACTGATGAGGTCTACAAGATTAGATAGTGTCTTAAGCCAATCTCTTTTGAGATATAAAAGAGAGAAGTAAGCAGAGACACATGGGGACCTCATACCACCAAGAAAGCAGTACTGGAAGCAGAGCATGTCCTTTGGACCTGAGGTTTCTGTGCTCAGATGCTCCCAGACCAAGGGAAGGCTGATGCATCACAAGGACCTTCCTCCAGAGCTGACAGAGAGAGAAAGCCTTCCCCTGGA
>NW_004444125.1:2446538-2482234 GCF_000243295.1 Trichechus manatus latirostris | reverse complement strand
GAGAAAGCCTTCCCCTGGAGCTGATGCCCTGAATTTGGACTTGTAGCCTACTGGACTGTGAGAGAATAAACTTCTCTTTGTTAAAGCTATCCACTTGTGGTGTTTCTGTTACAGCAGCACTAGATTACAGTTGGAATCGACTCGACAAGCAATTTTTTTTTTTTTTTATTTTTTGGTTTATAATTAAATTGGAAATACGCAAACATATAGCTCTTATATTTTATTCTTCTACTTTTAGTTGCAGTCTTCCATCTCAAATAAGAACTATGGGAAGAAAACACATGTCTCTGTTCTAGTTCTGAATGTTTAAATATTGTGAGGAATTAGAGATTGATAGGGTCACAGGAAATCATGAAAAAGTTATTTTGTATAGTTGCCCCTCCTCCTGCACCCTCTCCCCCATTATGTGTGCCTCTTGAACTATTTTAGGTGCCTAGAAATTTCCTCTAGTTCTTAAAGGGGACCAGGAGACTATTCTTGCCTTTAATGACCTAGTAGAATGTCCAGCTATACTCACAGAAAAATATGCAAATATTTTCTTCATGTCTAACCTAACTTCTAAGTATAGACTTCTGCTTGTGGCTGTGATGCAGAAGCCTGTGGCAGACTTAAACTCCTGCCAAGAACAAGTAGAAGCTTGATTTTAAAAGGTATCCAAAAGTATCAGGGAGCTACTGACACAACAAGGATTTGAGGGTCCAGACCCTGGAGAGAAAGGAAGCTTGGTGAGGTAAGAACTCTACTTTTCTACACAGGGCATTTGACAATTTTTGGTGTGGGTTAAGAGGTTCAGAAGCCTGTCAGAGTCTCAACTCTAATCGAAAAGAAGCTGGTAAAGCTTTAGGCAATCATAAGGGCTAGGGAGCAAAAAAGTGAAACTCAGAACTGCCAAGGCAACCAAAAATCAAGGAGCAAACAACCTAAGTGCCCATCAACAGATGAATGAATAAACTATGGCACATACACACAATGGAATACTATGCAATGATAGAGAACAATGATGAATCTGTGAAAAGTCTTACAAACATGGATGACTATGGAGGGCATTCTGTGGAGTGAAATAAGTCAGTCACAAAAGGACAAATACTGTATGAGACTACTATTATAAAAACTCACTAAAAGGTTTACACACAGAAACAATCTCTGATGATTAGAAGGGAGGGAAAGGGTGGAGTGAGAAAAACACTAACTAGACAGTAGATAAATGGTAACTTTGGTGAAGGGTAAGATAGTACATAATACTGAGGAAGTTAGCACAACTTGACCAAGGCAAAGTCATAGAAGCTTCATAGACACATCCAAACTCCCTGAGGGACCAAGTTACTTGGCTGAGGGCTGGAGACCACGGTCCTGAGGAACATCTAGCTCAACTGGCATAACATAGTCTGTAAAGAAAATGTTCTACATCCTACTTTGGTGAGTAGAGTAGGGGATCTTAAAAGCTTGTGAGTGGCCATCTAAGGTATATCTGCTGGTCCCACCCTATCTAGAGAAAGGATAATGGAGAAAACCAAAGACACTAGAGAAAGATTAGTCCAAAGGACAGATGAACCACAACTACCACAGCCTCCACCAGACTGAGTCCAGCACAACAAGATGGTGCCTGGCTACCACCACTGACTGCTCTGGAAGGGATCATAATAGAGGGTCCCAGACAGAGCGGGAGAAAAATGTAGAACAAAATTCAAATTTATACACACACCAGTAAAGACCAGGCTTACTGGTCTGACAGATAGTGAAGAAACCCCAAGAGTATGGCCCCTTGGCCCCCTTTTAACTCATACTGAAGTCACTTTTCAGGTTCACCATTCACCCAAAGATTAGACAGGTTATTAAAAAAACAAAAGAACCAAACCCATTGCTGTCAAGTAAGCCCAACAATAACACATGTGAGGAACGTGCTTCGTAGTTCAATCATGTATATGACACTAATGGGGATACCAGCCTGAAAGCAAAGACGAGAAGGCAGGAAGGGACAGGAAAACTGGACTAATGGAAATAGGGAAACTGGGGTGGAGAAGATGAGAGTGTTGACACATCGCGGAGTTGGCAACCAGTGTCACAAAACAATGTGTATATTAACTGTTTAATCAGAAACTAATTTGCTCTGTAAATTTTCTCCTAAAACACAATTTAAAAAAAAAAAAAAAAAAAAAAAAACAGTCAAGTGGTAAAGATCCTGGAAAGAAAGAAGGTACAGAGAAGTGAGTCTGACATTTGGACCCAGTTTTCTTCTCCAGGCATTTCAAAATTAAGTTATGTACAGCAAGAGCTCTAGAGACTAAACCGGAAGCAGCTGAAAAGCAGAGCAGAGTTTTTGGCAGTCACATGGTGTCTTAGTCATCTAGTGCTGCGCTAACAGAAATACCACAAGTGGATGGTTTTTAACAAAGAGAAATTTATTCTCTCACAGTCTAGTGTCCTACAAGTCCAAATTCAAGGCATCAGCTCCAGGGGAAGGCTTTCTCTCTCTGTCGGCTCTGGAGGAAGGTCCTTGTGATGCATCAGTCTTCCCTTAGTCTGGGAGCATCTCAGCACAGGAACCTCAGGTCCAAAGGATGTGCTCTGTTCCCTGCACTGCTTTCTTGGTGGTATGAGGTCCCTCCCTCTACTTGCTTCCCTTTCCTTTTATCTCTCATAAGATAAAAGGTAGTGCAGGCCACACTCCAGGGAAGCTTCCTTTACATTGGATAAAGGAAGTGACCTTAGTAAGGGTGTTGCAATCCCACTCTAATCCTCTTTAACATAAAATTACAATCACAAAATGGAGGACAACCACACAGTCCTGGGAATCATGGCCTAACCAAGTTGACACATATTTTTTGGGGACACAATTCAATCCATGACACACAGTATTAAGAAATTAAAAAATGGTGTTTAGAACTTGGAAAAGAGGAGACACCATAGCAGACACCTGTGGCTCTCAGTTAGGACCTCTGGAGGGTTATATCCTAGAAGTGGAGCCCAACCAGAGGTAGACCAAGCCTTCTAATAATACAAGCCAGCCTCAAATCAGTTCAATCTTTGATTAGACTGAGATCATCTGTCACCTCCTGCCTTTGGAGGATAGGTGGATCCTCTCTGAAAGATTATACCATTCAAAGCATCTAAAAAATTTTGTACCAATGTATGGCATTTAATAAAAAATGATTAGGCAGAAACAGGACCAGTAAATAAACAGACGAGAGAAACAGATAGGTGACCTAGATGTTAGAATTTTTAGATATGGATTTAAAAGTGATTGTGATTATATGTTCAAGAAAATAGATGGTAATATGGAAAATTTCACAATAGAACCAGAACCTACATAATAAATGAAAATGATAACAGCTGATATTAAGTACTTTATAGATGGATTTAACAGTAGATTGGACAGAAGTGAAGAGGAGATCAGTAAACTGAAGATAAGAAGTGGACAATACCAGGTTAAGCATGGAGACCAAAAAATATATTAAAAAAGTCAGAAATAAAAAAATGTGAGACATATGAGATATGATAAAAAGTCTAACACATAGTTTGTCAGTCTTGGAACTATTGATATCTTGGGTTGAATAATTATTTGTTGTAGGTGATATTTTTCCTGGAGTACAAAATTGCCTCCAAACTAGGGGACACTAGGCATTTCAAAATGTGCCCTAAAATGCACTAGTCTAACATAAGTGCAGTGTTAGAGAATGGGGCAGAGGCAATACGTGAAGAGATAATGGCTGAGGATTGATTCAAGTGGCACTACAAATCCAACACCTATGCATATCCCAGTAAAGCTGCTGGGGAAAAAAGAAGAGAGAGAGAAAAGTCTTAAAAGTAGCCAGATAAAAAAGAAAAATTGCTTTCTGTAGAGCAATGTTAAGACAAACAGCTTATTTCTCAACAGAAATAAAGGAAACTATATGACAATAGAATGATATCTTAAAGGGTTGAAAGAAAATAAATGCCAACTTAGAATTCTATACCCAGCAAGAATATTCTTCAAAAATGAAAAAAGAAAGATGTCTGACTAAGCTGATAAAGCTCATTACCAACATACCTGATCTAGAGGAAATTCTAAAGGGAATTCTTCAGGTGGAAACACAGAAATGTAGAAGGAAATGAAGAACAATGGAAAGGGTACATATGTGGGCAAATCTAAATGAATATTGACTCTAAAAGACAATCAGAAAAATGTCTTCTGGGATTTAAAATATATGTAGAAATAAATGTATGGCAACAGTAACACAAAGGTGGGAGAGACTGTTCAGAAAAACATTAGCATAGCCAACCTGAAACTACTATCTTTAGAGAAATCTGCTTGCAAAGTTGGCGGTTGGTGGCATCTGGAATCTTGGATTTTGGGAGGGTTCCCATCATTTCCAGAATTGTTAAGAGTCGCTCATTGTGGAAACAATATAATTTATGCTGAACATCTTCTTTCCTTCTGTGAATGTGGAATTTTTTCAGCCCCCCAGTAAATACCCAGGACATTGACTCTGTAATGAGCTTCATAGGTAGAAAACATTTTACAGATGTTGTCACAGCTCATTGATGAAGGAATTAAGTGTGTCCTGTGTGATTCCACGTAGGGAAAAGACTCTTGGAAGCACGCTGCTTGCTTCTTCTAAACTCTGCCCCATGAACCTTTTCCTTCTGCTGATTTTGCATTGTATCCTTTTGCTGTAATCAATAATAACTCTGGATATGTCTATATGCTGAGTCCTGTGAGCCCTCCTGGTGGTGAAGTGGTTAAGAGCTCAGCTGCTAACCGAAAGGTCAGAGGTTCAAATCCACCAGCTGCTCCGTGGAAACCCTATGGGGCAGTTCTACTCTGTCCTATAGGGTCGCTATGAGTCGGAATTGACTCCCTGGTAATGGTTTTAGTTTTTGGCTTTTGTGAGCCCTTTTAATGAATCGTCAAAACTAGTGGTAGTCTTGGAGATGCCAGACACAGAGTTAAAACGAGTTCAAGGTTTCCAAGGCTTTTGTAATATCAGAGAAAGGATAAAAGTACAAATTTATATTAGCTTCTAATAAATCAAGGATGCATGTTGTAACTTTTTAGATAAGCTCTAAAAAATAGACATATGTTTACTAAATGAGCTATTCAGGGTGGGAGATGGGATAATAACCAATACACGATTACTCAAAAAAAAAAATTGCTTTCGAGTCGATTCTGACTGATAGGGACCCCGTAGGACAGAGTAGAACTGCCCCATAGGATTTCCAAAGAGTGGCTGATGGATTGAACTGCTGACCTCTTGGTTAGCCACCATACCCTTAATCACTGTGCCATTAATCCAAAGAAAACCAAAAAAAAAAAAAAAAGAGAGAAAAAAAATAATACTAATGAGAAAGATAAAAAAATATTTCATAACCCTTTGCCATTGAGTTGATGCCAACTCATAGTGACCCTCATAGGGCAGAGTAGAACTGCCCCATATGGTTTCCAAGGCTGTAATCTTTATGGAAGCAGACTGCCACATCTTTCTCCTGTAGAGTGGCTCGTGGGTTCAAACTGCCAACCTTCTGTTAGCAGCTGAGCACTTAACCACTGTGCCACCAGGGCTCCTTCAAAAGAAATATTAATATGGCAAATATAAACTCAAATATATCAGCAATTACATTAAATATAAATGATGTATATTCCAATTAAAAGACACATCAGACTAGATTGCTGCTCAGAGAGGAAATACCCTTGTGGAGAGACCTGAACACTTATACAATGTTGGTGGGAAGGTAAAATGGTACAACCACTTTGGAAATCCAGTTGCCGTTTCCTCAAAAAGCTAGAAATAGAAGTACCATATGATCCAGCAATCCTACTCCTTGGAATATATCCTAGAGAAATAAGAGCTGTCACATGAACAGATATATGCACATCTATGTTCACTGCAGCACTGTTCACAATAGCAAAAAGACAGAAACAACCTAGCTGTCCATCAATGGATGAATGGATAAACAAATTATGGTATATTCACACAATAGAATACTATGTGACGATAAAGAATGATGAATCCATGAAACATCTTATAACATGGAAGAATCTGGAAGGCATTATGCTGAGTGAATTTAGTTGGTTGCAAAAGGACAAATATTGTATAAGACCACTATTGTAAGAACTCAAGAAAAGGTTTCAACACAGAAGAAAACATTCTTTGATGGTTACGAGGGTGGGGAGGTTGGGAGAGAGGTTTTCACTAGCTAGATAGTAGACAAGAATTATCTTAGGTGAAGGGAAGGACAACACTCTCTATAGGAGAAGTCAGAACAACTGGACTAAACCAAAGCTAAGAAGTTTCCTGAATGCAATCAAGCACTTTGAGGCACAGAGTAGCAGGGGTGGGGGTCTGGGGACCATGGTTTCAGGGGACATCTAGGACAATTGACATAACAAAGTTTATTAGGAAAATGTTCTGCATCCTACTTTGGCGAGTGGCCTCTGGGGTCTTAAAAGCTAGTAAATGGCCATCTAAGATGCATCAATTGGTCCCAACCCACCCTGAGCAAAGGAGAATGAATAACACCCAAAGACACAAGGAAAGTATTAGCCCAAGAGACGGAAAGGGCCACATAAACCAGAGACTTCATCAGCCTGAGACCAGAAGAACTAGATGGTGCCCAGCTACCACCAATGACCACCCAGACAGGGAACACAACAGAGTCCCTGATGGAGCAGGAGAAAAGTGTGGTGCAAAAATCAAATTCTAGTAAAAACACCAGACTTAATGGTTTGAATGAGACTGGAGGAACCCTGGAAGACACAGCCCTCGGGCTCTGTTAGCCCAAAACTAAAAGCATTCCCGAGGCCACCTCTTCAGACAAATATTAGACTGGACTATGGGACATAAAATGATACTTGTGAAGAGTGTGCTTCTTAGCTCAAGTAGATACATGAGACTAAATGGGCAGCTTCTGTCCAGAGGTGAGAAGAGAAGGCAGAGAGGGTCAGGAGCTGGTTGAATGGAGCCAGGAAATCCAGGTGGAAAGGAGGAGTGTGCTATCACAGTATAGGAAGAGCAATTAGGGTCACATAACAATATACGTATAAATTTTTGTATGAGAGACTAACTTGAATTGTGAACTTTCACTTAAAGCCCAATAATAAAAAAAAAGGAAATATCTTAAATATAAAGAAACAGAATGGTTTAAAGTAAAAGTATGAAAACAGATATATCAAGCAAACCAGTGGTGTACTTTAGACAGCCAGTAAGGGCTTAAGAGAACTGATTGTTAAAGATTCAGGAAATTTACAAGTCATTTGTTAATCCTTTGGTTGCTTGAGATTGGTCATGGTAACGGTATTTATACCACAGAAATCTGAAAATGCTATAAATCAAGGCATTTTGTTTTTCAGAGACCTGGTTTACCAGTATACCACTGATGGAAACCTTAATCAAAAGACAGCTGATGTGGCTATGTATGCTAATATCAGACAATAATATCAATCTTCTTTAAGACAAGAAGCATCATAAAGATAAAGAAAAACATTAAATGATAAATTGTTAAACCACTACTAAGGTTTAACAATTTCTAATCTGCTTATACCTGACAACATATCTTCAAAAAATAAGAATAAAAAACTAACAAAACTAAAGGAGATAGGCACTAATTCACAGTAATGATTGAAACTATCAACACATCTCTCTTGGTTACCTAGTGCTGCTGTAACACAAATACAACAAGTGGGTAACTTGAAAGAATCAAAATTTATTTTCTCACAGTTCTAGAAGCTAAAGTCCAAATCACAGTCTCGGTTGTGTCAATTCCTTCCTTTTTGGTTGTCTTGGGCATTGCTTGGTTTCTTGGCTTGTAGATGTTCCTCACAATTGTGTCTTCTCCAGTGTGTGCTTGCATCTATATCTAATCTGTTCTTTTTATAACTTAGAAATAATAAGGTTTAAGACACATCCTACACTGCTATGTCCTCATTAACATAACAAAGAAAACCATTTTTCCTAACTGGATTCCATTCACAGGTAAAGGGGTTAGGATTACAACATATATTTGTGGGACATACAATTCAATCCATAACAACATATTTTTCAGTAAATTTTAAAGACATTGGGAGGATTTCCTGCCTTTCTGACTCTTATTACATGGAATCAGAGGATTAGAACTTCTCATTTAAGTCCTTTAGACTTTAAGTCTGAAACAAAGATATTCCAAATAGAGCCCATCGCTCCACCCTTTTTTTTTTTTTTTTCATTTGTGCTTTAGGTGAAAGTTTACCGAGTAAATTAGTTTCCCATTTGATAATTTGTACATAAAGTGTTCCATGACATTGGTTGAATTCCCCACGATGTGTCAGCACTCTCTTTCTCCACTCCCGCCCTGGGTTCCCTGTTTCATTTTGTCCGAATATTCCATTGCTTCCTGCCTTCACATCTTTGCTTTTGGGCAAATGTTGTCCTTTTGATCTCATATAACTGTTCTAAGAAACACGTTCCTGTAAGGTGTTATTGTTTATTTTATGGGCCTATTATTTGCCTGAAAGATGGTTGTCTTAGTCATCTAGTGCTGCTATAACAGAAATACCACAAGTGGATGGTTTTAACAAAGAGAAGTTTATTTCCTCCCAGTTAAAGTAGGCTAAAAGTCCAAATTCAGGGCATCAGCTCCAGGGGAAGGCTTTTTCTCTCTGTCGGCCTTCTTCTCTTCTGTGTTCCCCCAGACTAGGAGCTTCTCTGAGCAGGGACCCCGGTTCAAAGTATGTGCTCTGCTCCCGGCACTGCTTTCTTGATGGTATGAGGTCCCCCTGTCTCTCTGCTCACTTCTCTCTTTTATGTCTCAAGAGACTGACTCAGGACACAGTCCAATCTTGTAGATTTAGTCCTGCCTTACTAACACAACTGCACCCATCCTCCCTCATTAACATCATAGAGGCAGGATTTACAACACAAAGGAAAATCACACAATACCAGGAATCATGGCCCAGCCAAATAGATACACACATTTTTGGGGGAACATAATTCAGGAATGGCTTCAGTTCCAGTTCAGAAGATGTCTTAGGGCCATAGTCATGAGAGTTCATCAAGTCTCTCTCAGACCAGTAAGTCTGGTGTTTTTTGTGAGTTTGAGTTTTTGTTTTACATTTCTCCCCCACTCTGTCTGGGACCCTCTGTGGTGATCCAAGTCAGAGTGGTTGGTAGTGGTAGCCAGGCACCATCTATTTCTTCTGGTTTTGAGGTTGTGTAGGCATGGTTCATGTGGTCCATTAATTCTTTGGACTAATTACTCCCTTGAATCTTTAGTTTTCTTTACTCTCCTTTGCTCTCGACAGGAAGAAACCAATAACTGTATCTTAGATGGCTGCTTGCAAGCTTTTAAGACCCTAGATGCTACTCACCAAGGTAGGATGCAAAACCTCGTCTTTATGAACTATGTTGTGCCAGTTAACGTAGTTGTCCCCCAAGTCTATGGCCCTTCACTATCAAGCCTAAGAACTTTGTCCCATGAGGTGTTTGGTTATGTCTAAGAAGTTTCCATGACTGTGCCCCTTGTGTACTCTATTGTCTATATTAATATACATCTATCACCTACAATTATGTGTGTAGAAATATCCACAACCAAATCTATATTTGCAGGTGGATATGCATCCTTATACAGTCCCACACCTCTTTAGCATACCTATCTACCTATGCATCCATTTGTAAATTATTGTTTGTTAATACTATTGTTGCAGTGTTCTTTATGTCATAGTAAGTACCATAGTTGCCCTTTATTCTTCTGTTCCTCTCAGGGTGTTCCTTTGCCTTGGTCATGTTGTGCTAACTTCCCCCATATTGTGTATTGGCTTTCACTTCACCAATATTAATATGTGTCTTCTATCTATTTCGAAATTTTCTCTCCCTCCTTTTCCCTTACCTGGTAACCACCAAATAATTTTTTTCTGTGTGTAAACCTTGTCTTGTTTTTTTGTAATAGTGTCTCATACAATATTTGTCCTTTTGTGATTGACTTATTTCACACAGCAGATGTCCTCCAAATTCATCCATGTTGTGAGATATTTTGTGGATTCATCATTATTCCTTATTGTTGCTTAGTATTCCTTTGTGTGTATGTACAAAGTTTATCTATCCATTCATCTGTTGATGGGCACTTAGTTTGTTTCCATCTTTTGCTTTTGTGAATAATGCTGCAATGAACATGGGTGTACATATGTCTATTCATGTCATGGCTCTTATTTCTTTAGGGTATATACCTAAGAATGGGATTGCTGGATCGTATGGTATTTCTTTTTCTAGCTTTCAAAGGAAGTATCATACCATTTTCCACAGTGGTTATACCATTTTACATTCCCACGAACAGTGTATAAGAGTTCCAATTTCCCCACAAACTTGTCAACATTTGTTATTTTCTGTTTTTTTTAAATTAGTACCATTATAGTCCCGGTGAGATGATGTCTCATTACAGTTTTGGTTTGCATCTTTGTAATGGCTAATGATTGCGATATTTATTTCTTCTAAATGTCTTCTTTGGTGAAGTGTTTATTCATATCCTTTGTCCATTTTTAAATTGGTTTGTTTGTATTTCTGTTGTTGAGATTTTCTATACATTTTAGAGATTAGACTCATGTCAGATATATCACAGCCAAAATTTTTTTCCTGGTCTGTAGGTCCTCTTTTTACTCTTTTGGAGGAGTCTTTTGATGATCATAAGTGTTTAATTTTTAGAAGATGCCATTTACCTAGTTCATCTTCTGCTGTTTGTGTATTTTTTAGTTATGTTTGGTATTTTACTTATGCCATATATTAGGGCCCCTAGTACTTTCCCTATTTTTTCTTCTATGATCTTTACACTTTTAGGTTTTATATTTAGGTCTTTGATCCATTATAAGTTAATTTTTGTGATTGTTGTGAGGTATGGTCTTCCATTTTTCTACACATAGACATCCAGGTTTGCCAGCACCTTTGCTAAAGAGACTCTGTCTTCCCCATTTAATGGACTTTGACACTTTATCGAAGATCAGCTGTCCATAGGTGGATGAATTTACTCCTGAGTTCCCAATTCTGTTGCATTGGTCTATGTGTCTGTTGTTGTACCAGTACCAGGATGTTTTGACTACCGTGGCTGTATAGCAGATTCTGAGATCAGATAGTGTAAGGCCTCCTACTTCATTCTCCTTCTTCAATAATGCTTTACTTATCTGGGGCCATTTTAATTTCTGTAAAAGTTTGGTGATTAGTTTTTCCATCTTGTTAAAGAATTTTATTGGAATTTGAATTGGAGTTGCATTATATTTATAGATCTCTTTCAGTAGTAATGATATTTCTCACAATGTTAAGTATTCCTATCCATGAGCATGGTATATATTTCCATTTATATAGATCTCTTTCTGTTTCTTGCAATAATGTTTTGTACTTTTCTTTGTATAGGACTTTTACATCCCTGATTAGATTTATTTCTAATTATTTTATCTTTTTGGGGGCTATCATAAATGGTATTGTTTTCCTGATTTCCTTTTCAAAGTTCTCTTTGTTGGTGTAGAGGAATCCAACTGATTTTTATATATTGATCTCATATTCCTCTACTTTGCTGAATCCTTCTGTCTTAGTCATCTAGTGCTGCTGTAACAGAAATACCACCAGCGGATGGCTTTAACAAAGAGAAATTTATTCTCTCACAGTCCAGTAGCCTAAAAGTCCAAATTCAGGGTGTCAGCTCCAGGGGAATGCTTTCTCTGTCAGCTCTGGAGGAAGATCCATGTTATCAATCTTCCCTTGGTCTGGGAGCTTCTCTGCACAGGAACCTCAGGTCCAGAGGATACACTCTGCTCCCGGCACTGCTTTCTTGGTGGTATGAGGTTCCCGTGTGTCTCTGCTCACTTCTCTCTTTTATATCTCAAAAGAGATTGGATTAAGACACTATATAATCTTGTAAACCTCATCAGTATAACCTCATCATAGTCATAGAGTTTTCAACACATAAGGAGATCACATTAGATTTACAAAATGGTACACAATCATACAATACTGGGAATCATGACCCAGCCAAGTTGACAGATATTTTTTGGGAATACAATTCAATCCATGACAACTTCTATTAGTTCCAATAGCATTCTTGTGAATCTTTGGGATTTTCCACATATAGGATTATATCTTCTGGGAATAGGGATAATTTTACTTCTTTCTTACTGATTTGAATGCCCATTATTTCCTTTTCTTGCCTTATTGCTCTAACTAGGATTTCCAGTACAATGATGAATAAAAGCGGTGATAAAGGGCATCGTTGTCTGGTTCTCATTCTCAACAGGAATGCTTTCAGTCTCTCTCCATTGAGAATAATGTTGGCTGTTTGTTTTGCACAAATGCCTTTTATTAGGTTGATGAATTTCCCTTCTATTCTTATTTTATTGAGAGTTTTTATCAGAAATGTGTGTTGGACTTTATCGAATGCCTTTTATGGGTTGATTGAGAGGATATGGTTCTTTTATTTTGTTTTATTTATGTGGTGGATTACATTGATTGGTTTTCTAATGTTGAACCATCCTTGCATACCTGGTATGAATCCCACTTGGTCATGATGTATTATTTTTTTGATATGATGTTGAATTCTATTGGTTAGAATTTTGTTAAGAATTTTGGCATCTGTATTCATGAGAGATACTGATCTATAATTTTCTTTTTTGTAGTGTCATTGCCTGGCTTTGGTATCAGGGTTATGCTGGCTTCATAGAATGAATTTGAGAGTATTCCTTCTTTTTCTACAGTTTGAAATAATTTGAGTAGTATTGGTGTTAGCTCTTCTATGAAAGTTTAGTAGAAGTCTCCAGTGAAGCCATCCTGCCAGAGTTTTCTTTTCTTTTTTTTATTTGGAATTTTATTATTATTATCTCTTCAATCTCTTCTTTTATTACAGATCTGTTCAGTTTTTCTGTTCAGTTTGTGTTAATTTAGGTAGGAGTGTGTTTCTAAAAATTTGTCCATTTCCTCTAGGTTTTCAAATTTGTTGGGGTACAATTTTTATACTATTATGTTAAAATCATTTTTATTTCAATTGGTGCTGTTGTAATGTCACCCACCTCATTTTTTATTTGTGTATTTGCTTCTTCTAATACTTTTCTTTTGTCAAGTTTGGCCAGTGAATTGTCGATTTTATTGATCTTTTCAAAAAACCAAATTCTGGTCTTGTTGATTCTTTCTATGGTAATTCCATTACCATTTCTTCCTCCAGAAGATTTTCTAGTTCTTTATTTTGGTCACTTGCTGGATCCATCTTGTCCTACTTCTTAATATGATTTGATATTGCCTGTTGTCTCTGAGGCATTAAAGTATTGTTATATTTATTTATCTATTGTATATTTGTGTGCTGCATCCTTGTTTTTTAGTTTTGGTTTGTTTTCATGTATCTGAGTAGGTGGGGTATATGTGCTACTCTGGTCACTAGTCTGGCTTCACCGGAGCTCTCACCATCTGTCTTCAGGTGAGTGGGGCAGTGGCTAGGTGTGTGAGCACAGGTTTCTGTTTGCTGGTCTTGTGGGGTGGCTGAGGATGTAGCTGGTGTTGGTTTTGAGGTGATGTGTCTTTCTAGCTGGTCACCTGGGAGGAGCAGAGAGTGTTCTCAGTGGTCACTGGGTTGGGTGTTGTGTGTGCTCACTGCTGGTTGCTGGGTGGTTGGGGCAAGGGTGCCCAGGCCATTTGTGACCAGGTGGGTGATGCAGAAACTCTCACCCATGGTGCTGGGCATGCAGGGCTATGTGGGTATGCTTGGAGTGGGCACAAGCCTTCAGTTACAGGGACAGTGGTGCAGGGAGGAGTGCTGCCCAGAAAGGGTAGTGGCACTGTTTGCTAGAGTGTGATATGGGGGAGGGTGTAATACCAGTTCTCAGGCCCCCAGCACAGGTGGCTGAGGAAGAAGGAGGCACTACTGGTCCGCAGCCCCCCAGTGCAGGCAGCTTGGCATAGGAGCAGGCACCTCCAGTTCACAGGCTCTGTTGCCAATTCTGGGTGGAGCAGTGGGTGCAGCCGGTATGTGACCTCTGGTGCAGGTGGCTGAGTGGAAGAGGGGTGCTGCTGGTCCGTGGGCCCCCAGTGTGGGTGTGTGCATGGAAGAGGGGATGCTTTTGGTCCACAACCTCCAGAGCGAGTGGCTTGGCAGAGAAGTGGGCACCACCATTCTATGTGTCTTTGGTTCAAGTGGTTAAGTAAAGGTTGTGTGCTGCTGGTCCATGGGTTCCTGGCTCAGGGGGTGGTGGTGAATGTTGCTGGACCACAGTCATGTGTGGGAGGTATCCATGAGGCGTATGGGGTGGGTTACCGCAGGCCCGTGGACTTCCAGCACAGGAAAGGAGTGGGTGCAGTGGGTGAGATGGGTGCACTTAACTTCCACAGAGTGGCGAGCACTTCTGCCTGGCTGTAGACGTGGGTGAAGAATTGCCCCTGCTTGGCTGCATCAGGTAATGGAGCTTTGACTGAGAATGTTGCTTGGTTTGTCTCAATATGGCTGCTCTGTGCAGGTTTGGCTGACAGGGCACCGGCAATCCATAATTCTCCCTGTCTACTGTTTTTGTACAGTCTCTCCTTCCACTTGGCACTCAGTCCAATTCTTTAGCCTTGCCTTTAATGCTCAGGGTTCCAAGTTGTTTTCTATGTCCAATTCACTTGTTTTCTCAGGACTTTGTTGTAAGAGGGACATTATGAGGCAGCTGACTACTCCGCCATCTTGGACAACTTCCACCAAGTTTTAACTGTTCTGCAAAAACAATTTTATCTGGGTAATCTGGTCCGTAAGTAGTAATCACTACTTATGGATGTATTCATAGAATCAGTTAATATTTATTGAAAGTCATTGTCATTCCTTGTTTTAGGTGCTAATTATAACAAGAGGAACAAAACACCACCTTTTCCCTCAAGAATTTAGTCTAATCAGAGATACAGACATATACAAATTTATTGCAGAGCAGAGCAGTAAACACTCTCTTATCAGTTAGAATACCTCTCATTTCAAATAATAATAATCTTTACTCAGATTGTCTTCTAATGTTACTCTTCTAGTCTTTTTCAATTCCTATAATTGTAGACAGATAGATGGACAGGACCTTTGAAATTATCTAACTCCAGTGCTGTCATCTTACCATTAAAATATAACACAGCACAAATACATTAAAGTTTAGACTAGTGAAGTCATTTATTCATGTCCCTATGGCAAATCAACACTAATGCCTGGAATGAGAACCTCCTATTCTTTATGTGGTATTATTGTTGTTACATCACGTTACATACCTCAGTTCCCTTTTTATCTCATTTTGTCTTCAACAAAATATGTAGTCTCTTTTCGCAAATAAATTATTAGGCTAAACATATGATTATGATTATAGTCATAACCAGGCTAAGCAGATGATTATCTTAGTTTTTTTATGGAGTTTCTAAATGTATTCATTCTGAAATTTTTGCTCACTTCTAACTAGGTGAAATTGAGAATTCCCAAGGCAAATAATAATAGATTCCTTCATTTATTTATTCTACAATCAAATGATTATCAATACTTTCATGCCAAATACTCTACTAAGCACTGGGGATGTAAGAGTGACTTCATGGAGTATATTATTTGGTTATATGTTTATGGGAATGAGAGTTATCAAAGATGATAGAAAGTGAGTATGGCAGTGACATAAGAACTAGACTCAATCCTGTTAACCTAAAAGTATTTACCAGATCACTTGAGATAAGAGAAAGATAAAGTTAATCACTAGACCACTGGTAAATAAGACCAGAATGAGAGTACCAGTATAGCTTAGTGATATGCCTGTTTATAATTAGCAATGGTAGACATCTACTGATACCATCTTTAGACAAGACTAGTGCCAGGAGAATGGACCATAGGACTCTGCTTGTTCTCCTTTCTCATAGGCCATTTGTGAGGAAAATAGTCACAGGTGGCTCTTTTACTATATTGTTATGCCTTGTATCATGTGACCCTATTATACAAAAATGTCACAACTATAGATCAGTCCTCTAACCAAAAGTAACTGTCTATAGCTACACTATTCAACACAGAAGACACTAGCCACATAGCCAGTAGCTATGGAGCACTGGAAACGTGACTAATCTGAGTTGAGATGTGCTCTGTTATTTAAAAACCTTAGTATAAAAAAGAATGTAAAATATTTTATTAATAATTTTTTACTCAGTGTATGTTTAAATGATAATGTATATTTATTGAGTTAAAGAAAATGTTATTAAAATTCGTTTAACCTCTTTTAAAACCTTTTTTATGTGGCTTGTTATAGATTGAATCATGTCCCCCCAAAATATGTGTTGTAAATCATAACCTCTATGCCTGTGGTTATAATTCCATTTGAGAAAGAGTTGTCTTTGTTAAAGAGCCAAGATTAGTGTATGATGTATCTTGAGTCAATTTCTATTGAGATATAAAAGAGATTAAATAAGTGAACAGAAGAGAGACACATGAAGATTGCCCAGGAGCAGAAGCTCAGAAGAGACAAGGAACTTCCACAGAGAGAGAAAGTCTTCCCCTAAATCCAGTACCCAGAATTTGGACTTCTAGCCTCGTAAACTGTGAGAAAATAAATTTCTGTTTGTTAAAGCCACCCACTCTTGGTATTTCTGTTATAGCAGCACTAGCTAACTAAGACATGGCTACTAGGCAATTTTAAATTGCCTATGACCTCTGCATCTGTGGCTGGTATTTTGCTTCTGTTGGACAGGCTGCTGCTCTGTAGGCTGGACCTGCAGCTTATAAGGGGACTGGTGTAAGAAATTTGCACAATAAAGGAGCTCTGTGTTGAATGGTAATAGCCAGTTGAATTCTTTTTCTTGGGGAATTTTGAAACATACACAGAAATACAACAGGAAAGCAGAGAAGAGAGGCACACAGAGAAAGAACTTGGGTCAGAAGAGCTGTGGAGCTTCCAGGTAGAGAGTGCGTGGACCTTTCCAGGGAGACAAGTTGAGAGTATTACCAGAATTGCTCTTACACGATGAATGCCATTCCGTTTTCAAGAGGCCCAGTTGTGGGGTTTCCCATATTTTATTTTTTCCCCCTATGAAGACTTATAATAAGCCTCTGTCATCTGAGGCACTGTCTTAGTTTGAGTTCTCTAGAGAAACAGAACCATCTCTCTCTCTCATACACACATACGTATATTGCCCTCTCTCTATATATATACATATATGAGAGAGAGAGATTTATTTTAAGAAATTAGCTCATGTGATTGTGGGGGCTGGCAAGTTCAAACTTTGTAGGTCAGGTGATAGGCTGGTGATTTTGCCAGTCTTGTGCCCCAAAATCCATAGGTAAGGAACTGGGGATGGGATTCCTGTAGTCTTGTGCCCCAAAATTTGCCAATCATGTGACAGGAAGATTCCTATAGTCCTGTGTTCCAAAATCTATAGGTTAGATGATGGGAAGAGTGGAAAAGTTCTGGTAAGATGTCTGTTTATAGTCTTGAGGCAGAACACCCCCAGGGAAAACTCCCTTTTTGCTCATAGCTCTTCGACTGATTGCATGAGGCCCACCCACATTATGGAGGCTAATCTGCTTTACTTAAGGCCAACTTCATAACAGCATCTAGGCTAGTGTTTGACCCAACAGCTGGGGACTATCCCCTAGCAAAGCTGACACATAAAATTAACCACTTCAGACATCTCAGTGTTTCTGATTCTTGTGCCTCGTAACAGCTTAATCAATAAGTGTGGTAACAGAAAAGGCCAGAGAGGTTTATTATTTTCCTGGGAGAGAGGAGTAAAGAAGACTTGGTGTCTGTGAAATGATAAAACTTTCAAAAGCACCAGAGCCTCCCTTTGTCTCATTGAGGATGCCATCCATGCCTGCCTGCAAGGATGCAATCAGAATGCATGGGAAGTGCTCAGTTAATGCAAAGTAAATAGTGGCCATTGGCATCACTATTAACTGTTAGGACAATTTTTATTGCAATCTTTTTATGATACCAAATAAGGTCACATAAGGAAAGTACCAAGCATAATGTTCAATCGAGAATTTGTTTCTTTTTTTCCTTTCAGAAGGAAGATAAACAAGACTCATGGGGTGGCTAATTTTTTTTAGCATAAAAAGTGAACAATTTCATACCATCAAAACGAGCGTTTTTAAAGAAAATATTCTCTACTCTTCTCCAGTACAAGTCCTCTGTTACAGCTAAGTCAGCTCCTAAACTGGAATTCTAAAACCCATGCATAGTGCTTTCTCTATATAAGTGGTCCCAAAGTGTGGTCCATAAACCAGCAGCATCTGCATCACCTGGGAACTTGTTAGAAATGCAAATTCTTGGGCCTCATCCCAGACCTGCTGAATCAGAATTTCTGGGGGCCCAGTAATCAGTATTTTAATGAGCTCTCCAGGTGACTGGTGTATGTGAAAGCCTGAGACCATTGCTCTAGACCTTTACTCATGCAGTTTCCCAGCTGTGATGCTCCACTGGTTTCTCCCTACATATCCCATTTCTGATGTTAGGTGTCTACTCTGCTTTCTCTAGGAAGTCACACCTGCACTAAGTCATATACAATTTAACTCGTTCTCTAAGTGGTTTCATGTGTGTGAGACAATGCGCCTGGATAGTCCTTCAGGGCAAGATTTTTGCAACTTCCCCCTAAGTATACTGTAAATATGTTTAGTGCACTGAATTGAAATTACACAAAAATCGTTTGTCTTTGCATGGAAAATAGTGATAATCCTCTTCAGGATCAAAAATGACATTGACTTGTATTTTTGTCTTCTTCTTGCCTGAAGTGGGGACATCTAAGACCTTTGTGAGTGGATTTTGGAGGTCTCTCTCCCTTCATTTAAAAAATTTCCCCTTCACTGGCAAACGTGCCACGGAAACCAGGGTTTTTCCTCCTCTGAAACCATTGGCGTGTTACTGCAGCTTCAGAAGTGTTGCTGAATTTTTAGGAAAACCTCTGAAAAAAGGAGATACGGCTTAAAAGTCTTCAACAATTCGCCTGCTCCCTTTAAGACCTTAAGAAACCCTTTCGGTACATTACAAATGTTTTCCTTTAATTTTTAATTTTTGTTTTACGATAAGGCTAATTAAAGCAACACCTGTTTGGAGTGATATAGTTGGTGCTGGGTCAACATTTCCACTGGTTTATAATCCAGCTGTGAAAACTCACTTTGGAAGAAAACTTGGGTGTATAATATCCAAACCCAGGAGGATTCAAAAGAAACACTAATATACCAGTGTGCATATTAGGGGGCAAAACAAATAGAAGCAAAGTGGTTTCAGGTGCTCGTTAGCACTTGTGTAGTGTGCAAACAGTTTTTACCATCACAGTTTGTAGGCCTTCAGCTCCTCATGTAGGTAGGATGCCTTTGGGTATTTAAAGAGAATGGAAACAGGCCGGTTAGTGTATGTAAAATACTAGCTACTGTGCGCATGGTAATGAGGTTTCTCTCATCAGAGAGGTCTTAAGATGTGAAATGATTACTTTCCTGTTTCTTTGGATTTAAGACCCCCTGGAGGCATACTAATGTGACAGATGACAGTACCTTTTGAGGACCAAGGGGCAACTTCTGTCCTCCCAATAGAAGAGATTTATTAGCGTGTCATGTAAAGAGCTTGCGTTCAGACTGGAAATAACACTGCAGACTAGAACAGTGGTTTTCAGACACTTTTAAAATACCTACCCAGCCCCATCCAACTCACTGCCGTTGAGTTGATTCCGACTCATAGCCACCCTATAGAACAGAGTAGAACTGCTCCAGAGGGTTTCCAGGATTGTAAATCTTTAAGAAAGCAGACCGCCACATCTTTCTCCAGGAGCGGCTAGTGGGTTCAAACTGACTTTTTGCTTAGCAGCTGAGCGCTTTAACCACTGTGCCACCAGGGCTCCTAAAATACCTACAGAGAGGCCCATAAATAAAGCAGATAAAAGCGGAGCTGCTCAGATTGAATTAGGGGGGCAGCCTAGAGCCCCCACCTGCTCAGCCCCCAAAGACCCAGAAGCCCGAGAGAGGCTCTGCGGAACCTCTTAGACAGTGAGAAGCAGTTTGAAAATGACTGCATGCCTTTCAGATAACTCAACTGTAAACTTTATTTTGAGATGCCCTTAAAAAAAAAAAAAAAAGAAAATAAAGACGATTTAATCCTACAAGGTATAATGTCCCTAACTCAACTTCACTTTTGCTACAAACTCTATTCTTTTTTGCATGAACGTGCTATACACTTGGGTGCCAAGTTCTTTATAAAGTGAATCTTTGTTTTCAACCATTTCCCATTATTGCATCAGAGATATATTCCTTTCCTTTCCACCAAAGAAACAGCAACAGAAGGAACAGAAGCTTGGTCAGTCAATGCCGGAGTTAAAATAAGTGTTTAGCAGGCTTTGCTTGAAGATGCCTTTGAGGAACACTAAAGCTCCAAAGAACTGGGTGTAAAGGAAGGAGAACTTGGCTAGGAGACTAGAAATGGTGGTTCTGGTTCCAGCTGATTCCATGCAGTTCCAAAATTGGAACTTTTGCAAGTTATTGAGCCCCAAGATCTTTCCCTGAGAAATTGAGATGGGAATTCCTTCCAGGTTCATAGGTTGCTGTTGAAGTTAGGGTGATCAAATAAAATAATGGGTTTTAAAATATTTTGTAAATTGTAAAGTATGGCACAAGTCGTATAAAAGCTATTAGGAGAGTCTAAGGCAAAGGAGACTTCA
This sequence comes from Trichechus manatus latirostris, assembly GCF_000243295.1. Classification (NCBI taxonomy): domain Eukaryota; kingdom Metazoa; phylum Chordata; class Mammalia; order Sirenia; family Trichechidae; genus Trichechus; species Trichechus manatus. The sequence continues at coordinate 2,461,640 of NW_004444125.1, read as the reverse complement.
GTATAGATTACACCTTAACATATATTAAAAAAAAAAAAACATTAGGACCAATACGCAACATCATGATAAATGGAGAAAAGATTGAAGCTGTCAAGGATTTAATTTTACTTGGATCCGCAATCAAAGCCCATGGAAGCAGCAGTCAAGACATCAAGTGATACATTGCATTGGGCAAATCTGCTGCAAAAGACCTCTTTAAAGTGTTCAAAAGCAAAGATGTCACCTTGAGGACTAAGATGTGCCTGACCCAGGGCATGGTATCTTCAGTTGCCTCCTATACCCTGGTGGTGTAGTGGTTAAGAGTTACGGCTGCTAACCAAAAGGTCAGCAGTTCGAATCTACCAGGAAACCCTATGGGGGCAGTTTTATTCTGTCCTATAGGGTCACTGCGAGTTGAAATCGACTCGACGACAACGGGTTTGGTTTTTTGGTTTCCTATGCGTGGGGAAGCTGGACAATGAATAAGAGAGACCAAAGAAGAATTGATGCATTTGAATTACGATGTTGGCAAAGAACATTGAATATACCATGGATTTCCAGACAAATGAACAAATCTGTCTTGGAAGAAGTACAAGCAGAATGCTCCTTAGAAGTGAGGATGCCAAGACTTTGTCTCATGTAGTTTGGACATATTATCAGGAGGGATCAGTCCCTGGAGAAGGACGTCATACTTGGTAAGGTAGAGGGTCAGCAGAGGAAGACCTTCGATAAGATGAATTAACACAGTGGCTGCAACAATGGGCTCAAACATAGCAATGATTGTGAGGATGGCACAGGACTGGTCAGTGTTCTGTTCTGCTGCATAGGATCACTATGAGTCAGAACCAACTCAACAGCACTTAACAACAGCAAGCAGTCAAAGCACAATGTGATAGTTACTATATCAGAGGTCTAAGCACAAAGGAAGGAGAGAGAAATGTTTCCTGGAACCATGTATGGATTATACATGGATAGTTTCACCAACTCTACATGTAACTTTACTTCTTCAATTCCCTTTTCCTTCTGATCTTTTTCCACATCCCACACTTTCACATTACCCATATCCCTCTGTTTCCTGTCATTCTGGAAAAATATCTCATTAATCTAAGGTAAATATAGATCCTTCAATGTAAGCATGATATCAGAGTTTATCCCACCTGCCTTCTGATTTTGTAGTTGAAAATTCCAAGTTTAAAACTCAGGTCTCTGGGTTTCCAGACCAGGCTTTTCAGACATCAGCAGCTGACCATTTCTTTCTTTCTTTTTTTTTTTTTTTGAATTGTGGCAAAATATACACAGCAAAAAATTTGCCATTTTAACCACCTTCAAGTGTACAATCGAGTAACATTAATCACACTCACAATATTGTGAAACCCTCCTTACTGTTTGTTTCTAAAGCCTTTTCATCACCTGCAATGGAAACTCTATACCCATTAAGCAATAATTCCCCATTTCCCCCTCCCCCTAGCCCTTGGTAACTGGTAATCTATGTCTCTATGCATTTGTTTATTCTGGATATTTCATATAAATGGGACCACGTAATTTGTCCACTTCTTAAAGAACTTGCAGCTGGCAGAAAACAAGGGTCCTATGTCTCCATCTCAGACACATGGTGCTTTCCCCCTTCCAGTAATCACCGACCTGATGTCAGATCCTTCTCTTTAAAGATACCAATGCTTGATAACAACTTTTTGTCTAGACACACCTAAGGAGTTTGTGTAATTATGGATAAAAATTTACGTCAAAGTTATGAATTTCCAAGCGTTGGATTTTAGGTGTCAATAAATATAACACTGGCGGCCAGTATTATATTCCTCTAACCCCACTGTGTCAGAAGCCTCCTCTGCCTGCAAGTAAGTTTGACCAGGGGCTTTCCCCGTTGTTCTTTTCTCCTTTCACCTCAATAGCACTTGAGCTCTTTGTTGCAGTGATCCCATAATAGTAAGGGGAACAGGGAGAATAGAGGGAAATATACATGGCAGCCCTGTAACCAAACTTTCTAAGGCGATTTCAACTTTGTTGGTTACTCGTGTAAAATGTATTAGAAACCATTGAAGTAATGTGGAAGCAACAATATATTAGCACCAAAACTACATTTCTTAGACCGTCAGTGAAATCAGGAATAACAAAAATATTCTTTATTGGGACGTGTGTCTTGATTTTTGAGTTTCGGAAAAATATAGTTAGTATAGATAGACAGGGAGTGGGAGGTGCTCGGATGATTATGGCACATCTTGGCTCCAGAAGTTATGAAGCAAGGAAGAATTCAGGATAAGAGGTGAGGACAGTGAATGGCTTTTGTTTGCAGTTTGACAGCCTGATGATGGCTGGAGAGCACTCTAGAGGCCCAAAGGGCCATCTGTCATGCAAGCTCAACAGCAAGCTAAACCCCCTTGATGGAGATGGAGGCCACTGAGGCTGCCAAGCTCCCAGCCCTTTGGGAAAAAGTATGCAGTGTCTCTAGTGGGGATAGGAGCCCCTTCTTTTCACTGGGCTTCCCCACATTTATCTCATACAACTCAACAAGCTGGAATTTGACCTGTGCAGCCTTAATTCCTTTTCCAGGTGACTTTTCTGAGATACAGTTTTCCCCACGGACATTCCCAAAGCCAATCATACTATTCTATGGCTGTAACAGAGAAGACCCATAAATGAAATCAAATGGTAGCCGCTTAGTAAAATAGCTGGTGGATTGAACTGAATTAGTTATGATCAGTCCGGCCCCTTCATGTTAAAAGGCTGGGCCTGAGGTATAGGAGCTGGAATGGTTAATCCTGGCCTCCAGAGTAAGTTAGTGGCAGAACTGATCCTGTAGCCCAGTTCTCTTGCTTGACCTGCATGACCTTCTCTGAGACTGAACCTCTCATCCATCCTGCAAGCATAGTCATAGGGAAACGAGGGCTCTTGTTCAAACACATATTCCTGGGGCTTTTGTGTGCAAAGTGTCAGAAGTGAGACTTTTTATGAACCGTTTCTTGAGGATGAGCACTAAGTCTTTAAACAAAAGCAGAGGCTTCTGGGCTTAGCATTGAAAAGCAGTTGAGGAAGGTGTATTTGAGTCCATGTGCTGCACTGTGCCTCCATCCTATACTCCTTATGAACACATTAGAGTCTGGAGATGGGTTCAGAGAAAGTTTTCAGGAAATTTTGTTTTCTTTATTGCCCTTCTGTGTTTACCAGAAGCTAGGGATGAGGATGGAGGAGCAGGTAAAGAAGTTAGGCATCCGTTAATCTGGCAAAAGTTTGTCAGTTATCACCTATGACTGAATTAAGAGATCTGTGTTGTTTGTTGCTGTCAAGGCAATTCTGACTCATGGCAACCCCATGTGTGCAGAGCAGTACTCTTCCATAGGGTTTTCAAGGTTGTGACCTTTCAGAAGCAGATTGCCAGATCTATCTTCTGAGGTGCCTCTGGGTGGGTTTGAACCACCAGCCTTTCAGCTAGTAGTTGAGCACTTAACCGTTTTTGCCACCCAGGGACTTCTTAAGAGATGTTTAGTAGACAGGACATAGTAACCACATGAGTTGCGAAAAGTGAGAATTATAGTATGAGTCCCAGACTAGGCATTGGGTTGTCTTGCCTATAGCCTAGAATAAAGCACCTGAAGTAACCAATGAACAAAATAACGTATCATTTCATTACTTGCTCTGTTGTATGCTAGAGACTCCAAGGGTTATAGTTTTAAGACAAAGAAGACGATAATTAAAAATAAAGAACAACCAACGGTCTCCTTTGGCGCTACATCTTCCTCTCTGTCCTTTTGTAGCTGAGCCTCCTGAAAGAGTCCACATTCATTACCTGTATTCACTGCCTCTTCCAGTTCATTCCCCAGACGACTTCATTCTGGTTTCTGTGCTACAGGACCCCACTCTTTGTGAGACAATTGACACATTGGCCAGTCTCTCCTTGAAACTCTAGCATTCTTTGGTTAGTGACACCCAGGGTCTCTTCAGTGACTCTCCCCTCTGTACATACTACACATGCTCCCAGATGATCTTCTCTTCCCTGTGTCTTCAATCTCCACATAATGTACACGCCAATGACTTGGAAATCTGAATTCCTAGAAACTCCTCGTGAGTGTCCCACAGGCACGCACACTCAAAATATCCCAAACTAAATTTCTTTTTCTCGTTCCCCTTCCCTGAAAACTTCCTGTATTCTCTATATTGGTAAAAGGCATCGTTATTTAACGAGTTGTTCAGGCTAGAAATGTAAGTCTTACTCCAGTCGTTCCTGTCCTTCCCTTCCCGTGACCTCTGTAAGGATCTCTTAACTTTGTCCTCCCCTCTCAGTCTCTACCCTATGGCTTTGGTTCAGGCCACCATCCGTTCTCACCTGCCTTATTGCTATAGCTCCTGCTATGGATTGAATTGGGGTCCCCTTCCCCCCAAAAGGTATGCAAAGCCCTAACCCTCTACCGATGAATGTGACGTTGTTTTGACATAGGCTCTTTAAAGATGTGATCAGTTAAATTAACAAGGTCATACTGGAGTACAGCAGGTCCTAGTCCCTTCTAAGTGGTGTCTTATAAAAGGGAAGAATAGAGAGAGAGACAGGGTCACACAGGAGGTGATGTTATGTGAAGATGCATCTAAAACCTAATTAATGTGAAGAAATGTCCAAGCCTACCAGAAGCTGGAAGAGACAAGGATCTCCGCTAGAGGGGAGTGAGAAAGCATCGTCCTGCCAATGCCCTAACCTCCAGAACTGTGAGACAATAAATTTCTATGCTTCAAAGTCATCCAGCTTGTGGCATTTTGTTACAGCAGTCCTAGGAAACTAAGAGAGTTCCCTAACTGGACTCCCTCTCTTTATTCCTACATCCTTTCAATCTAACTTCCACACTTCTGACAGAATAATATTTCTAAAAACAAATTTGAAACAAATAATTCCACTTCTTAAAGCCTTAAATGACGACTTCTATCACTTTGAAAAAAAAAAAAAAAAGATCCAAACTTCTTCACAAGGTATTCAAAGTATTCTATCATCTAACTACCCACTGCCTCTTCAATTTCTTCTTTTTTTCTTTTTACTCCTCCAGCTGTATCCTAGATTTCAGCAACAGCAAACTGCTTGTAATTCTTCAATTCTCAGACACAACATGCTCTTGCTCTCTCTTCTGAGTTTTGCACACCTAACATTTCCTTCCATGGCCCTGCCTAGTATATCTTTTAAGACTAAGCTTTATCATGCCTCCCCCTCTGAGGAAGCTGAGGCACAGAGAAACTCAGTAACATGCTCAAGTGTAACTGAGGGACAGTGGCTTTCCTCATTTGGGATCTGAGCTGGTCAAAGTTTTTGTTTTGGGATTGTTTGTTTGTTTGGTGATGGCTTCCCAGAGAAGTAAAAGGAGTTGGAACAGGTGGTCTGTCGGTTACAAGAATTCTTTGTAAAGCGAAAGAAGGGAAATCTGGGGAGGAATAAGAGAACACTTTATAAGTTTGAGACAGATGAGATTAAGAGAAAAAAGACAAAACACCCCACAAAATGGTGCATCAGTTCCTAAATTTAAAACATTAATTTATAATAACAATCCCCAAAGAAAAACATGCACTTTGGCCAGTGATTCCCATATTGGAGCAGTTGATGGATGGGGAGGGAGCGACTGCTGAGATGAGGTATGGTGCTGTCCATGGAGAAGAGGAACAGACAACTGTGAATTATGGACTCTGGTTCCACCTGGGACCACAAGTAAATTACAAAGTGCCAGAGTAAGGCTCCAGATGGTTTGTGTAGCGAGTGTGACCAGAACTCCACAGAGGAATTAGAGCCTGGTAATTCAAACCGGGCCTGTCTTCTTATGTTGTAGCAATACACGAACCTTCGAGAGTGTGTCTATTGAGTGTGCTGGTGGCCCTTTTAAGAAAACAGACTTCCACGGAAACAACTGACACTAAAATTTGGAGGCTGTGCCACAGACTGGGTAAAATCCAATGCTTCCTGAAAGGTGATTATTGATAACTTCAGGACATCTCATGCTTACTAAGCTTTGTATCCACATGTAAGCCCATCCCATCTATAGCAAAGTGAACTTTCTAGGATGGAGGAGGCAGAACTGGGATAAGAAAGTGAAGTAACAATGCTTTTGACCTCAGCTTTGTCCTTTGTTTTATATCCCCCACTACTGGGGCCACCTTGGATGGACAATAAGGAGCGTTTGTTTTCACGAAACTGTATGAGAACATGGAGGGCTCCCAGAGGCCTATCCTGTCCATGGGTCAAGGGTATAGTTATCCAGCTGAAAATGTAAGTGAGCCTCTCAGCTCCTCTGTGTAAAGCCAGCACCTACAAGTCCGGAGAGGCTGGAGCACCCTGGAGGCAGCAAAGCCAGATGGGATTCACTCATGCTCCACGTGTCACCTGGAGCAGAGGAAGCCTTCAGGGCAGTGTTTAATAGCCGGAAGTAGGAAATTAAACAGGAGGCAGCAGTGCCTTTCTTAGGCCAGGAAGGATGGAACAGAAGTAGCGGACTATGGCCTGGGGACTACGGGGCACAATAAAGACAAAGTACCATGTTCACATAACTGACTTTCAGATGTGCATGTGGCTGAGGACAAAGTACAAACACTCTCTTTTAAGCTGATAAAATAAATAAAGCTTTTTGATTTATTCCCTCATTCACAAACCATTTTTGAACATTTATTACTAGGAAAATCAAAAAAGAAATACAGTTTACAACAACAATAATAATAATAATAATAAAAGGTAAATGCCTATAAAGGAATAAGCCAAAAAAATATATAAAACATGTATATATTATACTTACTAAGTATAAAGTTTTATGTAGCAATTTTTAATCCTCCAAGAATAATAAATCACGAATATTTACTCAGTACCTAGTATTCAGCCAGCACAATGAATATGCACAATTCATACGGTGATGTTTACAAATAAAAATGTGCAGCTCACACACACACACACACACACACACACACACACACACACACACACGAAGGAATATAGCATAGTTCCTGCCCTCACAAGTAATTGAATCTACACACTTAGTGAGCATGCTTTATTCGCAAGATGCCAAGTGTAGGGACATGGAGCTGAAAACTACTGTCTTTAACAAGTGCTCACAGTCCAGCCTGAGCAACAAATAAAGAAATATATCTTGAAAGAGGTAATTTGAAGAACCAGTAGATCTACCATGAAGGGACTTTCAGTACGCAGGATTTGGAAGGGGCTTAGAAAGGCTTCCTGGAAGAGGTAGTATTTCCGCTGAGACTTGAGCTATTTGAAAGGGGGAGTGATATTCTGAAAACAGGGAAATGTGAGTTCCATAATTCAAAGGAAATAGAAAGTGTCTTAGTTTGACAGTGCTGCTGTAACACAAATACCACAAGTGGGTGACTTTAAAGAACAGAAATTTATTTTCTCACAGTTTAAGAGGCTAAGTGTTCAAATCCGGGCACCAGCTCAAGGGGAAGGCTCTCATTGTTGGCTCTGGGAAAGATCTTTTTCTCTTGCAGCTTCCATAGCCCCAGAATTCCTTGGTGCCTTGGCGATCCTCACATGGTATCTGTCTCTCCCAGATTGTGCTTGCTTGTTTCTGCGTCTAAACTGCTCCTAACTCAGAATGATTAGGTTTAGGAAACATCCTACACTGATAGGGCCCCATTAACATAGCAAAGAAAACCCTATTCCCAAATGGGATTTTATCCACAGGTATAGGGGTTAGGATTCCAACACATATCTTGGGGGACAGGATTCAATCCATAACAGAAGGCCTGACCATGCATGACATCGCATGGCTGAAGAGAAGTTGAGGTGAGGAAGCAGTAAGAGAAGACACTGGTAGTGCTGGCAGAAAATCCATGCCGCTTTATGTGGATTTTATGCTGACAATTACCAGGAGCCTTGGAATAATTCTGTGTCAGGGCACAGTGTGTTCAGATAGGTGTTTTGTATCACTGTGTTAGTACAGTGGAGGATGGGTGAGAAGGGCAAGACCAGAAAATCAGGAGAAACCACAGAATGAGAAAATAGGTCCCAATGTTTCCATTTTTTATGTTCCAGGCTTCTTATCTCTAGCAATTACACAGATACCAGAATAAATAGTATTCATTTCCAATAGTGGCTTAAAAGCAAAATGGCTCGTCCATCCTCATAGATTTCCCCGGATGCTTTCTGCAGGACTGGAGGCCCATCTGCTTCCCTTGGCTTAAAGCAAAGAGAGCAAGGCAGAATAAACCTTCCTGTGGTGTTCTACAAACAATTTGTGGCTGGCCCTTGGGTCCTGGGATGCGGTGGGAGGGTGGCCTGGGTTACCAAGGCTTTCTCCATGTAAGGCCTGGGACATGGTGGCTGGCTGCTTCTGTCCTGGCGCAGAATCTTATTTTTCTCATGCTGAATTGCTGGAGGAGTGGTTGAAATCAGAAGCAAAATGCCACATTGTACGCCCACTGAAGTCTGGGCTCGAGGAAAAGGAAAATGATTGCCAGAGCGTTAGCTGTTCTCAATCCACTCCTGGACCTTAAGCTGTCTTGAACAGAGTTGCCAAACAGCTTGGTAAAGACTGGCCTTTGGGTGGGTGTGGGCAGGGAAGGGGGAAGGGAAGGAGAGCAGTTGTCTTTCCATCACAATTATTTGTTCAGAAGCAGCTTCCTTTCCTGCAAGGCTTTAGTATCACCAGTCTACAGCTGGGTAAGTCTTTGACTTTGCATGTGAACTTGCTATCAGATATGCCATTTGACTGTGTATATGCAAGCAAAGGATTGTTTGAAACCAAGTTGGTGCTTTTAACTTTCCACTTATTATTTTAGTTGGGAATTTCTTGGTAAGATCAAAATCCAGTGCTAAAGCTTTGGAAAGGAAAGAATGATAGTATCTTTCCGTGGATTTTCTGGGTGGTGTTTTGTGTTTTCACCTGAAGAGTATGTGATTAGAGGTGATACTTTAGATGTCTGGCAGTGATAAATCACAATGGGAAAAGCAATGTCCTGAGCTCAGTAGAATGAGGTTCTAGTCCCAGTTCTAATTGAGTGTTTTACCCTAGGGAAGTCCCATCACTTCCTCAGGCTTTGGCCTTCATGGGTAAAATTAGTGCATTGAACTTTTATGTCAGTCTGACTTAGATTTTACAAAGGCCTGAAGGGCTGAAAGTACTAAGCCAAGGTCACACAGTGGGTGACCAGAGTGGTCTGCCAGAGCTATGATCAAACTCTCATTCTCCACATTTGGTAGTGAAAGCACTCTGTTCCCACCGTGACACACACGTGTGCTCTGCCTTGGGGCAGTGAGAATGGTCAGAGCAAGGTTGCAGGTCATCCCTCTTCTCCAGGTGCTAACCTGAGGCTGGGTTACAGCTGAATAAGACAGAGAAGGGTTGGAGAGTAAAAGGGCTGCATGTAGCTTTTCCACTGTGTACGGATATCATGGGGTCACAAGATTTGCTGAGAAAGCAGAGGGTGGAGGAAGGAACGCTATGGAGGATCCTCTTTTGCCCTTGAAGAGCTAGTGAAGAACTGATTCCTACTATGTGTCTGCGTGCTTCTTTCATTCACTTTTTAAACATGCAGAGCTTTGCCTGGGAGCTTGGCAGGACGGCAAGTCTTTTCATAATGACCACAGTGACCTAGGGTGATTGGAGACTTGTTGCCTTGAAGAGCACACACCCAAACTCAGACTTGGTGCATTCTGGACTGAGGCAGTGGTCTCTAGCTAAGGGAGGGCTTAATTGGTGTAGATGAGTCCTCAGGTATCCACTCAGGGGTGTGGGTGAAGACGCTGAAGCCCCAAGCCCTCATAGTGGGTCCCATGCTCATTGTCATATTCTAGAGACTAAGAAAGGGACAGCTGGTTAGGTCCACAGAAACTGGAACATTTAAGGTAAAATTGAAGTGAGAACATACATGCTGACTGATACTTTATATGAAGAAAAGAACGAATCTTGAGGAGTAGAGTTCAAAACACAGTTTTCTGACTCCTTGATTTTTTTTTTTCTTTTAATTTTATTTTTTAAGTTATATATGTACACGGAGCCCTAGCAGCACCGTGGTTAAGAGCTTGTCTGCTAACCAAAAGGTCAGTAGTTCAAATCCACCAGCTGCTCTTTGGAACCCCATGAGGCAGTTCTACTCTGTCCAGGGTCGCTATGAGTTGAAATTGACTCTATGGCGAGGTTTTTTTTTTTTTTTTTGTTTTTTATATGTACATTTTTTTGGTTTTTATATGCACATAGTTTAATAATAATAACAATAATAGCAAATAGATATAAAACACTAAGTAGCAGTAACTCTTCTAACTGCTTTAATTTACTAACTCAAGCCTTACAACAGGCCCATGAGGTAGTTATTATTCCTGTTTGGAAAGAGAAATTGAGGCATGCAAAGGTTAAGCATCTTACCCAGGTTTACACAGTCAGCAGGTGTCAGAGCTGGAATCCAAACCCAGACGGTATGGTAGGCTTGGAAGCACCATACTATACTGTTTCTCCAAAAAGCAAACGTCAGATAACATTATGAATCTTATAACAAAACCCAGTAGTTTCCACTTCCACCCTTGATTTTTATTCACCAGAAGTAGCCACTTGCAATTCGTACTGTTGTTTCTTCTGGCATTTACCGTACTTCTGTATTTTTTAAATAACATGTTTATACTGTCTTTTCAGTTTTAAACTTTATCTATTGACTTCGTGTTATGGAAGATGAGAGTTTAACTTTTTGTTTTACCACCTTCCTGTCCCTGCTCTAAATACTCAAAGATCACCTCTTCCCATTCCCCCTTTGCAGTTACAGATCGTTTTTAGTTAAATCAATTTCAGTGTCTACCTTAATAGAATTATGTAAATAACATTCAGAGATGAACTTGCAATATACTATTGTTACATTATCTTTTTCTACAACTTTTTGTAGCTAATAATGCCCTTTTTTTTTCATATTATCTGTATAGCTAACAGGAATTCATTCCCAGCTTCTCTAACAGAGCTATAAAACACTTCTCAATATGAACAGATACTTCAGGCAATCTTTCAGGTTTTATTTTTCCTCAGTTACTTCTCCTGGAGCTATCTGTCCTGTCCTTCTATGCCAGTCGAGATTGTTTGTGCTCTAGGGCTAATGCATGGCTGATATCATAGCATGTGTCTTCATCATCATCTTGAGAATTTCCCTCATCTTTCTCCTAAGTTGGCCCCCTGGTGTTCTGGACCCCATGCCTTTCTTTTTCTTAGTTTAGACTCTCATATTAGGAGAACATGGTTTTGAAGTAACTTTATTCTATTCTCATATATGACTATAGTTTAGGTATAGATTTCTGCGTTGGATATAATTTTCTGTTAGAATTTTAAGGCATTTCTCTACTGTCATCTGGCTCCCAATGCACTTTTTGAAATATATGTGGCCATTCTTTACGTCTAATTCTTTCTGTGGGATTGGCTTTTCTCTCTGGAAACTTTTAGAGATTTCTCTTTATCCCAAATTTCATGATGATATGCCTTTCTGGGTGTTTTTTTATTGTTATTATTCAACATGTTGGGCATACAATATCCCCTTACAATCTAAAAAGTCATGTCCCTTGGCTCAAGAATATTTTCTTCTGCTATTTTTTTAGGATTTCTTTCTCTGATCAATTTCTTCTGGTAGTCTCATTAGCTGGATGTTGGTCTTCATGGATTTACCCTTTAATTTCTTAATCGTATTGTTTTTACTCTACATTCATCTTTTCTGTTATAGTTTCCAGATTTCCTTAAATTTCATCATCTCTAAGGGAACCCTGGTGGCACAGTATTAAAGTGCTCGACCACTAACCAAAAGGACCTCGGTTTGAACCCACCAGCTGCTCTGCTGGAGAAAGATGCGGCAGTCTGCTTCCCTAAAGATTTACAGCCTTGGAAACACTATGGGGCAGTTCTACTCTGTCCTATAGGGTCACTATCAGTTGGAATCATCTAATTGGCAATGGGTTATGGGTTAATCATCTATACATTTTACTAAATTTTTAAATGTGATTTTTAAGTGCACTAATATCTTTAGTTTTTAAGAGTAGTTTCTTGTTTGCTGTTCTTTTTAAAATAGCAACTCTTCTTTTTGCCTGGATTTAATATCTTCTCTCATATCTCTGAGAATATTAATTATCTTCTAATTTTTTTTCCTGATTTCTCAATTGCCTTTGCTTCCTCTGAGTTACTTTTTCTTCTTTTTGTTTGGACTCTTAAATTAGAAACTTAGCATAAATGTCTTAGTGCAAATGAATGGGTGTCCATTCATTTTTGAGATGAAGGCCCTAAAAAGCTGATTTGGACCCATATATCTATTTAGTGGAGACCTGATGGCACAGTGGTTAAGAGATATGGCTGCTGATCAAAAGATCAGCAGTTCAAATCCACCAGCTGCTCCTTTGAATCCCTATGGGGCAGTTCTACTGCATCCTATAGGGTCACTATGAGTCTGAATCAACTCGTATGGCATTCATTTTTTTTAATTTAGTAGTTGTAACAGCAGGTGAGGAGGGGTGTTTGTCAACCATGGCCTTTGCTTTGGGGTTATAGGGCAAGGACATGGCTGTTTCATTGAGTTCCTTAAAAGTAATCATCTATAAAGGAGCCCTCGTGGCACAACGGTTAAAGCAATTGGCTGCTAACCAAAAGGTTGGCAGTTTAAACCCACCAGAAGCTCTGCTGGAGCAAGATGTGGCAGTCTGTTTCCATAAAGAGTACAGTCTGGGAAACCGTGGGGTTGACTGGTTTCCCTTAAGAGGAATTCTCCAGCTCCCTGCCTGAAGAGTACAAGTCTGGCCCCGGTGATCTGGCTGCTGAGCAGGAGCAGATGATAGGTTTTACCCAGGGTGGATTATCCAATAGGCAAGGTAAGCATGGTGCTTACCTTGCTTACCGGATCGTCTGTAGTGAACAATCTTTCATGGGGTGAAATCCACGTGAAATTGTTCACTACAGATTCGTAAGTAAACACATTTAAGTCTGTGCTTACTTTGCTTACTGGGTCATCCACCCTACCCCGTCAGGGATTGTAAATTTGAAAAGAGGCTTTGGTTCTGTAAGAAGGTGCTGTGGGGTTGGCAGACAGGCAGATGCCAGCCATACCTAGAAGCAGAATCTTTGAAGTGGTGAAACAAATGTGAAATTGTTCACTATAGATGATCTGGTAAGAAAGATAAGCACTGTACCTACCTTGCCTATTGGATAATCCACCCCTGGTTTCACCATTTCACATGCAAATGTTTACTTACACTCTACTCTTTCTATTTTGGTGCCTCATCCCATCTTCAGCTGTACCTGGTATCCTCAAGTCCAAAGTCTCTCCAGAGAGTAAATCTGTTTTGTGCCTGGGTGAAGAAAATACAATTGCTTGGTTGCAAGTGTTAGGTGAAGAATCTGGGTTCTAGCTTTTTATATAAGCCTCAACCAATCCTCTCGTTTTCTGGCTTATCCCACACCCCAGCCTTAAGAAATACTTGACACTCCAACCTCTGTGCCTTTCCAGGGTTTTCCTGAGTAAATTAGTAGTCATTTTGTTGGCTCCACAGTCCCTTTACAGGCAGTTAGGTTTAGTTACCACTGTTCTGGTTTCTGTTTCCAAATTTTGTTGACCATCTCTTGTCTGCTGTAGTCCCCTCATTTTCTTTACCATGGTTTATATTTTAATGGCATTTCAGGAGGGTTTGGAGGTAAGTGCCTACTTGACTTTCAGCAGATATCTTCATCCACTTGCTGCTGATTTTCTTTGTATAAAATGGTTGAAATAATCAGTTCCCATTTCCCTTGAAGGACCGCTTCCAGGTCCTGCAACGTATCATCAACATATCACATATAAATGTTCATTAGGAAGTAATTCCTAACAATTCTGAAATAATGTTCGGAGCTTTAGGGGATTCAGAGGATCAATACGACCCAGTTTCTGCCCTCAGGGGCAGAAAAAATAAGCCATTCTTGAAGAACTGATGATGCACAATGTGGGAAGAAAAGGGGACATTTTAGGATGGTAGATGATGAGGGGCCACAGAGTAAGAGAAATTTGAATTGTACCCTAACGTTAGAGATGCAGTTTGTAGGCAAAGAAGTGACTAGAGCATTCTAAGAAGTAGGAGGACTTCAGCAAAAGCTTGAGGTGGCAATTCACATGGCAATGGTGAAGAAGTAGGGAGGAGGCCATCCTGGCAAAACCAGAGAGCTCTTGTGAGACTGCTTGGGAAGATAAGACTAGAAAAGACCATTAGACACATATGAAGAACCTACTTTGTTTGCCTGAAGAGAAAGTTTAGACTTAAATCTATGGGCTTGGCCTGCTTTAGTTATTACAAGAAGGGGAAAGAACTACTGACATTTTTTCACTCCTTTGAATCCAGAAGTCGGGAAATTTCAGTAATGTCCATCAAAAGACTGAAGTCAGAAGGAAACAATTTCTGCAACTGCTCTAACTTAACAGATGAGCCAAGGTGTGTTAAGTGTCCTGTGGATGGCCCAGGAGAGGAAGTGTACTTGGCAGCAAAATCCAATGACTTGTTGGGAGCCCCTACTGAAGGTGAGCAGGGTGATGCCATCATGGGCCCTTGAGTAGCTGAGTGAAGCAAAGCCTAGTAGAACTGAAGGAAGATTAATAGGCAGTAAAAGTGTTGGTCACAAAGGATGAGATGTTCTATGCCTTCATGGACATGTTGATGCGATGGTGGTTTGGCAACATATGTGTTAAGAGTTTTATTATTTTTCATTTTCTCACATGATGACTTTGAATAAGTTGCCTCCTTTACAGAGATTTGCTGACAGTCAAGGAGCAGACTTCCGGTTGAATATGGTAGACTGCTTTTATCTCTGATCCTTCCTAAAACCTTAGTACTCAACCTGCCTAGCAGCTCAGATTTAGCCACATATGTGACAGGACTCCCCTTATAATAATGAGTTATTAACAATTTAAATATTCTTTATACTTAGGAAGGAGGGTGTAATTGATTTTTACAATAATAACAAAAGATGAGAGAAATGGGTGCTCTTTTCTACTTGAAGACAACCAAAGAACATTTGTCAGATGAGGGAATTTGGTGAAGACCTTTTTGTTTTTAATTGCATTTTAGACAAGGTTTACAGAACAAACTAGTTTCTCATTAAACAGTTAGTACACATATTGTTTTATGACATTGGTTAACAACCCCACAACATGTCAACACTC